>NC_052149.1:123803908-124103908 GCF_902713615.1 Scyliorhinus canicula | reverse complement strand
CTGTCTCTCTGCCTGTCTCTCTCTTGTGTGTTATCCCTTGATGCATTGGAAACATTGATCTGTTTATTAAAGATTTCTGCCTCTTTGAACGATGGAAGAGGATTTATGGCTTTGATCTAAATTCATAAATCCTTTCGCAATCATTTCAATTGCTGCCCTGTTTGTCCTTTAGATTAGAACACTGCTGCGTGAGACAGACTTTATTTATGGTTCCCATAACACCACTAAATAAAAATTAAATCATCTGATGTAATGTTTCTGGGAAGAATAGGTCATTGTTGATGTCCCTTCCTTTGGAAATCTTGTCATGGTTTTTACCCTCACTGCAAAGATAAGCGAGCCATGACATCTTCAGAATGTCATTACTCGGACTCATCTGCATACCACATCAACATACAGGTATTTAAGATAGATGTACTCAGCGGACAGTGCTCCACTCAGAGTTTCTATCACCTGCAGCTATGAACATATTAATGTGATTTTTTTCCCCTAGAGATTGGGACACAACAAAGTGATGGAATCGTGACCTGGCTGTTGGCTTGTTTCATGTTTATTCTGGGTGTGCATGGAGAGGATCTGGCCATCAGCAAGTTTTTTTTTCCTTTATTCTTTCATGGGATGTGTGATTGCTGGTTCGACCAATGTTTATTGCCCATCCCTAATTGCCCTTGAACTCAGTGGCTTTCTGGGCCACTTTACAGGGCAGCTAAGAGTCAACCACAGTTTTCTGATTCTGGAGTTACATGTAGGTAAGGGCAGCAAACTGTGGTGCAGTGGTTAGCACTGCTGACTCACGACGCTGAGGATCTGGGTTCGATCCCGGCCCCAGGTCACTGTCTGTGTGGAGCTTCCGCATTCTTGCAGTGTCTGTGTGGGTTTCACCCCCACTGTTATATTACAGAAATGTAATATAGATATTACTCATTTGTCTTGCCGAGTTGTATTTAACTTGATGATAAACAGTCAAAGTCTTTCAGTTGATGACAAATTATTTATTGAGCAACAAAATAATAAACTTGTGAGTTCTTTCATTTTAATACTTTGACTAGTAATAGAATTAACTAAGATTAGATTAAACTAACAATTAGGATAATACACTCTGAGCTGGTCACGTCTATACTCTAGAGCTGCACTATCATTAACCTACAGAAAGAACGGGAAACTCCTTATATGGTTCATGTTAGTGTTGCCATCTAATGATCATCTGGCTGTACTGACTGCACATTAACTAATCATGTATTAACATACACAGAGATCACTACACCCACTACCCAAAAGATGTGCAGGGTAGGTTGATTGGTCATGCCAAATTGCCCCTGAATTGGAAAAAAATAATTGGGTACTCTAAATTTAACAAAAGGTAAGGACAGCAGATTCCCTTCCCTAAAGGGCATTTAGTGAACCAGCTGAATTTTTACAACAATTGAGTTGTAATAATTCCAAATTTATTAATTGAATTTAAATTAAATGGCAGATTTGAACCCATATCCCCAGTGCATTACCTTGGGCCTCTGGATTACTGATACCATTCTACCCCCCCCCCCCCTCTTACCATTGTTTCAAATGTACTTTTAATATGTTTGAAAAGTAGGAGAAGGAATTTGTTCCTCTTTTTCACAGGGCAGAAAGAGTGGCACGAAAATAGGAAAACACTGACAGGTAAATGGTTAGAAAACTGTGAATGCGACACACATGGAAAAATCAAACAATGTAATCGGACAGGCATGGAGAGAGCAACATACAGCACATTGAGAGAGGCAATGAGATACGTACATGGAAGGAAGAGGGGGACAGACACAGAAACTTCGACCAATCCATAATTAGGGCAAATGGGATGGGATATTTCATGTATGTGTGCTGTTTGTTCAGGTATTTCCTGTACCATTCAGCGCAATACAATTTGCATTATAAGTTGTTGGAAGCAGAAGCCTACAATGGTGAGGGCAATGGGGTATCAGGGACCTCAGTGAACAATGGGGCCAACCGTTTACCTCCTGAACCAAAAAGATTTCAGGATTGTTATAGTTCTTTGTTGCCGCAAAGAGAAAAGGTATGGAGGTGCTCCCACTCAGGATTCTTGGAAAACATGATTAAGCGGTGCTGCTCAATACAATCAAAGATGGAGAACTGCCTAAAACCCACACAAGCACTTTTCGGACATCACTACAAATCATTGATGTGTTGGCTAGTGTAGACTTGAGAGATGAACAGTCACTTCCAACACTGATGAAGGTTCAACTCAATTTTATTAACTACTTCGAACTAACTAACACACAATGACTGTTGGTCTAAATGATGCTAACTTAAACTAGAGACCTAAGCCTTGTCCAAATCAGTTGATTCTTTCAGCACGTGGTGTGAGTCTGTGCTGGGCTGGATGAGTTCTTGTTACACTGAGAGGCAGCACCCAGAATGAGTGGGAACCATGGTGCCCTCTGCCTTTATAATGTGTGTATTCTAACTGGTGATTGGCTGCGGTGTTTGTACACGTTGATTGGTCTCTGTGTGTGTCCATCAGTGTGTGTCTGCACCATGATATATTGGTGTATATTATGACAATCATGTGATGCTAAACCAACAGGCATGTGCTCTCTGATACATAACATCACTTCCCTTTCCTTCATTAGTGTAGCAACAATGATTAACATTTATACAACAGATCACCTTCTGTATTATTTTTATACATATATACAATTCAATAAAACAGTCTTGGTAATGGATGTCTATTCTTTTTTGGTGGAATTCAAGGTTCTGCAACTTGGCTACTTGAGACCTCGGAAGTGTCCTCATTCCCTTCTGTAGATGGTACTTCCTGGCTAATTATTCCAGTATCTGTCACTGTCGGTATTGAAAAGTCCATAAAAACAGAATCGGAACTCGTCACTGTGTCTGGCCTCTGTTACTGCTCTCTAGATTTGCCAAGGGAAGAGCCTCTTAAGAGGTTTCTGCGAACTCAGTTTGTGAAGCAAGTAGCTGATCTGCATAATGTCGCCAAACTCTTTCATCATCCGTCTATACGGTGTCTGATATTGGACCTGTTTTTGCTAGGATCACAGCAGGTACCCATTTCTCATTGGTTGTGTAGCTCCCAGTTAACATGTTCTCTCCCTGGTCAAAAACTCGCATTTTAGCGATTTTCTCCCTCCTAGCAATTTGTGTTTGTTGTTGTTTGACAATCTCTGAAGTATCTGATGGAGTTAACAAATCAAACTGTGTTTGTCGTTTCCTCTTGAACAACAGCATCATTGGTGAACTCTACGTTTGAGCATGTACAGTGTTCCAGCAAGACATTAGAAATTTGTTTACTCTTCTTGATAATGTCCCCCAGCCCTTTGACACTGGATAGAATGTTTAGATGATTGCACAAAACGTTCGCCAATCCATTTGCTGCAGGATGATATGGAGCTAACTTGATTATAGTGTATACTGTTTCCCTTCAAGTCATTCTCAAACACCTTTGAAGTAAACTTAATCACTGACAATCTGCTCTGGTGTTCCAAATCTTGTGAATATTTTGTTTAGTTTCTCAATGGTCTGCTTAGTCGCTGTTGACTTCATTATCACAACCATCCATCGTAGGATGAACTTCACTTCACATCCTGCACACAGCTCAGCCTGATTCAACTCAAGGAGGTACATTGAGTGATACATTATCTAACTAAGGCGAGGATGAGTGGGTTCTTCTTGTGAGTGGACGACAGGTGCGAGCGGTGGTCTCATAGGCCCCCTCACCACACCCACATATTCTGGTCATGTCAGGGGACAGCACAGTAGCGCAAGTGGCTAGCACTGCAGCTTCACAGAGCCAGGGTCCCAGGTTCAATTCCCCGCTGGGTCACTGTCTATGCGGAGTCTGCACGTTTTCCCCGTGTCTGCGTGGGTTTCCTCCGGGTACTCCGGTTTCCTCCCACAGTCCAAAGGCATGCGGGTTAGGTGGATTGGCCATGATAAATTGCTCTTAGTGACCAAAAAAAAGGTTAGGAGGGGATATTGGGTTACGGGAATAGGGTGGACATGAGGGCTTAAGTGGGTCGGTGCAGACCCAACGGGCCAAATAGCCTCCTTCTGCACTCTATGTTCTATGTTCTATGTGTCCAAGGATGGTAGGGTTTTGGGTCTCCTTCTTTAGCACAATGTCAGCGATTCTGAACATTGATCTGGATCCTTGTCCGTTGGTGGCCATTTACAGGGTGTCGGACCCACTGGGGCTGGACACCAAGGTGAAGGCAGATGTTTTTGCCTTTGCCTTGTTGATAGTCCGGACGTGAGTTCAGCTGGGATGGAGATCTTCCAGTGCCTTGGCCTGGTTGGGTGACCTCATGGAATTTTTAGATCTGGAAAAGGTCAAGTACGCCGTTAGGGGGTCGGTGGAGGAAATCTACCTGAGGTGGCAGCCATTAATTTCCTACTTTAAAGAGTTAGTCACCATCAGCTGTTAAGAGTGGGGGTGGGGGGGGGGGGGGTAGTTATTATTATTGGGGGCAAGTTATTTTTGTCTTTCTTTGGGAGGAATTTATATGATCAGTTGTGGGTTTTTCCCCCTTTTTTTGCGATATTGTACTGTGTAATATTAGTTTTCTGGGCTGTTTGATATTGATGTGGTGTTGGTTATAAAATATAAATTTCAATAAATTTATTTACTTTAAAAGAAAGCTTGTTACCATAAATACGCGCAAAGGCTTGTTCCAATATACAAGATTTCCCTTTGGTATTTCATCTCCCTGCACTATATTTCAGCGCACAATGGAGAGAACTTGCAGGGAATTCCGAAGGTTGTTGTGTATCCGGACAATGTCCTAATGGTGGGGGCAACACCAGAGGAACACAGAGAAAATTTGGAAGAAGTCCTCAAGAGGTTTAAAGAAGCTGGTATTCGGTTAAAGTGAGAGAAGTGCTCGTTTCAGGCTGATGAAGTGATGTCTTTAGGTTTCAGAATTGATGCAAAGGAATTACACCCACTTGAAGATAAGATAAAGGCAACAAAAGGTGTACCTGAACAAAGAAATACATCAGAACTGAAGTCCTTTTTAGGGAAGGTCAATTATTACTGCCGTTTCTTTACCAAATCTGACTACCGTTTTGGCACTCCGGTATCAACTGCTGAAGAAGCATCAATGTTGGAAGTGGGAAGATTCCCAGAGGAAATCTTTTGATCAGGTCAAACATTCCCTGCAGCTGTCGGCCTACTGGTCCATTTCAACCCAGATAAACCCATTGTAGTCACTTGCGATGCATCACCATATGGCATTGAGGTGGTATTCGCACACAAAATGGAAGATGGCATGGAAAGACCTGTCACTGTCAGATGCTGAGAGGAAATATTCCCAGATCGACAGAGAAAGTCTGGCGGTCATTGAACTGTCAAAAATGTCATCAATATATTTATGGCCGGAACTTCACCATCTTCTCGGACTATAAAGATCCTTTATTGCCACAAGTAGGCTTACATTAACACTGCAATAAAGTTACTGTGAAAAGCCCCTCGACGCCATATCCCGGCACGTGACATTAAAACATTACTTGATATTTTTTGTGAAGATAAACCCGTCCCGCCAATAGCATTGGTCTAAGTGCAAAGATGGGCACTGATCTTGGTTGGCTACCTGTATAGCTTTCAGCATGGACCAGGAACCCAGATATCAAAAGAGAATGCTTTGAGCAGGTTTGCACTGCCACAAACAATATTCGAGCATCTCACTCCACAGGAGATTGTCCTGACTAAATTTTCTTGACACTCTACCTATTTAATCCGGCCATATTAAGACATGGACCAACAGAGATCCTGCGTTGTCAAGAGTTAAAAGGGCTGGTATTTTGAGAAGTCAGAACACATCAGGCCCTATATGCAATGTAGGGTAAAATCAATTGTGAGGACAGTCACAGGTACATTATCCATGAGGGAGAAATACAAAATACTGGCAAAATATTCTTCAGAGCCATGCCTAACTTGTAATGGCAATTATGGCAAATCATCAACATTTGCATGCTGCTCTGACTTACGATATTGGATATCATAACTTTGTGCTGATAATATCAATGACCATCTTTGCAATCTACGAGTTGCCAAAGAAGGTATACTTTTATATAGCCCAAAGGTTGTAGTCAAGGGTCGATGATCTGTCAAAAGAGTAAAATGCCGGCCATAAAGGTGATAGTGAAGCCTTCTTATATTGAAACTCATGCTCGAACCCTCTTTTTCTAGTTGAGCGTAATTTATTTCTACACTAGTAAGAGTCCATGTAAGCAAATGCTATTGGTCGTTCCTCTCCTGAAGGCATAATGTGCTAGACAACTGCACCAACCCCTTAGGATGAGGCATCGCAAGAAGGCTGCAACTTCAGCTTTGGATTATAACTAACCAACAGCTCTGACTTCTGTAAGCTTCATTTACTTCATTATATGCATTTTCACTTTCTTCTGATCAGTGCCATGCCTGTTTGACACATAGCAAACTATGTAAAGGTTTAAATTTGTGTTGCTAAATTTGGTACAAATTTACCATAATAATTGATCAATCCTAAAAATAACCTTAATTGTGTCATAATTGAGGACTTGGTGCTTCTAAGGTTATTTACATTTTATTTGGCTCCTTGTGTGAACTATCTTTGTTGATAGTATGACCACGGTAATTCATGGATGGCTTGAAAAAGTTGTACTTTTACTTTTTAACTCTCAGATTGTGACTTTGTAATCACTTCAAGGTAGCTTCCAAATTCTCCAATTCTCGAACCGGAGATGAGTATGCCATCTAAATGACATTGCACTCTATTCAACCCACTTAGAATTTGGTCCATGGATAGTTGAAAAAGTGCATGTTCAGATGTTATTCCCAAAAGGAAGTTTTCTGTAATGAAACAGACCTTTGTGCGTCACAGTGCTGAGTGATGGCTGTGATTCAGCAGCCACATTCACCTGCAGATATGCCTGTGAACGATCAATTTTACTGAATTTCTGTCCTCCAGAAAATCCAGCAAACAAGTATTCAATAAGTGGCAGTGGATAATGATCTACGTATGAAACTGGGTTAATAGTTCTTTTAACATCTCCACAAATTCTCACTGAGCCATTGTGTTTTAATACAGGAACTATTGATGTTGCCAAGTCACTTGTAGCAACAGGTTCAATGACTTCTGTTCATACTAGACTTTCTAGTTCTTCTTCAACTTTTGGCCTGATGGTGTATAATACTGTTCTAGCTTTGACACATTTGGGTGTGTTGTCTGGCTTGAATTTTAGGTGTACCTCAACTCCAGTCATAGACCTGAGTGAATCTTCAAACACCTTCTCATACTTCATCGGAAGTTGTTGCAAGTTCCTTTTTGAATCCACCAGTTTATTTACTGCTTCCCAGTCAAGCCTAGTCTTAGCCAACCATGATCTGCCAAACAGAGTGGAAAATGTCCACGGACAACGTGAAGAGGTGTCTTAGCTGTCTCTCCATTTGCCTCTACTTTCACCATAATGCATCCTTTTAATGGTACTACATCTTCAGTGTACATTTTACAGATAGGATTTAAAGACAGGTACTTCAGCTTTTGATGATAAATTATCTCAGGTATTAGCGACACTGCTGTACCCATATCCATTTCCATTTTAATTTCATGACTTTGAGTTTTGGATATGCCCAAAAATGTTGTTGAATACCCTGCATTGACAAGACTCAGCTTTAGCTGTTGCAATAGCTCGGTTACACTGTGTTTTGAGCTATCTTGAACTTCATTCACTAATTGGCAGACACAACTACTCAGTAGCAGCAGTGTGTACCATCTAAGTGATATACTGCAGAAACTCACCAAGGCTCCTTAGGCAGCATCTTCTAAACCCATGACCACTACCATCTAAAAGGACAAGAGCAGAAAGTACATGGGAATACCACCTCCTGGACGTTCCCCTCCAAGTCACTCACCACCCTGATTTGAAACTATATCGCTGTTCCTTCACTGTTGGCGAAGCCCACATCCCATTGAAAAATTAATATGAAAACAACATTTTCTTCGTGCAATTTTTCTGCCTCAATCCTCGTCGCCGGTTTTCTCTTCTGCTCTATTTCTTTGTCACCGTAAAGAAAAAAAGTATGGAGGTGCTCACAATCTGGATTCTTGTAAAATACAATGAGAGGTTTATTAAGAGGCGTTACTCATACAATCAAAGATGGTGTACTGCCTAAACCCCACACAAACATTCTGCTGAAGTCACTACACATCGCATGATGGAAAACGGACAGAAATGCATTCCCAGATACTTGACAAAGATCAAGAAAGTAACAGGAACATATTTGAGTCTAATCAAGAGCCAAAGAGAAATAGAGACACCAAAATCTAAGACAAAAAACATTTAAATTTAAATTTACCTTTCAAAAAATATTTAAGAGTTTTAGACCTTAAGGAATGAGGTTTAACATTTTAAATTGTTCCCATTCCCTGCAGGAGAGAATGATTGGCATTGGATTAATAATTGTTACATCATTAAAAAGGTACTTACGCTGTTAAGTATAAGCCCTGTGGTGAGTTTAATGAGCAATTAATGTTGAATTAATTCAACAAGTACTTAAAAATAATGGGGCAACTGAGAGTCAGATGCCCTATCTTTAACAGGCAAACAACTGAGGAATGTACATTACCCAGCAAGTTCTAGAGATTTATAACTCACATTGTACCTCTTAAACACCTGGATTTGCTGGCTAATTTGCACATCAAAGTAGTGCATATCATGAACTCCCAGTTCTTTTTCCTGGAGGATTTGGCCTATTTCTGTGCCCACAGATGTAGGATTCTCATTAACTGGACTTATCTTTTCCTGGAGATGGTTAATGGTCAGCATCACCCTCACTAAAAATAGCACAGCTTTGTTGAAAAAAAAATGAGGCCAGTGGAGAGCAAAATGGATTTGGTCCTTCATTCATTTTGTTCAATGTCTGTTCCTTGTTATTCAATTCAACACAGCTATTGGAATATATGCCAGGCAGGACTAAAGATCATCTTCCTCCTGCCAGGTGCAGCACGACAATCATGAACTCGGAATTTCTATAAATAAAACCAAATCAACAATATCCTGTTGCAATTGATCTTTTTATTGATTTTTTTGTGTGGCAGAACAATATTGAGATATATGAGACCAAGATCGAAATAGGAAGTCAGTTTAAAAACAAGAGAGAACAGGAAATTCATTCCTTAATTCATTAATGTGGGCAATTTCAGCCACTCGCTTTGAGGACAGTACCAGATGGCACACAGCATCTTCTTTTATCTGGAAGCTGTAAACCATTTTTAAAAATCAGTTTTCATGACTAAAATTGAATTTGAGAAAATGACAGGCTTTCACTGATAGAGCAGCTTAAAGTAATTCAGGCAACAGCGCGCTGGGAATAAAAAAAAACACAAATCCCCAACAACATTTTAAGGGATTAGTAAACCAATCAAAAATATTAAGCTTACAGCAGTCCCAACTGGGTATTCTGGCACTTGCTGATAGAAAGGAGCAAGGAGAGGACATTGTCAGGCGGAAATCGAGGAACAGTCAGCAAAATCATGAACTTTGTATAGTGGAGATACTGATCCATTAATGTGTCTAAATTGCCAGATAGGGTGTTGAAAGCCTCGCGTTGGTAGGTGTTTAAATGCCTTTCGAAAACCCCTCCTCCCACTACCTTAAAGCAGCCGTATATGCTCAACAACTCGGGGGTCACAGGAATGGAGGAACCATACTCTCCCTGGATGTGAGATTCCCTGAACCCTCTGATCAACTGTTGATCAAGCATTGACCCACCATCCATCAAGAGGTGTTCAAGAGCTGTGTTTCGGGTAAGTGAGGAACTAACATGTTAGAGTTTACGGATCTGTCGTGATATGTGAAACCACTGAAAGTTGCCCTAGCTCCATTTTTCTTCATTGTGGTGCCTACATTATTGTACTGCCAGATGTAACCCCGGAGAACGTAGAGGACGCCTTAATTTTCTGCATGCCGTGAATGGCTCGGGCTGTAAGATTTTCCTAAGTTAGACGTGATATCACTGATGCTTGAGTGAGCTTTGAGAATTTATTTGCAACGAGAGTCTAAAAAAAGCTGAATCTTCAAGTGATATCTGTGAATGAAATGGCTGCACAACTGAGCTTTCTGTGCTGGTCATTGACTGCGTAAGAGCCTTGACCTCATCTTTCACATCTCTTTACTCACAGCATTGATGTTTATCTTTGTACCTTGTTGGGAAGTGACGAAAGTGAAAGCAGACAGATCAGAAACCTGGCTTGAGAGACCCCACCACAGGGTAACTCTTGTCCTCTCTGCCAAAGAATAGTGGCTCCAGGATTAGCCTGTTGAGCCACCTGAGGACACACGAATGGTGAAGCCTGGCAGATGATATCCTCATCTCCAGGGACTGATGGCTACGATGATGACCTCAGGAGCCCAGTGCCAATTGGTATATTGTTATGATCCCAATGGAGACCAATAACGTTTAAAAAGATATTTGAACTTCCAATGGCTGACTGAAGGGATTACATGACAAGATTTCTCTTGAGACTTTTACTGTAACAAATGAATCAAAAACAACATTGCAGGCAACATATACTTTAACCCAAAGAAAAGGAGGTGTGGGCTTAGGTAGGGTGCCCTTTTCAAGGGCCGGTGCAGGCTTGATGGGCCGAATGGCTTCTTTCCGCACTGTAAATTCTATGATTCTATGATTATAATATTTAAAACAACGAAAAATCCCATGTTACGTTCGTATTTTTCTCTCTTAAGTGTACACTCCTTTTACCTTTTCAAGCTAGGAAACTTTTAACCTCCAAACTGGAGATTAGCTGGAGACTCCTCCCTCTAGCCAAAGCTAGGCAAATCTTTCAGCCTTGTTTAAATCCCCACTAACTAGGGCATAATTCTCCAACTCCCTCGCAGTGAGTTTTACCACTACGGAGAAGCTCGCCATCAACTGCTGGTAGGATCTTCAGTTCCGTAAAAGTCGATGGCAATGTACATTTCATGCCTGTGCTGTCATTGGGGTACCCATGGTGAGGGTCAACTGCAACAGGACCGGAAGATCCTTTAATAAGGACACGGGGAGGATACACCAGATGAAAATAAGAATAATTTACAAGCGATATATAAATACTTCCTGGTTGACTCCTACCGAATTTCTGCTTGGTCGGTGCCTTATTGGCCAACCTTGTATACTTGAGGTAATTGGAATAATCCGTCTCTAGCGGGGGAGCTCCTACCCCGCAAGCAGTATGGGAAGACAAACATTCCCACCCCATAGGTCCCATGCGGATATTACATTCCTCCTCCCCCCCCCCCCCCCCCCCCAAAGTCCAAAGACCCCCTTGATGAGCGGTGAGACAATGAAGGAGGAGCAGGCAGAGGACATTTGAGCCTCTTCGGCTCTGGTGAGTCCTCATGAAGCTGATGCACTGGATCACCTGGTGTATACCGTGCTGGTGAATGCCGTCTCCGCAGGAATGACGTGGCGGATGATCGTCAGGAGGCGGTTGAACTACAGAGTTGGCATCCGAGACCTCCAAGGTCTGCATCTCCATCGTGGAGTTGGACAACACAACGTCGGATATTTCGATGTCAAGAGAGACCGGAGGCATTACAGCAGGCTTGTTCGTCAATGGAGCTGGAGGTTCCAGGGCAGGCCTCTTTCGAGACCCAGCACGAGGCAACCTCCGTGAGCGAATGTGATCCAGGTGTCATTTCAGTAATTGCCCCTGGACCAGAACATGGTAAGAGACTGGTCCCATTTGACAGCGGACAATGCCAACGAGCACTGTCGTTGAAGTTAGGAATGAACACGCATCGTTGGGTGCGAAGCATTGAAGAGGATGACGTTGAACTGGGCAACGCCCTTGCAAATTCTGGTCACGGCGCACTTTCACGCTGATGTCTGGTGGAATCAAACTCAGTCGTGTACGAAGTCTATGACCCATTAACATCTCAGCAGAGGCTACCCTAGTGACTGCATGTGGCATGGTCCTGTACGAGAACAAAAATCTTGCCAGTTTTGCGCCCATTGAGCCGGACGTCTGTTTCTTGAGTCCCCGTTTAACCGTCTGCACAACCGTCTCTGCCAAAACCATTCAATGCCGGATGGCATGGGGTGGTGCTGATGTGGCAAATCCCATTGCTCTTCACAAAAGTGGCAAACTCTTCACTCGTGAAAGAGGACCTCTGGGATTCTATGGGTAGAAAATAAAATGCACAATCGCTCGATGGTCACCCAGAAGGTGATCAATGCCATCTTGTGGACCTCCAGCCACTTGAGTGGGCTTCCACCAGGACAAGAAACATTGAACCCAAGAAGGGACCAGCAAAATCAGTGTGCATGCCGGCTCAAGAGTGCCCCGGACACTCCCAAGAATGTAGGGGTGCTGTCGCAAGGAGCTTCTGGTGCTCTTGACAGATGGAGAACTGTTGGGCCAATGTCTCATTATCTGTGTCCAAACCCGGCCATGAGACATAGCTTCTCACCAGCTTAATTTTGGACACTCCGGGATGTCTGTTGTGAAGAACCTTTGCCGGGACTACAAATCTGGTGTCCTACAGGAGGCTGCCGTCCTCCACAGTCAGCTCTGACAATTTTGTGGTGAACACTTTCAACTCCCCTGGTAGCTGCCCACTGTATTGCACAAATGACGCACCTTGGCAAGTACAAGGTTGGTTTGTGTCTAGTCGCGCGCACACGAGACAGTGATGGGCAAGAAGTCCAGCACGGTAGCATGGTGGTTAGCATAAATGCTTCACAGCTCCAGGGTCCCAGGTTCGATTCCCGGCTGGGTCACTGTCTGTGCGGAGTCTGCACGTCCTCCCCGTGTGTGCGTGGGTTTCCTCCGGGTGCTCCGGTTTCCTCCCACAGTCCAAAGATGTGCGGGTTAGGTGGATTGGCTATGCTAAATTGCCCTTAGTGTCCTTAAGGTTAATGGGGGGGTTGTTGGGTTACTGGTGTAGGGTGGATACGTTGACTTGAGTAGGGTGATCATTGCTCGGCACAACATCGAGGGCCGAAGGACCTGTTCTGTGCTGTACTGTTCTATATCTATATCTAAAGTCAGGACAGCAAAAATGTAGGAGAGTTTGTGGATTAGATCTGCAGGGGAAGACGGCTCAATGCATCAGCATGTGCAATCTGGGTCCCTGGGCGGTGAATGTCCAAATTACCTAACACACACCTTTCAGAACTTGTGGGAGGAAACAGGAGCAGACACAGGGAGAACGTGCAGACTCCACACAGGTAGTCACCCAAACCGGGAATCGAATCTCGGAACCAGGAGCTGTGAAGTAACAGTGATAACCACTGTGCTACCGTGCCGTCCAAAATCTAGCACAATTCGTTCAACCTATGTAACTTTGTCAAGAACGACACTTACTTGCTGACAGTTCGATTAGGTGAAAACTGTAACCTGAACATAGAACATAGAACATAGAACAGTACAGCACAGAACAGGCCCTTCGGCCCTCGATGTTGTGCCGAGCAATGATCACCCTACTTAAACCCACATAACCTGTGTACCCGTAACCCAACAATCCCCCCATTAACCTTACACTACGGGCAATTTAGCATGGCCAATCCACCTAACCCGCACATCTTTGGACTGTGGGAGGAAACCGGAGCACCCGGAGGAAACCCACGCACACACGGGGAGGACGTGCAGACTCCACACAGATAGTGACCCAGCCGGGAATCGAACCTGGGACCCTGGAGCTGTGAAGCATTGATGCTAACCACCATGCTACCGTGAGGCCCCTGAACAATGGTAAACCTCAAGAGATGAAACCTGAGATGAAACCTTCCATGACAACGTGTCTTTTGGCTTCAGTAGGTCTTTTTGTTCTTATTTAGAATACCTCTCCATTCACCTGAGGAAGGAGCTGCGCTCCGAAAGCTCGTGTTTGAAACAAACCTGTTGGACTTTAACCTGGTGTTGTAAGACTTCTTGCTGTATTTAGAATAAGGCATTGCCTTATCAACAGGGTGTTGAATTTAAATATAGCGTGCTCAGGGTTTCACTCTGGAGCTCTATTCACTTTCATGACTTGAGGTTTACCATTGTCCAGGTCGGTCAAAAAAGTGTCAGCAAGAGAAAGCAATTGAATTGTTCTCCTCCTGTTTAAATTCAGGATTATGGTTCGCTTGCTGCTTTAAGAATATGCTTAAAGTCATGTTGGTGATTGTTGTTCTGGTGGGGCCATGAAGTAAGCGGTCACATAAAAGGTGGTTCCCATCTGGAAACTCATTTTTTGCACCTTCTTAACCCGAGCAATGGACACCAAATCTGAAAAAAAACGTACTAACCTGACCCTCATTGATAGCTCGGCCAGTTTGGTGTGCCAGTGGCTACCAAGCGAGATGCAAAGGAAACAAAAACAGACAGAACGAAACCCCCGCATTGGAATCAGTAAACCCATGTGGCAGTGTGAATCTGAACATGTTGGATCTTGCTGAGTTGTTGATGCAATCCCAGTCTTTGATGGAGAGGCTGATGGAAATCATCATAGTGAACTCCCAGAGCACAGAAAGGTGAAGGAAACCTGTTGTCAGCAATGCAGTTGGCTATCGAGGCTGCAATGGCCCCTCTATGTGGGCAGATGGACAGGGTAGAGCAGCGGCTGGAAGCCCAACAGGCAATATCCAAGAAATGGGGAAACCGGTCATGGAGTAGGGCGAACAATGTTAGCGGCGAACTTAAAAATTCCTGAAGCACATAGTAAATGACCAGTAGAGCTGGTTGCGGCACCAGAACCTCCGGATCGTCAGGTTGCCCAAGAGCACAGAAGGTGAGAGCCCAACCAAGTATATCTCAAAGATGCTCGAGAAGCTGGTCAGGGAGGAGGGTTTATTGACCAGGCCCACAAGGCCCTCTGCCACAAGCCAGGGAACCATCGCAGACAGTAATTGTGAGACTGCACAGGTACCAAGACAAGGAATGTATCCTAGTTTGGGCGAAAACCACACAGACCTGTGACTGGGAGGAACACTCCATTCACGTCTACCTGGACATTGGGGCCGACCTAGCTAAACGGTGAGCGGAATTTGACAAAGCTAAGGTGGTTCTTTTCAAAAGCAAAGTACGATTTGGCATGCTGCGCTCGGTGAAAGTTTGGGTCACTTATAAAGACAGGGACCATTTCTTTAACACGCTGGAGGAGTCAAAAGACTTTGTACAAAAGAATAGATTGGAAATGGGAAAGAACAATGCGGAGGGGTGTGAAACCATGGATATTTCTCCATCCTGTTGTTTTCCTTTCACCTGTATTTGTTCTGGTTCCTTTCCTCTAGAGTCTAGATTGTGTTGTTTTTTGCTTTCTGAGGTTACAACTGAACCCTACAGTTATCAGCGCCAGTCCATCTGGGTGAAGGGGAGTCTGCCACTTCTGGAGTATTCCTCTGCCAACACAGAAAACCTTAAATGGCAAGAGAGGAGGTACGGGGCGGTTGGCGATCGACCAGGTTGGGGTGAATGGGCTTTGTTTCCAGGTGTGGGGGGGGGGGGGGGGGGGGGGGGGGCACCATGCGACCGAGCAAACTAGTAAACAGGAGTAATGTGTGAGGGAGGGGGAATGGTGGGGGGGGGGAAGTCAGTGGGTTGGGGCCTTTGGGAACTGGGGGGAGAAAGGAAGGGCCTGCACAGGGAGGGGTAATAGACTGTCTGATTGAAGGGGACAAGGGGGGGAGCGGTGTAGCTGAAGGGGGGTGAGGGTGGAAGGCTGGTCACACAGGTTTCGTGGCTGAACAGTGTGAATGCGGTCAGTGGCAGTGCCCATCTTGAATGGACCGAGGACAAAGGTGAGCCCGGGCATGCAGGGACAGGCCCACGAGGTGACCAGGGCTGACCCTAAAAGGAGGGATGCAGAGACAACCCCCCTGCCTCAGAATAGTCACCTGGAAAGTGAGGGAGCTCAACGGCCCAGTCAAAAGTTCCTGAGTCTTCTACCACCTGAAATACCTGAGAGCTGATGTAATCTTTCTGCAAGAGACACACATGAGTATCAAGGACCAGATGAGGGTCAGGAAGGGCTGGGCGGCACAGGCGTATAAATTGAATTTTCATGCGGGGGCAATCCTTTTTTAAAAAAGTAAATTTTGAGTATCCAATTCATTTTTTTTCCAATTAAGGAGCAATTCAGCATGGCCAATCTACCTACCCTGCACATCTTTGGGTTGTGGGGGTGAGACCCACGCAGACATGGGGAGAATGTGCAAACTCCACACGGACAGTGATCCGGGGCCGGGATCGAACCCGGGACCTCGGTGCCGTGAGGTAGCAGTGCTAACCACTGCGCCATTGTGGATAATCTTTACGGTGACCAATGTGGTGATGGACCCGTGGGTTGGGGGGATGGTACATAATGGTGAGTGCGGTTCTGGTGGGGTCTCCGGTGGTACTGGTGAATGTGTACCCCCTGAACAGGGAGGATACAGAGTTTATTCAGAACACACTGGCAATGATCCCCAACCTTAACTCCCACCAACTGATCATGGGGAGTGACTTTAACTGTGTCCTGGTCCCAAGGGTGGGATCCCAGGTCATTTGCAAGGTTGGGAATGGCGAACGAACTGACAGGCTTCATGGGACAGATGGGGAATGGTTAATCTTCAGGAAGTTCAGCCACCAAGGGAGAAGGAGTTCTTCTCACACGTCTGCAAACTCGCTCACCAATAGCCTTTTTTGTAGTGGGAAAATCAGTGCTTCCAGGGGTAGTAGGGATGGAATACTCAGTAATAGTGATCTCAGACCATGCACCACACTATGTGGATGGGAGGTTGGGCACAGGCCGCCCCCAGCTCCCCCCCCCCCCCCGTGGAGGTTGGACGCCATCCTTCTCGCTGACAAGGCATTTTGTGAAAAGATGGCACTGGCCATCGACAAATACGTGAGTTGCAACCAAAACGGGGAAGTATCACCCTCCACATTCTGAAGTGAGGCACTGAAGGCTGTGGTCAGGGGAGGGGGGGGGGGGGGGGGGGGGAGATAGTAGCTTACAGGATGCATAGGATGAGAGGAGAGGGCAACTAAACAGTGGTTGATCGACTCCATACTGGAGGTGGATTGGCAGCACTCTGCAGCACCGACGTTGGAGCTGCTAACGGAGAGGAAGTGTTCAAGATAATCTCAACCGGCAAGGCAGTGAACCAGCTCTGCCGGACACGGCGGGCATTTTATGAATATGGGACAAGGCCAGCCGTCTGCTGGCCAACCAGCTGCAGAAGCAGATGGCCGCATGGGAGGTAACATGGACAAGGGACGAGGGGGAACGGTTGGTCACAGCTCCAGAGGAGTTCAATGGTGCCTTTGGAACCTTCTATCGAGGGCTGTACACAACTGAGCCCCCGGAGGAGGAACTCGAAGATGATGCAATTTCTGGGTGGACTGGACTTCCCGGTGGTAGAGGAACATAGAACATAGAAAAATACAGCACAGAACAGGCCCTTCGGCCCACGATGTTGTGCCGAACCTTTGTCCTAGATTAATCATAGATTATCATAGAATTTACAGTGCAGAAGGAGGCCACTCGGCCCATCGAGTCTGCATCGGCTCTTGGAAAGAGCACCCTACTCGAGGTCAACACCTCCACCCTATCCCCATAACCCAGTAACCCCACCCAACACTAAGGGCAATTTTGGACACTAAGGGCAATTTATCATGGCCAATCCACCTAACCTGCACATCCTTGGACTGTGGGAGGAAACCGGAGCACCCGGAGGAAACCCACGCACACACGGGGAGGATGTGCAGACTCCGCACATACAGTGACCCAAGCCGGGAATCGAACCTGGGACCCTGGAGCTGTGAAGCAATTGTGCTATACACAATGCTACCGTGCTGCCCTTAAGAACAAATTAATCTACACTCCATTATTCTACCATAATCCATGTACCTATCCAATAGCCGCTTGAAGGTCCCTAATGTTTCCGACTCAACTACTTCCACAGGCAGTGCATTCCATGCCCCCACTACCCTCTGGGTAAAGAACCTACCTCTGACATCCCCCCTATATCTCCCACCATTCACCTTAAATTTATGTCCCCTTGTAATGGTTTGTTCCACCCGCGGAAAAAGTCTCTGACTGTCTACTCTATCTATTCCCCTGATCATCTTATAAACCTCTATTAAGTCACCCCTCATCCTTCTCCGTTCTAATGAGAAAAGGCTTAGCACCCTCAACCTTTCCTCGTAAGACCTACTCTCCATTCCAGGCAACATGCTGGTAAATCTCCTTTGCACCTTTTCCAAAGCTTCCACATCCTTCCTAAAATGAGGTGACCAGAACTGTACACAGTACTCCAAATGTGGCCTGACCAAGGTTTTGTACAGCTGCATCATCACTTCATGGCTCTTAAATTCAATTCCACTGCTAATGAACGCTAGCACACCATAGGCCTTCTTCACAGCTCTATCCACTTGAGTGGCAACTTTCAAAGATCTATGAACATAGACCCCAAGATCTCTCTGCTCCTCTACATTGCCAAGAACCCTACCGTTAACCCTGTATTCCACATTCATATTTGTCCTTCCAAAATGGACAACCTCACACTTGTCAGGGTTAAACTCCATCTGCCACTTCTCAGCCCAGCTCTGCATCCTATCTATGTCTCTTTGCAGCTGACAACAGCCCTCCTCACTATCCACAACTCCACCAATCTTCGTATCATCTGCAAATTTACTGACCCACCCTTCAACTCCCTCATCCAAGTCATTAATGAAAATCACAAACAGCAGAGGACTCAGAACTGATCCCTGCGGTACGCCACTGGCAACTGGGCTCCAGGCTGGAAACGGGGCAGGAACTGGAAGTACTGTTGGGTCTGGAGGAGGTCATGGAGTGCTTCAACTCCATGCAATCCAGGAAGGTGTCGGGAGCGGATGGGTTCCTGTTGAATATCTATCAAAGATTTGTGACGGTGCTGGCTCCACACCTGCTGGAGATGTTTTACGACTCGATGTCGAATGGGGCCTTGCCATCCACATTGGCACAGGCTTCAATCTCATTGATAACCAAAGGATGACAAAGACCTGATGGAGTGCGTGTGATACAGACTCATCTCACTCCTGAACACTGATGCTAAGGTTCCAGTGAAGGCTTTGGTGAGATGACTGGAGAGTTGCTTGTCAGAAGTGATTGTGGAGGATCTGACTGGGTTTGTCAAACGCTGCCAGCTGTAGGCTAACATCAGATGACTGCCGAACGTGGTCATGTCCCCACCCATGGAAGAGATACCTGAGGTGATCATCTCCTTGGACGCAGAAAAGGCCTTTGACTGGGTGGAGTGGAAATACCTCTTTGAGGTACTGGAACGGTCTGAGCCAATGTTCACCTTGTGGCTGAAACTGCAGCGATCCCAATGCAAGCGTCAGGATGAACGCCACAAGCTTAGAATACTTCCGGCTGCACAGAAGCACGTAACAAGGATGCCCGTTGTCCTCGCTGCTGTTCACTCTGACAATTGAGCCACCCGGCTACTGTGCTCATGTCATCAGGTGGCTGGATTGGCACTGATAGAGGAGACAGGGAGCATAGAGTCCCTGTATATGTGGATAACCTGCTGCTCTACATCTCAGACCCCCTAGCCAGCATGGAAAAGATAATGGACCTCCTGAGGGGGTTTGGAGCCTTCTCTGGATACAAACTAAACCTGAGTAATAGTGAAATTGTCCTGGTCAGCCCCCAGGGAGAGGAGGCTGAGCTGGGAGCACTGCCGTTCAAGTTGGCCCAACCTAAGTTTAGGTATCTGGGGATCCAGATAGCCCACAGCTGGACCTGGCTCAACAAATTAAACCTAACTAATTTGGTGGAAGGGGTGAACGGGGGTCTGTGAAGGTGGGACTCCCTCCCACTCTCCCTGATGGGGAGAGTGCAGACGATAAAAATGAACGTTCTGCTTTTGTTTCAGTCGCTCCCAATTTTCCTCCCCAAATTATTCTTTGCCAAGGTGGATAGACTGATCTTGGCCTTTGTGTGGGCGGGAAGAATCCCAGGATACATAGAACCATCTTGCAGAGGGGACAACGCTTGAGAGGTCTGGCACCACCAAACCTTCTGTATTACTATTGGGCTTCGAAAGTAGAAAAGGTGCGGGGTTGGCTTGCGGAGCTGGGGGCCGAATGGGTGCAGATGGAGGAAGCATCGTGTCTCGGGACCTCTCTGCGGGTATTGGTTACTGACCCTCTCTGGTTCTCTCTGACCAAGTTCTCAACGAGCCCGGTCGTGGTAGCATCACTAAAGGCCTGGAACCAACTCAGACACCACTTCAAGCTGAGGGGCATGTCCGTCTCAATCTGTAACAACCACAGATTGATAACAGCGGGAATGGATGCAACCTACAAAACCTGGAAGTGGGAGGTGCAATGATGAGGTTTAGGAACATATACATGGACGGCGTGTTGGCAAATCTGGTAAACTAACGGAAATGTTTCAACCGTGAAAGAAAGCGAGTTCAGATAACTCCAGATATGGGACTTTCGCCGCAGGGAGGCCCCTTCGTACCCTCAGCTGCCTAAGCACACCCTGCTGGGCAGATTGATGTCGCCGGATGAGATGGGAAAGGGAAGGAGCTCAGACATATATGGGTGACTGCTGGGCTGGTTTAGCACAGTGGGCTAAACAGCTGGCTTGTAATGCAGAATGATGCCAGCAGCACGGGTTCAATTCCCGTACAGGCCTCCCCAAACAGGCGCCGGAATGTGGCGACTAGGGGCTTTTCACAGTAACTTCATTGAAGCCTACTTGTGACAATAAGCGATTATTATTATTACTAAAGCCCTAACTGGACAAAACAAGGAAGAGGTGTGGAGGAGGAGGAAGGGGGGGAGGGGGGATACAAACTATTTGCACTACATGTACCTGTTTTATTGTTGCTCACGAGTTGTTTGGTGTGTGTTTGCCATGCTTAGAATAAAAATATATATAAAAAGAAATGTTGATGATAGTCAGAGAATCCTGAAGCTCTTTTCTATCATGCTCCCAAATTATTTTAAATTCTTTCTCCCACTCAGCATGAATTTTGTTCGATTCCTCCCTCACAGGAGCAACAGCTTCATCATTCTGAAGTTTTAATTTGAATTCTAGAGCTCTACTTTTTCCCTCGTAGTTCCACAGTATCAGCAATAGTTACAACCAAGTCATTTTGTTCAAAGCATGCCTTGCTTTGTTTATTATCAGCCTGGAGTGCCACTGTCACATTCTACCTTGAAACCTTTGACTTAGTTTCTACCAGCAAGCTGAATTCAGACAACGTCAAT
This sequence comes from Scyliorhinus canicula, assembly GCF_902713615.1. NCBI lineage: Eukaryota > Metazoa > Chordata > Chondrichthyes > Carcharhiniformes > Scyliorhinidae > Scyliorhinus > Scyliorhinus canicula. The sequence goes on along the minus strand of NC_052149.1, from coordinate 124,082,675 downwards.
TCATTTCGAGCCCTTTTGAACCATTTGTTGTCTGTCTGAGGTTTCAGTGTCTTTTTAATCCCAGAAGTGGAATAGTGCCGGAAGACTGGAGGATAGCAAATGTTGGCCCCTTGTTCAAGAATGGGAGTAGAGACAACCCTGGTAATTATAGACCTGTGAGCCTTACTTCGGTTGTGGGTAAAATGTTGGAAAAGGTTATAAGAGATAGGGTTTATAATCATCTTGAAAAGAACAAGTTGATTAGCAATAGTCAACATGGTTTTGTGAAGGGTAGGTCATGCCTCACAAACCTTATTGAGTTTTTTGAGAGGGTGACCAAACAGGTGGATCAGGGTAAAGCTGTTGATGTGGTGTATGTGGATTCCAGTAAGGCGTTTGATAAGGTTCCCCACGGTAGGCTATTGCAGAAAATAAGGAAGTATGGGATTGAAGGTGATTTAGCGGTTTGGATCAGTAATTGGCTAGCTGAAAGAAGACAGAGGGTGGTGGTTGATGGCAAATGTTCATCCTGGAGTTCAGTTACTAGTGGTGTACCGCAAGGATCTGTTTTGGGGCCACTGCTGTTTGTCATTTTTATAAATGACCTGGAAGAGGGTGTAGAAGGATGGGTTAGTAAATTTGCAGATGACACGAAGGTCGGTGGAGTTGTGGATAGTGCTGAAGGATGTTATAGGTTACAGAGGGACATAGATAAGCTGCAGAGCTGGGCTGAGATATGGCAGATGGAGTTTAATGCGGAAAAGTGTGAGGTGGTTCACTTTGGAAGGAGTAACAGGAATGCAGAGTACTGGGCTAATGGCAAGATTTTTGGTAGTGTAGATGAACAGAGAGATCTCGGCATCCAGGTACATAACATAGAACATAGAACAGTACAGCACAGAACAGGCCCTTCGGCCCTCAATGTTGTGCCGAGCCATGATCACCCTACTCAAACCCACGTATCCACCCTATACCCGTAACCCAAACCCCCCCCCCCCCCCTTAACCTTACTTTTATTAGGACACTACGGGCAATTTAGCATGGCCAATCCACCTAACCCGCACATCTTTGGACTGTGGGAGGAAACCGGAGCACCCGGAGGAAACCCACGCACACAGGGGGAGGACGTGCAGACTCCACACAGACAGTGACCCAGCCGGGAATCGAACCTGGGACCCTGGAGCTGTGAAGCATTTATGCTAACCACCATGCTACCCTGCTGCCTCATAAATCCCTGAAAGTTGCCACCCAGGTTAATAGGGCTGTTAAGAAGGCATATGGTGTGCTAGCCTTCATCAGTAGGGGGATTGAGTTTCGGAACCACGAGGTCATGTTGCAGCTGTACAAAACTCTGGTGCGGCCGCACCTGGAGTACTGCATGCAGTTCTGGTCACCACATTATAGGAAGGATGTGGAAGCTTTGGAAAGGGTTCAGAGGAGATTTACTAGGATGTTGCCTGGTATGGAGGGAAGGTCTTACGAGGAAAGGCTCAGGGACTTGAGGTTGTTTTCGTTAGAGAGGAGAAGGCTGAGAGGTGACTTAATAGAGACATATAAGATAGTCAGAGGGTTAGATAGGGTGGACAGTGAGAGTCTTTTTCCTCGGATGGTGATGACCAACACGAGGGGACATAGCTTTAAATTGAGGGGTGGTAGATATAGGACAGATGTCAGAGGCAGTTTCTTTACTCAGAGAGTAGTAGGGGTGTGGAACGCCCTGCCTGCAACAGTAGTAGACTCGCCAACTTTACGGGCATTTAAGTGGTCACTGGATAGACATATGGATGAAAATGGAATAGTGTAGGTCAGATAGGTTTCTGATGGTTTCACAGGTCGGCGCAACATCGAGGGCCGAAGGGCCCGTACTGCGCTGTAATGTTCCATGTAAGTCTGATCTTTTGACTCTTTCGACATCTCTCCAGTCAAGCCATTGGTCTTCACATGAGATTCAAAGGCTGGCATATGTTTTTCCAAGTTCATTGATCCAGCTGAAACATCCTTATCTTTAACAATCTCAATGGATTTTGAGGAAATGCCCGGTGGCAGAAAGTCATTTTAGTTAGTTGGTTCATTAACTTAAGATCAACATCATTAATAAGCAGTTTTTAAAAAATGATTTTATTGAGCTTTCATATTTTATATCCAATAATTTATAAAATGAAAAACCGTGCCGAAAACCATCACATATATTCACAAGAAAGTATCTTCACTACAACTATGGCCGTGACCCACACTTTAGTCAACATACATATTATACATTGCCCAATATGGCTAAAACACTATTTACAAGCGTTTATTTACACTTTGGTTTGGGCCTTCGCTTGCCCTCGGACTAGTCCCTTGCGGCTTTGTCCCTCCCGCTTGTCCCTTGCGTTCTTTTATTAAATAGCAGTTGTGAAACCACTCGCACAATGACACAACCACTGACTAAAGCACAGTTTAAATTGACTAAATGGAACATACATCATATGAACAAGGAGCAGGAGTAGGCCACTCGGCCCCGTGAACCTGCTCCATCATTCAATAAGATCATGGCTAACCTTTCGCCCCTTTGTTAATCAAGAATGTATCTAACTCTACTTTAAAAATATTCAAAGATTCTGCTTCCACTGCCTTTTGAGGAAGAGAGTTCCAGAGGCTCACAACGCCCTGAGAGAAGACTACTACTTATCTCTGTCTTAAATAGATGACCCTTTATTTGTAAAGAGTGACTCCTCGTTCTAGGAAATCCTCTCCACATTCATCCTGTCATCCCCCTCAAGTTCTTGGGCGGAATTCTCTGCAAGGCCCGACGCCGTCATGAAACCCAGAGAGGTTCACGACGGCGTCGGAGGCCGCTCCTGGCCCCCCCCCCCCGGGGGGGGGGGGGGGGGGGGGCTAGGAGGGCCGTGCCGTGAATCTCGGCCGCGGGGCCTTGTCGCTGGCGTCAAAGCGCGGTACGCCGAGAATGACGGGGCCGGCGCGCCTAATGACGTCAGCCGCACATGTGCAAGTTGGCCGGCTCCAACCCGCGCATGCGCAGCTGACGTCACGACGGATGACGGCTCAAACCCGCGCATGCGCGGTTGCCGTCTTCCCGTCCGCTTCCCCGCAAGACGCGGCGGCTTGATCTTGCAGGGCAGCAGAGGGGAAAGAGTGCGTCCCGTTGAGACGTCGGCCCGACGATCGGTGGGCACCGATCACGGGCCAGTCCCCTCCCGAGTACGGTTGTGGTGCTCATTCCCCTCTCCGCCCCCCACAAGCCACAAAACAGCTGTTGGTGCCATGTTCACGCTGGCAGCGATCACGTGCGGTTGCCGCCGGCATGAACCGGTTGGGAATGGCTGGCCGCTCGGCCCATCCGGGTCGGAGAATTGGGATGGGTGGGTGCCAGAGCGGCCCTCCCACGTTTCTCCCACCCGGCGTGGGAGCGGAGAATCGCGCCCCTTATGTTTCAATCATAATCCGCCTTTTACGCTTCTAAACTCCAGCGGATATAAGCCTCTCTTGTCCAAACTTTCCTCATAAGATAACCCACCCATTCCAAGTGTTAGTCTAGTACTGGGCGCGATTCTCTGCCCCCCACGCCGGGTGGGAGAATAGCGGGAGGGCCTCCCGCCATTTTTCACGCCCTCCCGCTTTTCTCCCCCCCCCCACGCTCGACCCACGCCACGAATCGCCGCTCGCCGTTTTTTATGGCGAGCGGCGATTCTCCAAGGCCGATGGGCCGAGCGGCCGGGTCTTCACGCCCGTTTCAACACGGCAGCAAACACACCTGCTTGCTGCCGTCGTGAAACGGGCGCCAGATGTCCGTTTGGGGCATCTGGGGGCCCGATTACCACGGCCGTGCCAAGGGGGGCATAGGCCTGCGATCGCAGCCCACCGATCGCGGGCCATGCATCCGTAACGGACAAATTCTTTTCCCACCGCCGTCCCGCAAGATCAAGCCGCCACGTCTTGTGGGGCGGCTGAGGGAAAAGACGCCAACTGTGCATGTGCTGGTTGGCGTTGTCCAACCTGCGCATGCGCGGCTGATGTCATCGGCCGCGTCAGCCGGCGTGACGCTTGGCGTGCGGCCTTGACGGCTGTCGTCAAGGCCACGCCGCCGTGACGCACGGGGCCGCGCTCCTAGCCCCGCCCGGGGGGGAGAAACGGCCCCGGAAGTGGGCGTGGAGGCTGCCGTGGGTCACGGCCTGTCCCACGGCAGCCTTTACGATTCTCCACATTTGCGGAGAATCTCGCCCATTTTTACCAACCGGCCAAACTTCGGTTGATACAACCCGCCTGACCTTCGTGACCCACACTTGCAGACCTTCGCGACCCACGCCGGCCGACCTTCGTGACCCACCATTTTCTCTTACCTTGTTTGTTGCTGACAAAAATGGAGGAAATAGTTTTGGGTCCCTTTGGCCCCAATCCCAATGGTCCCTTTGTCCCTTTGGTCTCCTGGGCCCCCCAAACTTGAAAAAAAACGGTTGCGACCATATTAAAAAAAAATGCGGTCGCACAGCGCATGCGTGCCCGATCACCAGTGCGCATGCACAGATGATCGGGCACGCATGCGCAGTGCGGCTGAATTTTTTTACTCTGTTCCTGGGCATTTTTTGGCCACTCACAGCCTACATTATTAAAAGCTAGCTGCTGCGGTTGTTGCGCGCGGATTTGCACGATCGGGATCGCCACGATGGACGGCTCCACGACCCTCCCGACACCCGCCCACGACCCACCCGCGGGTCGCGCCCCTGAGTTTAACAATGCCTGGTCTATTAAACGTTCTCTGAACTGCTTCTAATGCATTTACATCTTTCCTAAAATAAGGAGAGTATATGGTACACCAAATGTGTTTTCACCAGTGCCCTGTACAACTGAAGGAGAACTTCACAACTTTTGTAATCAATTCCCTTCACAATAACTGATAACATTCTATTCACTTTCCTGATTACTTGCTGTATTTGCACACTGGCCTTTTGTGATTCACACACTAGGATGCCCAAATCTCTCTGCATCTCAGAATTCAGCAATTAGATATTATGCTTCATTTTTATTCTTCCTGCCAAAATGTCAAACCTCACATTTTCCCACATTATACGCCATTTGCCCGATCTTTGCACACTCACCTAACCTAACTATATCCTTTGTAACCTTCTTATATCCTCTTCATAACTTACTTTCTCATCTACCATTGTGCTATCAACAAATTTAGCAGCCATTCCTTCATTCCCAAGTCATTGTGTGTATTGTATAAAGTTGAGCTCCAGCACTGATCCCTATGGCATAACTCTCAACACCTTTTACCAACCATTAAACAACCCATTTATGCCTCCTCTCTGTTTCCTGTTAGTCAATCAACCTTCTATCCATGCTATTCCACCTTTGCATAATTATATGCTTCTTTCATGCCCTCATAACAACTCATATTTAAATTTAAAATATTAGTCTTGGATCCTTCTGAATGTAAAATTCAGTCATATTATGATCACTGTTACCTAGGGGCGTCTTCGCTATGATGAAATTAATTAATCATATCCCTTTGCACAATACCAGATCTCGTAGCCTGCTGTCTGGTTGTCTCCAGAATGTGCTGTTCTGAGAAACTATCCCCATGATAGTTCTATGAACTCCTCATCTAGGCTACCTTTGCTCATTTGAGTTTTCCAGCCTATATCTAGATTATCACCCCCATTATGTCTTCCTAGAATCATAGAATTTACAGTGCAGAGGAGGCCCTACAGCCCACTGAGTCTGCACTGGCCCTTGGAAAGAGCACCCTACCTAAGACCACACCTCCACCCTATCCCAGTAACCCCACCCAACCTTTTTGGACGCTAAAGGCAGTTTATCATGGCCAATTCACCTAACCTGCACATCTTTGGACTGTGGGAAGAAACTGAAACCGGGAGGAAACCCACGCAGATACGGGGAGAATGTGCAGACTCCACACAGACAGTGACCCAAGCGGGAATAATCGAACCTGGGACCCTGGAGCTGTGAAGCAACAGTGCGAACCACTGTACTATCGTACCGCCCATTCCGAACATGTGATTACTGTTAGTGGCCTGAACACCGCTCCCACAAGTGACTTCTTGCCTTTATTATTTCTCATCTCTGCCCAAATTGCTTCTCCATCCTGCTTTCCTGCACTAGGTCATACCACTCTATTACGCAAATACAATCATTATTTAACAGAGCCACCTTTTCCTAGCTTCCTGCTGTTCCTAAATGTCATATTCATTATTCAGATCCCAGTTGAAGTCATTCTGCAGTTTCTGTAATGGTTGTCAGATCGTACTTATTTATTTCAATTTGTTTAGTTCACTTATTTAGTTCACTTGTTTTCTTTCAAATGCAATGTGCATTCAGATACAGAGGGCGCAATTCTCCGCACTCACGACGGTGCGGAGAATAGCGGGGTTCGTAAAATTTTACGGCCACGCTAGTCTGACGCCCTCCCGCTATTCTCCCCCCCCCCCCCCACGCCCGACTCCCGATACGAATCGCTGCCGCCGTTTTTTTACGGCCAGCAGCGATTCTCAGCTGGCCGATGGGCTGAGTTCCAAGCCCTTTACGGCTGTTTTTACGAATGGCAAACACACCTGGTCTGGCCGTTCGTAAAAACGGCCGTAAAGTGCCAATTTTTAAAACCATGGCACCGATTGGCACGGCAGTACCACGGCCGTGCCAAGGGTGCCATGGGCCCGCGATCGGTGGGCACCGATCGCGGGCAGCGGGTCCGATACCCGCGCACTCTTTGTCCTTCCGCCGCCCCGCTGTATCACTTCGCGGGGCGGCTGAGGGGCATCCCGGCCCGCGCATGCGCGGGTTTCGCGCAAATGCGCGATGACGTCATCCGCGCATGCGCGGGTTGGAGTCTTCCAATCCGCGCATGCGCGGCTGACGTCATGTGACGCGTCAGCCGGCGCAAACTCTGGCAAGCGGGCTTAACGAAATTCGTTAAGCCCGCGATGCCGGAGTTTACGGCGGCGGCATGCTAGCCCCGACCGGGGACCAGAATCGGTTCCCGGTCGGGGAGGGGGAGGCTGGCGTCAAACCCGCCCGGATTTGATGCCAGCCTTACGATTTCTCCCTCTCTGGGAGAATCGCGCCCAGAGTCTTTAGTTCTTTCCTGTTATTATTTTTGTAACCTGCAGTCTTATCTGCTGATTTACTCAGATAAATAATTCCTATCAATGTCCTGTACTTAGCCCTTTTACTCAGCAAATATTCTGGGAAGAAATTCATATCTTTTGCTGACATCAAACATCGGCCCGAACCTGTATTTCTAAGAATAACGATCCCTTTGGTCCTATTATCAGACAAGAATAGAGTTACTTCACCCTCAAATATAAAACTCCCCAAATATTTTATGTTCTGATTTACACCCACTGACAAACATTAGATGATATTTCGTTTATCACACGCTTCACTCATTGCTACAACATTTTCTGGAAAAAACACCAAACATACCTAGAAACTTCACCAGCTTTGTCTTTAATTTATGGCAGTCTGCTTTTGCATGCCCTGTCCTCAGGCAAAAATAACATGCTGGTCCCATGAATACTTATCTCACATATTGCCCTTTTTTTACTACTCTGATGTCATTGATTATTCAGTTCTCTGTGAATTTGATCTGTGCAGCTCACAAGAGTTCATTATCTCTTGTCTCTCCAGCTTATGTGTGCGGGGGGTGGTTGCAAAATAATGGTTTTCTGCCACCTACGTGTTTGTTGGATAGTTCGTAACCATTAGTAACAACTGCAGCTTCTTTTATTTTAGAGGTTTTATAGACTTTTAGGCGGCATCTTATTTCTGAAGGAATACTGCTTTGAAATTCTTCCATTAACATCACAGGTGAAACTCCCCAGTCCCCCAGCGCATTTCTTGGTGGCGCACCGTTCGGCAATGGCGGGATTGTCTACTCCCACCGCTTGTCAATGGGATTTCCCATTGAAACCGCCCCACGCCACCAGGAAACCCACGGGCAGGGAGTTGTTGCCGGCGGGTAAAGAGAATCCCAAATGCCTGAGAATTCCGGCCCACACCTCTAAGTTTTCAAAATCTTGCTCAAGGTCCATAGCTCTGTACAATTTATCACATAGCATTTATTTTTCTCTCATAAATCCTTAGAGGTCTTCCTCAGAGTTCTAAAATTGTGGCTGTGGCCTTCTGGATTTCATACTTACCCATCAAGCACAACAGCCGCAAGCATATCATAATTGGTCAAGAAGGGATAAACCAGGAAACTGCAGGTCAGACAGTCTAACGTCAATGGTGGGGAATCTATTGGACACAATTCTGAGAGACAGAATGAATCTGTGTTTGGAGAGGCAAGGATTAATCGAGAGCAGTCAGCATGGTTTTGTTAGGGAGAGGTCCAGATTACAATCTTTTGGCAATTTTCTCAGATGATACAAACTAAATTTGAACTCCATCCTTACTGAAATTAGACACTAAACAAATATTCCTTGCCAAATTTTGTCCCAAGGTTACGGCTGACTCATCTTCCAGTCTGCCTCACTCATTCGCGTAATCAAAATCTGTCTCCATCCAGTCCAAATTTTTGACTTCCCTTTCTCTTTGAAATTCGACAACTTACTTTTCTAATTGTTCCTTTTCCCTTTATTTTTCTCTCTGAATTTTGCTCTTTGGAATTCTAATTCAAGTTTTTGCATCTCCCATTCTTTGTTGAGTTCCATTTTTAACTCAATCCTAGGCAGCGCAATCTGAGTGCTATCTGCATTAATCTTTTCCGCCTCAGGGTCCAGAAACTGAACCAATTATTGCCTTTTTGCACCCATTTTAAAATCTATTTTCAACTTCTCTGCAATTGCCTTCAAAATAACCTCTGTTAACAGTTGCAAGGAACTTGCAGAATTGTCTCTCTCTCAGAATGCAATAGATAGGGCAGCACGGTAGCATGGTGGTTAGCATAAATGCTTCACAGCTCCAGGGTCCCAGGTTCGATTCCCGGCTTGGGTCACTGTCTGTGCGGAGTCTGCACGTCCTCCCCGTGTGTTTGTGGGTTTCCTCCGGGTGCTCCGGTTTCCTCCCACAGTCCAAAGATGTGCGGGTTAGGTGGGTTGGCCATGCTAAATTGCCCGTAGTGTCCTTAAAAAAGTAAGGTTAAGGGGGCGGGGGGTTGTTGGGTTACAGGTATAGGGTAGATACATAGGTTTGAGTAGGGTGATCATTGCTCGGCACAACATCGAGGGCCGAAGGGCCTGTTCTGTGCTGTACTGTTCTATGTTCTGTGTTCTATGATAGCCTTTTGAACTTTTCAATACAGACAGCAATGTTCACTGTAAAATCTTGTTCGTTTAAACTCTGGAAAATTGCAGTGCACTCATCTCAGCCTGATTTGAGATCCCAACAAGTCTCCAATTTGTTGCGAGCCCCATTCAGACGGGGCAGCATGGTGGCACAGTGGTTAGCACTGTTGCCTCACAGCTTCAGGGACCTGGGTTCAATTCCAGCCTCAGGTGACTGTCTGTGGAGTTTGCACTTTCTCCCCGTGTCTGCGTGGGTTTCCTCCCACAGTTCAAAGATGTGCAGGTTAGGTGGATTGGCCATGCTAAATTGCCCTTAGTGTCCAAAAGATTAGTTGGGGTTACTGGATTATGGGGATAGGGTGGAAGCGTAGGCTTGGGTGGGGTGCTCTTTCCAAGGGCTGGTGCAGACCTGATGGGCTGAATGGCCTCCTTCTGCACAGTTACTTCTGTGAAATCTGTGAAAAGAAATTAGAACATCCAGTGACTGATTGACTGGAGCATACAACAAGATTTCAAGTCTTGAGACTTTTTACTGCAACAAAGAAATTAAAAGCAACATTGAATAAACACTATTTTCATAGGCAATTTATACACTAAACTACATTTAACTTTTAAAATGAGCAAAAAAATCCATGTTACAGTTGTACTTTGCACTATCACTTAGGTGAACACAGCAGTCTCCCGAAACCAGTCCAAAATGATTCTTAGCTCATGAGGGGTTACTTCTTTTTTTTCCTTTTCTAGCCAGGTAGCATTTAATCCACAAACTATCTTTCACAATAAGGGATTACCTGTAAATACCTCCCTCTCGCCAAAGGAAAATATTCCGGCCTCTTTTAAATCCTCACAAATTTGGTCTCTTCAATCCGAGTATGAGATTGACCTGCATTGCCTTGTGAATAATAGAGACTACTCTCTATTGCCTCTCTCTCTCCTTTTCTCTTTCTTTCTTGTTTTCTCTCTCTATCTGATGATTGCAGTTTGGCCATCTGCATGGCAACGTGAATTACATGCATCTTATATCCAGGTTCAAGTGCTAATTTATTATCACCGAAATCCACAATTCCATTTTACTCTGGAATTAAATAGGCAGTTTAAAGCTTAACCTTTTATAGAGCCTGGTATTCATAACATCTTTCTGTGAGACTTGAAGACTAACACTCTGCCTGGATGATACATAAATGACCTTGCTATTGTCTATTGATGGACAATAAAATGACCAGGGCCTCACCATTCCCAAAGCAACAAAGCCACTGAGGCAACTTGTTGGGCAGAATTCAGTACAGGTTACAGGTTCCTCCATTTTACCCTGAAATAAATACACTCCTAAAATACAACAATCTTACAAATTTCATATTTGTAAAAATAATCCAGGAGCACTTCCATTAATACCTTTGTTGGATTTGATTTAATCCAAAGACCACTCTATTGAATCAAAATTACTAGAAGCCCAGAGAAGCTCGTCAAATAAGAGCTTGGATTTCTGACAATGCTGCCAGGCGTACATCAATTAATAACCTTGCAACAACATTAACCCTGCATCAGCCCTGGCAGCTGAAGTTCCTGTAAGGGGACTAAGAACCTGTAAATTTAAAAAAAATAGACATTGATCCCCTCATATCTATTTCTAAAATTATAAAAATTGGTGAAAACCCTGTTAAAATGACCAAAGCTATGTCTGTCTGTGACTCTTGAATGAAAGGAGCTCCCCAGCAGTAGCGAAGAAACTTGCACCTCGTTATCTCTGAAGAGACACTAACGACCTCCCTGTGGGCTGCACAGACCAAATTCACAGAAAACTATAAAAAGGCCTTCTGCATTTCATAACCCAGGTTGGTCAATCAGAGTCTACCCATCTTCTAGGCAGAGGACCCCACCACCTGCCATTCTTAATGGTTGAGACATTTAACCATCTTGAGAACAGAGACGAGGGATACACATCCCTTGTCAAAGGCAATGTCTCATGCCCCTCATGTATGCCTAACCTGAGAACCTTTTGATAACGGTAAGAGAAATGCTATCACTGTTGTAACTTGGAGATCTGGGGCGGGATTCTCTCAGCCCGTGACCGGCGCGAATCGCGCAGAGTGGAGAATCGGCGCCGTTGGCGCTGGCGTGGTTGGCGTGGGGCCGGTCGTGGGCCACTCTATGCGTCTAGCCCGCAGATTCTCAGGCCGGGCTAGTCCAAGCGGCCGTCGTGAAAATGCAGAGTCCCGCCGCCGCCGGCTACACCTGCTCTCAGCCGGCAGGAACTCAGCATTGAAGGGTCTGGTGGTGGCATGTGGGGGGTGAGGGGGGTCCGGCTCCGGGTTGGGGGGGGGGCTCCGATGTGGCCTGGCCCGCGATCGGGGATCGGTGGGCCGGCCTCTCTGTCTCCCGGCCTCCTTTCTTCCACGCCGGCCCCTGTACTCCTGCATCATGTTGCGTCGGGCCGGGGCGGACAAGGGAGACCCCGTGCATATGCAGAAATAGCGCTGGTGGGACTGCACATGCACGGGTTCGCGCCGGATCTACTGCACATGCGCGCATCCCCCACTGCCCATTCCACGGCCGGATCAGCAGCTGGAGTGGTGTGAACCTCTCCAGTGCTGTGCTGGCCCCCTGTTGGGGCCAGAATTGCTGATCCGGGGGCCGTGTTGACGCAGTCGAGAAACGCGACAGCATATCCGACGGCGTCAACACTTAGCCTCAGGATCAGAGAATCCCGCCCCTGGAGATGCAGATAACTGATTAAATAGCCAGTGTTTATGTGCTTGTTGGAATTGGAATGACTTTTCACTTTGTGAACAAAATGCCATTTTGCAGTATTGATCAATTCTTGAATTTTTCTTGGATGCATTCAAAGCATAGCACGATTATGGTTATTTCTAGATAACTCAATGCTTAAGGTAAAAGAAGACCAGCTTTTAGGGCCAAATTGATCAAAATTGGCCAAAAGAGTCAATGAACATTCGTCTTGAAAGACGTGCTGTTAGGTAATTTGGACAGTCTGAGTTCTCCCTCAGTGTACTCGAATAGGCGGCAGAATGTGGCGACTCGGGACTTTTCACAGTAACTTCATTGCAGTGTTAATGTAAGCCTACTTGTGACAGTAAAGATTATTATTATCATAACATTTTTGATCACGAATTCCAACCACTGCCTAAAAGCTGATAGAAAATCATTTATACAATCCCACATGTAGCTGAAATGGGTGGGTATTCATATTATGGTGGAGGCGCAGGAAACAGAGAATATCTACGAAGGTTTTTTAAATAAATATTTTAATTCAAATTTTCAATGTACAAACATATAAAATATTCAACCAGCCCCGAACCCATACCCCCAATGAAGAAAATATTATTTTGATAACAATTTTCCAGAAAAACATCAATACTACCATTTATGTACAACAGTAAACAGTATTCCAACCTCTTCATCCACCCCCCCCCTCACAAACCCAAAACAGGCAGCAATCAATCCCCAAAGCCACCCCCCCCCCAACATCTGATGGTGACCAACTGTCTGAAAAATGAAATAAACGGCTGCCACCTGCGGAAGAATCCCTCACCCGACCCTCTCATTAGATACTTGATTCTTTACTAAGTGTTAAAATTCCATCAGGTCGCAGAGCCAAGCTGCTGTACTGGACGGGGATGAAGACCTCCAGCCAAACAAGATTCCCCAACGGGCTATCAAGGAAGCAAAAACAAGACCATCTGCCTTCACCCTGTCTGCAACTCAGGCAAGTTTGAGACAAAACTAGCCATCAAAGGGCCTGGCTCCAAGTCTACCCAGGAATACCTGACATGGTGCTGAAGAAACAGACCCAAAGGTTTCCGAGCCCAGGGCAGGACCAGAACATATACAACTCCACACGGACAGTGATCCAGAGCCAAGATTGAACCTGGGACCGTGGCACCATGAGGCAGCAGTGCTGGCCACTGTGCCATCGTGCTGCCGTACAAAGAGGGAGAGTTGACTCAATATAGAACCTCACTCCACTCCCCATCCTCAGGTTCCTGGCACAATTCCTCCTCCCATTTTCTTTTGATTTCGTCAAACAGGACCTGATCCGTCGACATCAGCTGACCACAGATCTCCGACACCCCTCCTTCCCCGACACGCTGCCGAAATAACTTCACCCATCAATGAGGGAGGGGGGCCAATGGGAAGGAAGCAACCTCCTTGCGGGCAACGTTTCTAACCTGGTAATATCAAAACTGGTTAGCCCTTGAGGGCTTGCCCCTCTCCAGCCACACCTCAAAACTCAGGAACTTACCACCAACAAACAGATCCCGAAAACCTTTCCGAACCCTCCTCCTTCCAAACCCCAACGGACGAATCCAAAATCGCCGGCACAAAACAATGGTTCCCGCAGATTGGGGCCAACATTGACACAGCACCCAGTTTGAAGTGCCGACTAAACTGTCCCCATATTTTCAAGATGCCCACTGGATTGGCAGTCCATTTCAATGGAGAAAATGGAAGGGGAGCCAAACCAATACCATCAGGCTGGTACCTTTATAGTCATTCCTCTCCATTCGCGCCCACATAGATTCTGTCCCTCTATCCCATTTTATAGAATTTACAGTGCAGGAGGCCATTCGGCCCATCGAGTCTACACCGGCTCTTGGAAAGAGCACCCTACCCAATGTCAACACCTCCACCCTATCCCCATAACCCAGTAACCCCACCCAACACTAAAGGCAATTTTGGACACTAAGGGCAATTTATCATGGCCAATCCACCTAACCTGCACATCTTTGGACTGTGGGAGGAAACCGGAGCACCCGGAGGAAACCCATGCACACATGGGGAGGATGTGCAGACTCCGCACAGACAGTGACCCAAGTCGGAATCGAACCTGGGACCCTGGAGCTGTGAAGCAATTGTGCTATCCACAATGCTATCGTGCTGCTATCCCTGCACCTTTTCAATATTCGCCACCCGATAATAATATAACAGGTTGTGTATTCCTTTATAAAAACCTCCTACGGTTCTGCAGGGGCCTACCCACCCAAATAAAAGTTAAAGTTATTAACTCCAGTAAAAAAAAACTTTGAAAGGAAAACTGGGAGGCACAAAAACAGAAATCTTGGAGGGATATTCATTTTAATCGATTGGATCCTTCCAGCCAGCCAGCAGGAGGCTATCCCATCTCTTCAGGGCCTCCTTCACGCTCTAACCAGGACCCTAAAATTTTGCTTTGTAATGAGGTCCAGTCGTGGACCACCTGGACCCCCCAGACAACGAAAGTTGGACCTGGCCAGGCGTAAAGGTAACTTTCTCATGTCAGTTCCACTTACTGAGGGAGTCACCGGAAAACATTCGCTTTTACCCAGATTCAGTCTGTATCCTGAAAAGGAGCTAAAGTTTCATTATTCCCCCTGCAAGGGAGTAAGGGTCCGGTACATACGGTAACAGGTCATCCGCATATAAAGACACCCTATTTCCTGTCCCCTCCATCTATTCCCCTCCACTTTGCGAACATCTGCAGGGGTTTAATTAATAAAACCAAAGTTAGTGGAAATTCTCAGCAGGTCAGGTCGCATCGATAGAGAGAGAAATAGTTTTAGAGTTGCCTGATATTTGCTGGATTTTCTGTTCTTATACCAGATTTACAGCATCCTCCATAATTTGTAACGAAGCAGGTTGGATTGTTGAGAGATATCTTGATCTGAAACGTATTGCTGAAAATGATGCAGACTATCTTTTCGTGCAAGCTGAAGCCATGGGAAAATTAGTCCAATTTTGAATGCTGTGCTCATTCAGAGTTTCTGACAGCCGTGTTGTGTGTGATGTGCAATTTGTGAACAGTTTTGACAGATGCGCTTTGCAATAAATCCCTAGGTAAAAGCTTTCTGATGGTGGCCTGTCTTGCTCCATGAACCATAATGGCACGTTGGTCGATCATTTGCAGTTGTGAAGTTCGCTTTAGTAATCATAATAAGGCGGCTGCCTGAAGGACTACTCCAGCTATCTGACGGCAGCGAGAACACGGTGGGCGTGAAGTAGTTCAAAGCTGGGATATTTTAGAGATAATAGGGGTCTGGTTTTCAGATCTGCTGAGTCGCTGAAATGGGTGTCGAGTAATAGAATGAAATATTGGCAGGGATCACTGATGCTTGTTCCCTGCCCGTGACCTAATTTCCCAAACAACAGCTGAATGCTTTGTGCAGGAAAATCATTTATTCTTTCATGGGATATGGGCATCCCTTCAACTGAGGTCAGTTTGCTAGGTCATTTCAGAGGGCAGTTAAGAGTAACCGCATGAAGTCACATGTAGGCCAGACCAGGTAAGGACGGCAGATTTCCTTCCCTAAAGGACCAGATGGGTTTTTGCACCAATCACCGATAGTTTCATGGTCATTATTATTGAGGCTAGCTTTCAATTCCAGACTTTATTTGAATTGAATTTCAATTCTACCAGCTGCCACGGTGGACAATGTGATGGATTTCACTCAGTGTTTGCATTGGAAGCTCCGTTGACATGGTAGATCGTGACTCAAGAGAACGCCCTGACTAGAGCGCCAACCTATAAGCCGCTGGAGTGGAATGGACAACCTGCTGACCAAAGGGTGAGAGTGATACCATTGAGCTGCGGCCGATATCATTATCATGGAGTACCCAGGAGGGAAAAGGCAATGATTAGCAGCCAAGAGATCATGTTGGCATAACAGGGTAGGCTGGAAGGGCAGCTGCAGAACTAGGGGCAAAAGAAGCTGGAGTTCTACAACACGTTCTTATTGAGTACACCTTCTCCTGTTTACCCCTTCAGTTCATTGCACTAGCTGTCCACCTTCAAAGCTCCTAATAAATATGCTTTTGTCTATGGCGTCTTCATCTCACGCAGAATACATCAGGGTTTGGCTCCATCGTCCTTTTTCACACTTGCCGGGCTAATGTGTTCTACCACCTAATCTTGCGTTTGTGCCTACCACATGTTCCACCAGAGGCAGGAGTGCATACAGCTGCTGGATTTGACTAAAAAGCACTTTCCAATGAAACATTAAAAGCAGGTTTCTTCATTGCTTCTTGAGTAAATGGTAAAGACCCCGTGGCAGCATTTTGAAGAAGAGTAAGGGAGTTCTCCAGAGTGAACCATTCAATATTTACCCCTCAACCTACAGATTGTTTGGTCGTTATCACAATGCTGACTGTGGGATCTTGCTGTGCACAAATTGGCTGCCGCATCTCGTACATTACAACAGTGACCACACTTTACAAATTCTTCAACTGGCTGACAAGCATTTTATGGTTGTCCTGAAGCTATGAAAGGTTCTATAGAAATGCAAGTTCACTCTCCTTTCAAACTTCCACCTTTTTGCAAGGAACATTCAAGCTGTTTGCTCGGAATTGCCAGGAACTCGATCTCAAATACCCAACCCTGTAATTTCAAGAGGAACTTTCTAGGCTACAGCAGCCATAGCCATCTGACACCAGAGACGAGGATTAGGACAAGTTAATCGATTATTTTTCCAAAGATAGCGTGCTGCAAGATTTACATGACATGAGGCAAACTTCACCACTTTCTCAAACAGGCACCAATATACAGATTAACAGATAGCATTAACATTTAGGAGACGTTGCCTTGTGATGCTCTTGGCGTAGTATAAGCTGCTTCCTTGATGTTCACTCTGACAAAGGAAGGTTCAGACGTGGAGATAGCTTCAACACGTTTATTAAACTATTTACAATTCTCCTACTCGGATTTGCCTCTACTGTTAATCCTTCTATAGCTACTCAGACTGACTAACCAGTCTGCTACAATCCACGTGGTGAGTGTGATATTGAATCAACCCTGTGTCTCTACTGACTGAGTGTCTCCACTGGAAAGAGGAAGATCATGTGTGCTGTGTCCTTTATATATGAGTTGGTGTAATGCCCCCCTGTGGTAGTGTCACCTCTGTGTGTATCGTGAATGCCCATTGGTCGTGTCCTATCTTACTGACCTATTGGTTGAGTGTCTGTGTGTCATGTCTCTGGTGCTCCCTCTAGTGTCTAGCTAGTTTACGTGTACTTACATTAACCCCTTATGTATCTACAGTGATGCATATCACCACAGACTTGACGTGCATTTACACAATAACTTTAATAAAGTAACGAGTCCCAAGATGCTGCACAGGAGTGATATCTGGCAGAATATGACACTAAGCTTGGTCAAAGAAATGGTTTAAAGGGTCATCTGAAAAACTGAGGGACTAAGAGCGGGATTTCCGGAACTTACGGCATGGACAGTTTGAAGACACGGCCGACAATTGTTTGATCGAGGCAATGGGAATGTGCAAAAGACCACAGGCTGGATTCTCTGTTTTGGGGACTGTGGACTTTCATGTCAGAAAAACTGCAGCCATGAGCAGCACGGTAACACAGTGGTTAGCACAGTTGCTTGACAGCTCCAGGGTCCCAGGTTCGATTCTCGGCTTGGGTCACTACCTGTGCGGAGTCTGCACGTTCTCTCCATGTCTGCGTGGGTTTCCTCCAGGTGCTCTGGTTTCCTCCCACAGTCCAAAGATGTGCTGGTTAGGTGGATTGGCCATGCTAAATTGCCTTCAATGTCCAAAAAAAAGGTTAGGTGGGGTTACTGGGTTACGGGGATAGGGTGAAGGTGTGGGCTTAGGTAGAGTGCGCTTTCCAAGGGCCGTGCAAACTCGATGGGCCGAATGGCCTCCTTCTGCACTGTAAATTCTATGATATTCCCAGCCCTACAGGGGGCTAGCAGGGACCCGGCGTAAATCTAGCAGCTTTTGCTGCAGATATGGGTCTCAACACTTCCGGGTCGGAGGCCACACATGCGCACAGCGGTGTGCATCCAGTACCTGCGCCGTGCTCCATGGCGGACTCAGACCGCGGAGCTGGACACTAAAAATAGACCCACCCCCATCGACCGCGTGCCCGACCCTGACTGCCCGGCCAAACATTCCCAGGCCGCATATAAGTCCCCCCCCCCTCCCCCCTCCCCCCCCCCTCCCCCCCCCCCGACCCTCCGATCGGCCTGCCCCCCCGACCCTCCGATCGGCCTGCCCCCTCCGACCAGGGAAACGCTAGTTTCCCGACCGGCAGGACCATGAGTGGTCCACGCCGGCGGGACTTCGGCTGATTGGGGGCGGGGAATGGCGGAGCCGGCCTCCAACAATGGCCGCAGGTAGGTGCGATGCCCGCAGAATTGGGAACCAGCACCGGTCCTGATTCCGTGCGGGGAATTGGATTCTCCGTCCCGGCGCCGGCATCAATTTCGGCATTGAGGGGCGGAGAATCCAGCCCCATCCATTTCCGAGGGTTCTGGGCTCCAGGAGACTACAAAGTAAAAGTAACGATGAAGCCATGGACAGATTGTATGGGAAGTTTAAAATTGAAATGCGGCTTTGTAGTAGAGGTTGATTTAAAATCTGATCGGTCTAAAAGAATAATAATACATTCTATAATGACTGTTGATATTAAAAGAGGACATCGCTGTCAGATTGAAAGTAGAAGTTACTTGAGACATATTAAATCCTCTAATATTGTTCTGTGTGCTATATGGGAAGTTTATATGATTAACCTGCTTCCTTTGTGCTGGGTATGACTCCAACCAGTGGAGAGTTTTCCCACTGATTCCCATTGACTCCAGTTTTGCTGGAGCTCCTTGATGCCACATTCGGTCAAATGCAGCCTTGATATCAAAGGGCAGTTACTCTGGCCTCACCTTTGGCTTCAGCTCTTCTGCCCATGTTTGAACCAAGGCTGTAATGAGACCAGGAGCTGAGTGATCCCGGCAGAACCCAAACTGAGCATCCGTGAGCAGGTTATTGCTGAGTAAGTGATGATGGACTGTAGACTGATGGGGCGGTAATTGACCGGGTTGGATTTGTCCTGCTTTTTCTGTACAGGGCACACCTGGGCAATTTTCCACATTGACGGGTAGATGCCAGATGTACTGGGACAGCTTGGCTAGGGGCATGGCAAATTCTGGAGCATGTCAGGAGGTGAGTTATTCACCACAGAATTCTCAGCCTCTGACCTCTCTGTGTTTTTCTCGCTGGTGCATGTCAGTTTCTGTTCTCCTTGGAGGGAAGGAGATTGAGGGGAGATTTGATAGAGGAGGACAAGATTCTAGCTGTCACCTTATAATGGCACAAGGGCTGGGAGGTGGGGAAAAGTGATTTGCAGTATGAGATGCAGAGGGAAGGTGAGGAAAACCTATTTTTACATGGCGTGTGGTAATGAGCTGGCGCTCGCTACCTACA
Organism: Scyliorhinus canicula; assembly: GCF_902713615.1. NCBI lineage: Eukaryota > Metazoa > Chordata > Chondrichthyes > Carcharhiniformes > Scyliorhinidae > Scyliorhinus > Scyliorhinus canicula. The sequence continues at coordinate 124,063,243 of NC_052149.1, read as the reverse complement.
AAGATGACGGAAGTGGACACAATCAATGATATCAAAAGGAAATTGGATGGGAACTTGAAGGAAATAAACTTACAGGGCGATAGGGAATTGGGATTATATCGATTGCTCCACAGAGAGCTGGCATGGATTCAAGAGGCTGAATGGCCTCCTTCTGTGCCATAAATGACTATCTGATCTAAATAATATCTGTTTGCATGAGCCCCGAAATGTAATTTGGTTGAAATCCAATCAACATTTCAGAGAAGGGACTTCACATATGATCAGAGTTAAGTGCTTTGTTTATGATTGTTGGATTGCTCTGTCACTTATCTGGACAGTAGGCAGATAAAAATTACACTCTGGATCAGAGGCCACACAAGGACATTTGTAGGAATGGCCGGCAATTGGAGCTCAAGCAAACACTTCATGTAAAAAGGTGATACTGATATAAAGTGCCCTTATTCCCAAATGTCTGAATGTGGGCGAAAGAGGATGAGAGGCAACTTAATAGAGGTTTATAAGATGATGAGAGGGATAGGTAGAGTGGACGTTCAGAGACTATTTCCTCGGGTGGATGTAGCTGTTACAAGGGGGCATAACTATAAGGTTCCGGGTGGGAGATATAGGAGGGATGTTCGAGGTAGGTTCTTTACTCAGAGAGTGGTTAGGGTGTGGAATGGACTGCCTGCTGTGATAGTGGAGTCGGACACTTTAGGAACTTTCAAGCGGTTATTGGATAGGCACATGGAGCACACCAGAATGACAGGGAGTGGGATAGCTTGATCTTGGTTTCGGACAATGCTAGGCATAACAGCGAGGGCTGAAGGGGTTGTTCTGTGCTGTACTGTTCTATGTTCTACATGTGTTGGCATCTCTGACCTTGTACCAATTCCTGTTTGTTCAGAGGCATAGCTGAAATGTTTTTGACTTTATAATCCTGAAGCCTGGACTAATAAATTGGAGGTATGGGTTCAAATACCATCATAGCTGGAGAATTTAAACTTGATGAATTAAAACTAAAGTCTTGCATAATTTTTAAAAACCCAGCCCGGGTAATGGTGACTGTCTCATGTAAAATGGCTACTTCCCTCAAAGCCTTTATTTACAAAAGATGACATTAATGGTCACATGAGTACGGCACGGTCAACGTGTACTAAGACATTTCTCCAAAAAGTGATCAGAAAATGTTTGGATTGGTGTAAAAACGCATCTGATTCACTGATGCTCTTCAGTGAAGAAAACGTGTTCTCCTTACCCATCCTGTATACAATATATAGGACATTCCAGCCCACAGCAAGAATAAGAAATGGAGAATCAGGAAGAATTCATTGGTGCTGTTCAGCTTTTTTTTTGATACAGCTGAGGATTTGGGAAAACAAAGACAAACAAAGATTCCACATCAAAATAGAACATAGAACATAGAACGATACAGCGTAGTACAGGCCCTTCGGCCCTCGATGTTGCACCGACATGGAAAAAATCTAAAGGCCATCTAACCTACACTATGCCCTTATCATCCATATGCTTATCCAATAAATTTTTAAATGCCCTCAATGTTGGCGAGTTCACTACTGTTGCAGGTAGGGCATTCCACGGCCTCACCACTCTTTGCGTAAAAAACCCACCTCTGACCTCTGTCCTATATCTATTACCCCTCAATTTAAGGCTATGTCCCCTCGTGCTAGCCACCTCCATCCGCGGGAGAAGGCTCTCGCTGTCCACCCTATCTAACCCTCTGATCATTTTGTATGCCTCTATTAAGTCACCTCTTAACCTTCTTCTCTCTAACGAAAACAACCTCAAGTCCATCAGCCTTTCCTCATAAGATTTTCCCTCCATACCAGGCAACATCCTGGTAAATCTCCTCTGCACCCGTTCCAAAGCTTCCACGTCCTTCCTATAATGGGGCGACCAGAACTGTACGCAATACTCCAAATGCGGCCGTACTAGAGTTTTGTACAACTGCAACATGACCTCATGGCTCCGGAACTCAATCCCTCTACCAATAAAGGCCAACACACCATAGGCCTTCTTCACAACCCTATCAACCTGGGTGGCAACTTTCAGGGATCTATGTACATGGACACCGAGATCCCTCTGCTCATCCACACTACCAAGAATTTTACCATTAGCCAAATATTCCGCATTTCTGTTATTCTTTCCAAAGTGAATCACCTCACACTTCTCCACATTAAACTCCATTTGCCACCTCTCAGCCCAGCTCTGCAGCTTATCTATGTCCCTCTGTAACCTGCAACATCCTTCCGCACTGTCTACAACTCCACCGACTTTAGTGTCGTCTGCAAATTTACTCACCCATCCTTCTGCGCCCTCCTCTAGGTCATTATAAAAATGACAAACAGCAACGGCCCCAGAACAGATCCTTGTGGTACGCCACTCGTAACTGAACTCCATTCTGAACATTTCCCATCAACTACCACTCTCTGTCTTCTTTCAACTAGCCAATTTCTGATCCACATCTCTAAATCACCCTCAATCCCCAGCCTCCGTATTTTCTGCAATAGACGACCGTGGGGAACCTTATCAAACGCTTTACTGAAATCCATATACACCACATCAACTGCTCTACCCTCGTCTACCTGTTCAGTCACCTTCTCAAAGAACTCGATAAGGTTTGTGAGGCATGACCTACCCTTCACAAAACCATGCTGACTGTCCCTAATCATATTATTCCTATCTAGATGATTATAAATCGTATCTTTTATAATCCTCTCCAAGACTTTACCCACCACAGACGTTAGGCTCACCGGCCTATAGTTACCGGGGTTATCTCTACTCCCCTTCTTGAACAAAGGGACCACATTTGCTATCCTCCAGTCCTCTGGCACTATTCCTGTAGCCAATGATGACCTAAAAATCAAAGCCAAAGGCTCAGCAATCTCTTCCCTGGCTTCCCAGAGAATCCTAGGATAAATCCCATCCGGCCCCGGGGACTTATCTATTTTCACCTTGTCCAGAATTGCCAACACTTCTTCCCTACGCACCTCAATGCCATCTATTCTAATAGCCTGGGTCTCAGCATTCTCCTCCACAATATTATCTTTTTCTTGAGTGAATACTGACGAAAAGTATTCATTTAGTATCTCGCTTATCTCCTCAGCCTCCACACACAACTTCCCACCACTGTCCTTGACTGGCCCTACTCTTACCCTAGTCATTCTTTTATTCCTGACATACCTATAGAAAGCTTTTGGGTTTTCCTTGATCCTACCTGCCAAAGACTTCTCATGTCCCCTCCTTGCTCGTCTCAGCTCTCTCTTTAGATCCTTCCTCGCTTCCTTGTAAATATCAAGCGCCCCAACTGAAACTTCACGCCTCATCTTCACATAGGCCTCCTTCTTCCTCTTAACAAGAGATTCCACTTCTTTGGTAAACCACGGTTCCCTCGCTCGACCCCTTCCTCCCTGCCTGACTGGTACGTACTTATCAAGAACATGCAATAGCTGTTCCTTGAACAAGCTCCACATATCCAGTGTGCCCAACCCTTGCAGCCTACTTCTCCAACCAACACATCCTAAGTCATGTCTAATGGCATCATAATTGCCCTTCCCCCAGCTATAACTCTTGCCCTGCGGGGTATACTTATCCCTTTCCATCACTAACGTAAAGGTCACCGAATTGTGGTCACTGTTTCCAAAGTGCTCACCTACCTCCAGATCTAACACCTGGCCTGGTTCATTACCCAAAACCAAATCCAATGTGGCCTCGCCTCTTGTTGGCCTGTCAACATATTGTGTCAGGAAACCCTCCTGCACACATTGTACAAAGAATGACCCATCTAATGTACTCGAACTATATCTTTTCCAGTCAATATTTGGAAAGTTAAAGTCTCCCATAACAACTACCCTGTTACTTTCGCTCTTTTCCAGAATCATCTTCGCCATCCTTCCTCCACATCCCTAGAACTATTAGGTGGCCTATAGAAAACTCCCAACAGGGTGACCTCTCCTTTCCTGTTTCTAACCTCAGCCCATACTACCTCAGAAGAAGAGTCCCCATCTAGCATCCTTTCCGCCACCGTAATACTGTCCTTGACTAGCAGCGCCACACCTCCCCTCTTTTGCCCCCTTCTCTGAGCTTACTAAAACACCTAAACCCCGGAACCTGCAACAACCATTCCTGTCCCTGCTCTATCCATGTCTCTGAAATGGCCACAACATCGAAGTCCCAGGTACCAACCCATGCTGCCAGTTCCCCCACCTTATTTCGTATACTCCTGGCATTGAAGTAGACACACTTCAAACCACCTACCTGAACACTGGCACCCTCCTGCGAAGTCAAATCTGTGCTCCTGACCTCTATACTCTCAATCTCCCGTACCCCAAAACTACAATCCAGGTTCCCATGCCCCTGCTGAATTAGTTTAAACCCCCCCAAAGAGCACTAACAAATCTCCCCCCCAGGATATTGGTGCCCCTCAGGTTCAGATGTAGACCATCCTGTCTATAGAGGTCCCACCTTCCCCAGAAAGAGCCCCAGTTATCCAGAAATCTGAATCCCTCCCGCCTGCACCATCCCTGTAGCCACGTGTTTAATTGCTCTCTCTCCCTATTCCTCATCTCACTATCACGTGGCACGGGCAACAACCCAGAGATAACAACTCTGTTTGTTCTCGCTCTGAGCTTCCATCCTAGCTCCCTAAAGGCCTGCCTGACATCCTTGTCCCCTTTCCTACCTATGTCGTTAGTGCCAATGTGGACTACGACTTGGGGCTGCTCCCCCTCCCCCTTAAGGACCCGGAAAACACGATCCGAGACATCACGTACCCTTGCACCTGGGAGGCAACATACCAAACGTGAGTCTCTCTCGCTCCCACAAAATCTCCTATCTGTGCCCCTGACTATTGAGTCCCCAATTACTAATGTTCTACTCCTTTCCCCCCTTCCCTTCTGAGCAACAGGACAGACTCCGTGCCAGAGGCCTGTACCCCATGGCTTACCCCTGGTAAGTCGTCCCCCCCACAAGTATCCAAAACGGTATACTTGTTACTCAGGGGAACGACCGCAGGGGGTCCCTGCACTGACTGCTTCTTCCCAGTCCCTCTTACAGTTACCCATCTATCTCCAGTCTTTGGTGTAACTATTTCCCTGAAGCTCCTATCTATGACCCCCTCTGCCTCCCGAATGATCCGAAGTTCATCCAGCTCAAGCTCCAGGTCCCTAACACGGTTTTTGAGGAGCTGGAGTTGGGTGCACTTCCCACAGATGAAATCAGCAGGGACACTGACGGCGTCCCTCACCTCAAACATTCTGCAGGAGGAGCATTGTACTGCCTTCCCTGACATCACCTCTAGATTTAAAAAATAACAAGAAAAAGAAAAAAGAAAGGAAGAGCTTACCTGATATTACCTCAAACCCTGCTCCCGCTCAAAGGTAAGCAAATTTAAAGGCACTCACTCACCTTCACGACAGGCCCCTGCTCCCGCTTCCCAACCACCGTGGGGTGGGGGGGTTGGTTGGAGGAGGAGGTAGGGTGGGAAACACTCACGAAGTGTTTCGGGTTTAACTGTCACTTGCCAACAGCCTCTCCACAAACCACCTTCAACTTAGGCTGACCGCACTGCACGTATGCAAATTTCCCCAGAACAGCTGATCAGTAGCTCTGCTCTGCTGCCCTCTGCTGGATGATTGCCTTCACTCAAACTCCTCGGGTCCCCTTCAACTTAGGCTGACCGCACTGCACGTATGCAAATTTCCCCAGAACAGCTGATCAGTAGCTCTGCTCTGCTGCCCTCTGCTGGATCCTGCTGCCCTCTGCTGGATGAATACAATGCTTGTATTTGAGAGACAAGCGAACTACTGTTGATGCTGGAAATCTGAAATAAAAACTCAGTCATGCGAACACGAAACGTTAATACTGCTTCCCTCTCTGCTGCCAGGCCCGCTGAGCTTTTCCTGCATATGAGAGGCTGTTCTGGCAGTCTGCTCTCTAGCTCCTACACCCTTGCTCAGTCACAGTCCTTCTTCTCTCTTACACAATGAATACCACTGGAATAAAACCATGGTGATGAATCTATTAAGTGGTTTGTAGTAAACCAGAAGACATGAAGATAAATAACAATACATCCCTACAGGGCAGAAGGAGGCCATTTGGCCCATTGAGTCTGCACCGACCCTCCGAAAGAGCAGCCTACCTGAGCCCACTCCCCTACCATATCCCCATAACCCACCTAACCTAACATCTTTAGATTGTGGGAGGAAACTGAAGCATCCGGAGGAAACCCACGTACACACAGGGAGAACAAACAAACTCCACACAGACAGTCATCCAAGATCAGAATTGAACCCGGGTCACTGGTGCTGTGGAGCAGCAGTGCTAACCACTGTGCCGCCGTGATGCTGTGAACCCAAATTTATTTTCACTCAAAAGGAAAGCCGCACTCGAGACATACAACACTAATGTCCCAGCCCGGGATTAACAGGAACTCCCAGTCAGGATCTGGGACCATGTTTGAAAGGCTCGATAACAAGTCCCAGCTGGGCAGGCCTCAGCCCGTTACCATGAAAACTCGTACCTAATGAGCCCCACAGAGAGACCAATGAGTGATTCTTCATGATGGTCATGAGGGTTATCACAAAGATCAACAGAGTTTAGTTTGGAGGAATGGTTTTATTCCAGTGGTATTCATTGTGTAAGAGAGAAGAAGGACTGTGACTGAGCAAGGGTGTAGGAGCTAGAGAGCAGACTGCCAGAACAGCCTCTCATATGCAGGAAAAGCTCAGCGGGCCTGGCAGCAGAGAGGGAAGCAGTATTAACGTTTCGTGTTCGCATGACTGAGTTTTTATTTCAGATTTCCAGCATCAACAGTAGTTCGCTTGTCTCTCAAATACAAGCATTGTATTCACTGGTTGCAGGGAAACTTCAAACATAGATCAGACTGGGACATAAATTGTCGAGCACGCAGCTGTTAAAATGAGATGTCTGTTTGTGTGATGGGTTATTCAGTGCACGGTGAAAAATACATTCATCACTGTCCATCTCATAACTTTGACCCACAGCATATTTCTCACTGATACATTGTGTGCCCTCCAGTACAACATAAATTAATATGTACTAAATCAAATGTTTGACATTCTGCTGTACTATCTCACAAACTTTGATACAACACAATTTCTATGGTTTCTTTTTAAATACAGTGATATTGAATGAATGAAAGAAGGGCCTTTCCTGTCACACAGACATTCCAAAGTTCTCCACAGCCAGCGAAATACTTTTGAAGTGCAGTGTCACTGTTCAGTGTGGGAAAAGCGAAAGGCACAATCCCACATAAGCAATGTGATAATGACCAGATAATTTGTTATAGTAATGTTGTTTGCCGGCACATTAGAAGAATCCACTTTGCCCTCATTGGGGATTCCTTCCGCCATGGTTTGACCCTTGATCATGTCTGTTCTGTTTCCCGCACGTGTATTCTCACCCCTTCCCCTCGCTCCCTGCCATGATAGGGTTCCGCCTATTCTCACCGTATTTAATGGACTATCCTCTGTCATTTCTATCACCTCCACTAAAATGAAAAACACACCTCGACTCCCCTTCCCTCTCAGGGACTGATCCCATTGCGACAACTCCAACATCGCCCCCGGCACCCCACCCCGCTCCTTCCAGCCGGATGATGGTGAAAGGCAAAAGGGGGATGATAATAGCACAAGTAAAGAAATGAAAGCTGTGGCTCTAGGTGGTGGCAATGGGAAAATCAGAATGAACACCGTTGTTGCCGCCCAAACTCACACAGTATAAAAAATAAATGGGGACAGAGATTACAGTCTGAAATTGTTGAACTCGATGATGAGTTTGCAACAATGTTAAAATGTCGAATTGAAAGATAAAGTATTGTTTATTGATTTTCATTGGAACAGCGTCACAGACTGAGGATAGAGAGGTCAGTGCGGGAGTGGGGTTGTGAAATAAAATGGCAGGTGATCAGAAGTTTCAATGGAGTGTATGGCGGTGTTTCGCAAAGTGGTCGCCCAATCTACATTTCGTCTCCCCCATGTGGAGGGGACCACATTGTGGGCAACGAGTTCAGTCCTCTTCACCCACCATGGCAGCCCTTCAATCCCTCCAGCCAGGGCAGCTTAGTTTGTGGGCTCCCCCTACCTTCTGCTGCTTTCTGAACTCCATGAACTGTGACCCCCCCAAACCCAGCTGCCACCATTAATGACACCAACCATGCTGTCTCCTTCTCTCCCTAATCTCTCCAGCCAGAGTAACTGTTGGACTCCCCTTACCCTCTTCTATTTTTCTCCATCAGCATCACTCCTCACATCACACATCATCATCAACCATTGGCAGCTGCCTCCCTGCGCCCCACATGGCTCCGTGTGTGCTGTCGCACAGACTGGAAAAAGAAATTGTGAACAAGGTAGTGTAGTATCATTGAAGGACAGAAAAGAGACTGTGTGTAACACAGGCGGCGGTAGTCTCCATTTCTGAGACTCTGTTGACGCCAACGCAGAATTTGTGGACTTTCATGACAGCACCTGGGCCAATTCCGCTACCTTTAAGGGGCTGGCCAGGCGTCACATGGAACACAATCGATTCTGATGAGAAACGGTACCAGATTCGCCAGGTTTAGGTTGACCCTCAGGAGGCTGACAAGCTGCAGCCGCATATTCACACTTCACTCCCCACACACACCATCCCAGCCAACAAGATGGCAGCAAGGAGAGCAGCTCCATGCTTCACCGACACCAAGCTGGAGACCCTCCTGGACACCGTGGAGGAGAGGCGGATGACCCTGTACCCCGGCCTGGGAAAGAGGCTGCCAACTGCCACCGTTTGTCGTGTCTGGACGCAGGTGGCAGAGGCGGTCACCACCACCAGCGCCACCAGCAATACCATCCGGACCGGCCAGCAGTGCCGGAAAAAACTGCACAACCTCCGCAGGGTGGCCAGGGTGAGGAGGCAGCACTGTGTCCCTGGCATTAACCCATGTCCCACACACCCGTAACCCTACCCTTCGCCCCCCGCCCAACCCGGAGGGTGGCCAAACGCCCACTCTGTCCCACTTGCGAATACCCATACCGGCCACCATGGCCGGGTGCCCTGGTCACTGAGGGCACCAGCTACCCACACCCTGGGCCGCATGAAACGGACTATCTAAAACTGCCCCCCCCCCCCCCCCCCCCCCCCCCCCAGGAGCAGGCCATGCACAACCGCCAGGAGCAGGAGAAGACAGGAGGGGGACCACTGGACCTGTGATCCCTCACCGTGGGCGAGCAGTGGGTCCTGGACGTTGTTGGTAGCCCAGAGGAAAGGGAGGTCACCGAGGTGGAGCTCGGCCGCAGGTGAGGAAGTGAGATCCCGCTTAGTTACGGTTCCCCATCACACGTGTGCCAACCCCTGCACCACCCTCACCCCAACACCACACTCACCCCAACACCACATTCACCCCCACACCACCACACCCCACCCCTACCCACGCGCCCACTACCACTCCCCGCCGGCCCGGGGTTTAATCTCGCGTCTTGTCTTGTATCTTACAGGACCAGCTAGAGATGGGGCGGGTCTATCTGGCGTCCCCCGCCCTCGCCAGTGCCACAGTTGGAGATTCCCTGTGAGCCGGGCACCATCGCTGAAAGCAGCTCGGACACGGCCTCCGCCCGAGACGCAGGACACCTCGGAGCTCGGGTCGGAGGATGACAATCACAGCTGTCCCGTCACAGCTGTCTCCAACACCCTCCACCAATCCAGAGTCATTTACCTCCATCTGGCACTTTAGTGAAGAGGCTCCTGGGACATTCTCTGGTGCACACCAGACAGCTGACCCGGTACAGCAGGTGGAGGTAGGAACACCTGGGGGGGGGGGGGGGGGGGCGGAGGGTCAGAGGGTGGGCTGACCCTAGGAACTAGCTGCCATACAGATGGGTCTCAAGCTTCTGGAACAACAGTCTCATCGATTGAGGAGATGCAGACGCAGAGCCAGGGACGACATGAGGGGTTGTCGGCGAGCATCCAGCACCTGCAGTTGGAGGAGTCCAGCCACGTGCAGGTGCAGGAGGTGGTGCCGACCATGCGTGCCACCAAACCAGCACCACACGGGTGGTGTCGGCGGTGGAGGTATTGGAGACAACGGTTTCGGCTATGGGTTAGCATGCCCGAGGCCTGGGGCATTCTGTGCAGGTGCTGGCCAAGGGCCAGGACATGTCCCACAGCCACCTGGACATCGCAGCGGCGCTTCTGAGCATGGCCCAGTCACAGTAGCCCATGGCTGGGAATGTCGGTGGCATTGCCCAGGTGCTGGCCAATGTGGCACAGATGCAGAGGGAGATGGCGCCACTTTGAAGGTGGTGGCACAGTCGCAGTGTGGTGTGGTGCAGTCCCAGACGGAGATGGCCCACTCCTGGTGCTCCATGGCCGTGAGTGTACAGACCCTGGTCATGACTAGAATGGGCCTCCAGGACTGACAGTGCCAGATGGCGGGGGAGCCCCAGGACATATCCCCCTCGCATCCCCCACCCCATGGAGTAGCCGGTGGACCATGGGGCACCCTGAAGGAGGAGAAGGTGATGGGGTCTGTGCCCAGTCTAGGCACCTGAACCGCATCTTCAGGAGGCAGAAGCACGATCACGCTCCTGGGCGCTCTATGGGCGCCGTTGTAGTGGGTCTCAGAGTTGGTCAGTGATGGATTTAACAATTCGGTTACCAGCAGCACTTTGCGATGACTGGAACTCAGTAGAAATTTAAGTTAAAACTTCTCAGGTGCAAATAAGAATTGTTTTATTTGTATTACAATTTGTAGACAATTTGAAGCTTTCAAAGAATCACAGAAATTATCTTCTTTGCTGAGGCAAACAGCTCGACAATAACTTTAAAAGTCAAAGTCTGAAACTGAAATATGAATACAGAGAGACAGTGAATAGTTCAGATCAAAGTATAGATGTCTATGTTCTATGTTCTATGATTCAAGAAAAAGAGAGAGAGAAAGAAATCCAGCTAATCTTCAGCTTCAAACCAACACCACCAACTAAAAATGGTTGAACGAAACTTATAGCTGTACTGTTTCATATCTGTCTTAAACCATCTAATCACACCCTAATATAATCCTAATTGGTTTGGGTTAGACTCAAACACATCTGATTTGACGGCAAGCCGTCCATCTTTAATATGCAACATTACTTCTAATTGTTTCGTATCTGCAGACTTGTGTATGTTAAAGAATGCGATATTGTGCTTTATCAAGGCCAGCAAAACCTGGTTTTCTGCTGGCTTAGCTGTTATAACAATGGAGCCTTCATGTCATCTTGTCGTGCAATGCTGTTGCTATGGGTCCTGCTCTATCCTTGGATACTGACTTGAAAAATGTATTCATTAAATCAGTTAAACTGCCTGTTTTCATCTAGTAAGTGAATTATGCTGCTTCTATGAAACTGTTACGTTTTGAGAGTGTTGAAATCCTTAATTTAAAATGGGTAAAACTGGGGTTTAATATTTATCCTAAATAACTATCCTCTACCTATTAGGTGTGTCAGGAAACAGTTGACTTCTACAGTCAGTGGCCTCTGGATTGATGTCATCAGCCACGACCACAGTGGATAACCCCTGTCACCCAGTAGCCACTCCTGGGTGGGTGTCTCGAATGTGTCAAGAATCATTGAGTGTGCCAGGATGAAGACTGCCCGGGTATCGAGCACAGACCTGCATGATGCGCAGCTGATGGTCACACATCAGCTGTATATTCATCGAGTGTAATCCCTTTCAGTTTGCGTAGAGCGGCCTGTCATCTGCTGGTGGCTCGTAGGGGGACATGCCTCCCGTCGATCTCCCCCTGGACCCGGGGCATCCCAATGGTGACAGTGAACCCCGCTGCCCGGGCAACCTGGTGGGCTCGATCCATATTGAAATGGATGTATTGATCCGCCTGGGCATATAGGGCCTCTGTGATGGTACGGATGCACCTGTGCACCGAGGCCTGTGAGGTCCTGGACAGGTCCCCACTTAGAACCTGGAAGGACCCTGTGGCGTAACGGTTCAGGGCGACTGTCATCTTGATGGCCACTGGGAGCGGGTGCCCTCCGCCATTCCCCCGCAGTGCCAGGTGTGCCATCATTTGGCAGCTATGTCGCACTGTCCTCCTGCTCAGCCGGAGTCTTAGATGGCATGCCCGGTCCAGCAGGTCTTCGAATGACAAGTGGTGCCGGTACACATGAGGCCTCCTTAGCACCTCCTCCTCATCGGCCTGTTGGGCGGCCGGCTCTCCAACCTGGGAGAATGCCACCTGTCCCTCTGCGGCAGGCTCCGCTGCTGCCGCTACCTCCTCCTCCTCGAGCAGCTCCAGCTTGTACAGCCTTAGGGCTGCGGCGACCAGCAGGAAGGCCTCCATTGCTGGTTATATTCCAATATCCATTGTCTGCAGGGGGTGAAAGGCTGAAGTATTCAGAGCTTGTGGTGTTGGTCTGAACGCTCACCTTGTGGACATTGTACAGACATTTTACCCACGAGGTGAACCCATCCCAAGCGCAAACCACTCCAGTACCTCTTCCATTGGACTCTGTCAAAGGCCTTTTCTGCGTCCAGGGGGACGATCACCTCTGGTGTTCTCTCCCCGGATGGGATCATCATTACATTCAGCAGTCGCCTGATGTTCGCTGTGAGCTGCCTACTCTTGACAGAGCCCGTTTGATCCTCTGCAACCACCTCTGCAGTCTCTCAGCCATGACTTTCGTGAGTAGTATTGGTCCACATTGAGCAGTGAAATGGGTCTATATGATTCTGTCAGGTCTTTGTCTTTTTCGAGTATCAGAAATATCGTGGCCTGTGTTAGTGTTGGAGGCAGGGTGCCCCTCGTTAGCGGTCTGCGGAATTCTCCCCCATGTGTAGGGAGGGTGCCGGTGCAAAACGTCGACCAGGATCTCATCGGGTCCCAGCGCCTTCCCCGCCTTCATGGAGCTGATGCTCTCCATGATCTCTTCCAGTCCTATTGGTGCTTCCAGCTCCCCCCCCCACCTATCCTTCCCCATGACTGGCATGTCCAGTCCATCGAGGAACCGTTTCTATCAGGTCCCCGTCGGGGGTCTCGGAGATGTACGGCCTCAAATGCTTGGTACACCTATTTTGGTTCGACTACCAGTCCGCCTCTGCTGAACGTTTCCTGGGCTATCTCCCTCGTGACTGCCTGCTTTCTCAGCTGGTGAGCCAGCAGGCGGCCAGCCTTGTCCCCGTGTTCTTAGAAGATCCCCCATGTTTGGTGGAGTTGGTGCACTGCCTTCCTGGTGGATAGTTGGTTAAAGTCCATTTATAGCTTGTTCCTCTCTGCCAGAAGCTCTATGTTCGGGGCCCCAGAGTATTTTCTGTCGACCTCCAGGATGGAATGGATCAGTTGTTGCCTGGTCGCCCTCTCTTCTCTACATGCCTTGTAGGCTATAATCTCTCCCCCAGCCACCGCCTTCAGTACCTCCCAGAACATGGAAGGCAAGACTTCCCTATTCAGGTTGTTAGTGATGTTCTCACCTATGGCCTGTGATGTTTTCTAGCAGAAGACCTTGTCTGCCAAGAGATCCATGCCCAACCTCCACGTGGGGTACTTGGCACGGCCAGCCTCCAACCTCACATCCATGTAATGTGGAGCGTGGATAGTCGGAGATGACTATCGTGGATTACTCCGCTCTGACTATTTCTGGAAGCACCGATTTCCCCACTGCAAAGAAGTTAATACAGGTACACACCTTGTGCATCTTTGAAAATAAAGAGAATTCCTTCTCACCGGGGTTTAGGAACCGCCATTGGTCCACTGCCCCATCTTCACTGGTTTATTCTAGTCTGACTGGGTATACATACACGCACAATTACCACAAGCGGGTGCTATTGCAAGTAGTTTTTTTTTATTGCAACAAGACTTCTTTATTTCCAGTTAATCTTTGATCAAAGAATTAACAGAATCAACCTTCTACACCTGGAAAATGCTACATAAAGCTGTACACATGAAAATATACTGTGTTTAAAATGACACCAAAATGTAAGCAAGCCTCAAATAGATAATACTCATATATCTCAGTTTATTGAATGCAATCAGGTTTAAAAACAAATTGAGGTTTTAAAATTGCAGTTAGCAACCACTTCACTTCACGTTTTTCACCTCCATCAGTTTGCCACATGAATCTAAGGTGATTTTACAGCTTTTGTACTCAGCTGGCCAGTCAGTGCCTTCCTTAGAAGATTCCTGGCAACATGAGAGGAAGTGTAATATGGAAAGGCCATTAATCCCCTGTAGTTTGCAGCGTTTCTAACTCTTCCTGAATACAAACTAGATTTGCATCTATCAGCATTCGCTCGTGACTTTCAATTGTTTCAAAGCACATAGTAATGATCAAATAGTAATTAGATAGCACGGTAGCACAGTGGTTAGCACTGTTGCCTCACAGCGCCAAGGGCCCGGGTTTGATTCCCAACTTGGGTCACTGTCTGTGCAGAGTTTGCACATCCTCCCAATGTCTGCATGGGTTTCCTCTGGGTGCTCCGGTTTCCTCCCACAAGTCCCAAAAGCCGTGCTTGTTCGGTGAATTGGACATTCTGAATTCTCCCTCTGTGTACCCAAACAGGCGCCGGAGTGTAGCGCCTAGGGGATTTTCACAGTAACTTCATTGTTTATGTAAGCCTACTTGTGACACTAATAAAGATTATTAGGCGACACTGTGGCACAGTGGTTAGCACTGCTGCCTCACAGCGGTGAGGACCCGGGTTTGATCTCGGCCCCAGGGCACATTCCGTGTGGAGTTTGCACATTCTCTCCGTGTATGCGTGGGTCTTACCCCCACAACACAAAGATATGCAGTGTTGGTGAATAAGCCATGCTAAATTTCTGCTTAACTGAAAAAAATTTTTTTTAAATGATCACATAGTAATTATTACATTGCTATTATCACATAGTATTTACCAGTACAGTTCTCGGAGTTAAAATGGTAACCTTGTTGTGCACAGCAAGATTCCACAAAACACAGTGAAGAGTTTTAAATGCTGCTGTCAGCAACCACCTCATGACTTGCATGGTGAGGATTTGCAGAGCTATACAGGGATTTAAGCAACAACACCTTCCAAATCCATGATCTCTACCATTTAGAAGGACAAGGGTAGCAGATACCTGGGAGCACCACCACCTGGAGGTTCCCCTCCAAGTCACTCACCATCCTGACTTGGAATATATCACCCTTCCTTCACTATCACTGGGTCAAAATCCTGGAGTTCACTCCCTAACAGCACTGTGGGTGTACCTACACCTTAGGGACTGCAGTGGTTTAAGAAGGGGGCTCACCACCACCTTCTGAATGGCAACTAGAGATAGGCAAGAAATGTTGGTCTTGCCAACGAGGCCCATATCCCGTAACTACATTTAAAAAAAACTTAAAGCAGAATTATTGCTGGAGCTGAGGAAATTGGAAGGGTCTTTGTGGTGGACACCACCAATCATTTCTAACAGGACACCGACAGGAGAATCTGCATTCTTCATCTACACTGTTTCACCCGTCCGCCCCTCCATAGACATCTGGCTGCTTCATCTGCTGGAAGGTGCGGGGGAGGGATGGGTGGTGCAGTGGAATTGTGGTTTCATTACTAAACTTGTAATCCAAATGCTCGGACGTAATGATCTGAACGTGTGAGTTCAAATCCTTCCTTATGAGCTGAGGAATTTAAATTCATTTAACTCAATTAATTTGAAATTAAAAAGCAGGTATCAGTAATAGTAACCATAAAATAGCCGGATTGTGGCCAAAATCCTATCTGGTTCACCATCGTCCATTTGGGGAAGAAATCTGTAGTCCAAACTTGGTCTGGTCTATATGTAATTCTGAACTGCCTTCTGAGATGGCCTGCCACGACATTGGCCGGAATTCTTTGACCGTTGGGATTCTCTTCCCCCCGGCAGCACACCCCCACCCGCAGGTTCCCCGGTGGAGTGGGGCGTCTTCAATGGGAAACCCATTGACAAGCGGTGGGAAATGGCGTGCCACCGAGAAATACATGGCTGGGGGACCGGAGAATGAGCCGTCCTGCTGTGTTCAACAAGCACCTGCTCAAGGACAATGAAGAATAGATGATGGTGTTGCCAGTCACACCCACACTGTCAGAATGAATTTAAAACATTCTCGTCCTGACCCCACCCCCTTAACTATCCCCGCCTCTCTTCCACCTGTCGGGTCAAGGTAATAACACCACGTTCTGTGTCCTATAAACATTTTTTAGCTCATTGTTTTTTTCTAGCTGGAGGTCATTTTGAATCTGAACAAAAGAATAAAATAATATTGATTTGGTTGAATGTTGCACATCATGCTTGACAAAAGAAATGAAAGCAGCCAAGTTGTATACTGGCCGTCTGAATCAATATCACCCATTTCACATTATTGTACAAAGTCCAATTTACTGCCTTCTGCACCTTCTGTTTTCTCATGTGCAGGTCACTACTGCCATTTAATCATTCCCTCCCGTCCATCTCAGTATTGTTCACGCCCCCACCACCCTTCCCCTTTATTCTTGTCCCTATTTAAGTCCCATTCATTGGCAGTATCTTCCAGTACGAGGGAGGGCCTCTTGTACCTAAATATTCTCCTTGCCCACACAGGCAAGAACAGAAGAACAGAGTAGACTATTCGGCCCATCGAGCTGCTTCATCATTCAATACGATCATGACCGATCTTGGGCTTCAATTCCATTTTCCCGCCCACTCCCCGTATCCCTTAATTCCCCGAGAGATCAAAAATCTGTCCAATCCTAGCCTGCAATATATTCAATGATGGAGAATCTAGAACCCTCTTGGGTCAAGAATCCCAAAGCTCTCAACAAGTGCAGCCTCACAGATCAACCAAGTGGCTCTGGAGTAGATGGTCAGTATCTGCAATATTCATTTCTATGTTCAAGACACGCTGGTGTTTGGGATATATTCCGATCATCCAACAGGAAGGGAAACAACAGAGCGAGACCAAAGCACATGTTTTCTGTCATCTTTCATGACGTCCGGGCATTCCAATGTGTTCTTCAGCCAATGTACAAGGCTTTGGACTGAGTGCTGGAAAGTGGGATACAAATAAATAGGTGCTTGATGGCCAACACAGATACAATGGGACAAAGGGCCATTTCCGTGCTGTAAAAACTCTATGACTACTTTTGGAATGCAGTCACTGTCGTAATGTAGGAAACACAGCAAGCTCCCTGAAACAGCAATGAGACATATGACCAGTTAATCTGTGGCAGTAATGATGATCAGTGAGATTAATATTGGCCACCAAACCCCCCCCCAGCCCCTCTTTAAAATAGTGGATTGGGACCTTTCAGCTCCACCTAGGAAGGCCGATGCATCTCGGTTTAATATTCCATCCAATAGATAGCACAATACACAGCCCAGCCCTCCCTCAGTACTGTACTGGAATTGACAGCCTGGATTTTGTACTCAGGTCTTTGGAGTTAAGCTCAAACCCTGGGCGTTTAGAGTCAGGGTCAGGTGTGCTAGCACAAAGTGACTGGCGCCGTGGGAGTTAATTGGTAAAAAATATTACATGGATTAATCGAATAATTTCATACCCACTTCTACGAAAAAAATCTTCTGAAAGTACATTGATTTTGCGACTTCTTGACATGTGGAGAATGCTTGTTAATTAGTTGGAATTGGCCTTCATTAGTTGCTTTAAGATAATGGCGTGATTTAACCGAGATGTTTCTAATTGTGGTAGCGGCTGGAAATGCCGCAAGCTTCCCGACGCTCGGACCAGTGAGGCCGTCACTGCTTTATAACGTTAATGGGTCCACTTATCGAGGCCCCACGGACTTCATGCCACAAATGATGGTCCCACCAGCTGATTCCCCGGGAACACGTTCATCAGCCCCCCACTAACGAGGAGGAGCAGCACTGAAACAAACCCTGCAGAGCAAACCCCACACAACTCGGAGCTATGACACCGAGGAGACCAGCCCCCTAATTCGGGGATGCCGACCTGGGCAGATATTTGGACATGGCCGGGGTCAGATGGAATGTTCCCCTGAGGGTCTCCGAGAGTCAGCCACAGAGCAGCCAGTGCCACCTGGGAGGAAGTAGCAGCGGCCGTCAGCTCGGGGAATGTGACCAGGAGGACCAGCACCCAGTGCCACAAACAAGATCAACCACCTCCATCGGGCCGCACGTGTAGGTTGGTACCGGAACCCCCCCCCCCCCTCTCCGGGAACGCGCCCAGCACCGCCCTCGCCCAGCACCGTTCTGTTATCTGTCCACCCATGTCCAACAGTGCCGCCCACACCGGCCCAAACCTCATATCCCCCATTGCCAAGTGTCCCAATACCCCATACTCCCCACCCTCCCAAATGCCCCATCCCTCCCCCACCCCTGCATCGAAACCACCCCCCCCTCCAACACCTCCGCGATGTACGACATCTGCAACTCACGATGCCCCCTCTGTGCCCCCAGGAGAAGTTGATCCACAACAGATGGGAGAGGATCCAGACGGGCGGCCGGGTGCTGGACATCAGAGTCCTCACCCCTATGAGTAACAGCCCCTAAAGGTCACGGGGTTGGCCGAGGACAGATCACTGATGTAGAGGTTGGCATGTGGCGCAGAGGTGAGGATCCACAGGCCTCATCCAGATGACCTGTCACACGTGAGCTGTTAATGCCATACAGAATGACCCATCCCTCCCACTGACCACATGTCCATTCTCCCGCTGGATCCTCATCCGATGGTGCCAGCCCTTCCAGGAGGGGGCCCCCTCTCCCCTGCCTCCCATGGGAGCACCTTGGAGGGGAGCCCCCGTATTTGTGACATAGCTGTCATCCCCACCCTCCAACAGCGCAGGGGTTCACATCTTGGTGGGTGACAGTAGTGGTCAGGCTTCCGGGGCACATTCTGGTGAGCACCTCACAGTTGCTGATACACATTAGGTGGAGACAGGAACGCCCGGCGAGACATCAGTCAGAGGTCTGCTGGATTCCAGGCCCCAGCTGGGTCCCAGTCAGATGCTGAGATTCTAGACCAGGTTTACCCGGAGCTGATGCAGACGTTCGGCTGCAGCCATGATATGTTAGAGGGGGATGTATACGACACTTCAGCAGGTCCATAGCCGATTGGAGGAGTCCCAGAGGCTGCGGGCGCAGGAGATGGGGCCAGAAATGCTTAGCACTGAGGCCAACACTGCTAGGATGGTGTCCACAGTGGAGAGCCTGGAGCGCGATGAGTGGAGGTGCCCAAGGCATTGCTCAGTCAGTGAAGGCCATGGCTCAGGGCCTCAACTGCATGTCCCAATTGCTGGGGGATGTGACCCAGTACCAGATGGACCTTGATGAGGCGCTGCAAGGCATGTCCCAGTCTCAGGTGGGCATTGCCGAGGCGATGCAAGGCATGTCCCAGTCTCAGGTGGGCATTGCCGAGGCGATGCAGGACATGTCCCAGTCTCGGGTGGGCATTGCCGAGGCGATGCAGGACATGTCCCAGTCTCGGGTGGGCATTGCCGAGGCGATGCAGGACATGTCCCAGTCTCGGGTGGGCATTGCCGAGGCGATGCAGGACATGTCCCAGTCTCGGGTGGGCAATGCCAAGGCGATGCAGGACATGTCCCAGTCTCGGGTGGGCATTGCCGAGGCGATGCAGGACATGTCCCAGTCTCGGGTGGGCATTGCCGAGGCGATGCAGGACATGTCCCAGTCTCGGGTGGGCAATGCCAAGGCGATGCAGGACATGTCCCAGTCTCGGGTGGGCAATGCCAAGGCGATGCAGGACATGCCCCAGTCTCGGGTGGGCATTGCCGAGGCGATGCAGGACATGTCCCAGTCTCGGGTGGGCATTGCCGAGGCGATGCAGGACATGTCCCAGTCTCGGGTGGGCATTGCCGAGGCGATGCAGGACATGCCCCAGTCTCGGGTGGGAAATGCCAAGGCGATGCAGGACATGTCCCAGTCTCGGGTGGGCAATGCCAAGGCGATGCAGGACATGTCCCAGTCTCAGGTGGGTCTCCCTGGGAAGCGTGCACACACGTGTATGATCTTCATGTGGTGGTCGCACACGAGCTGGACGTTCAGGAAGGAGAACCCCTTCCTGTTGACGTAGGGCACTCCCTTAAGGCACGGTGAGCCCAAGGTGATATGCATGCTATCCACTAACCCCTGGACCTGGGGCATCCCAGTGACGATGGAGAATCCTGCTGCCTGGGCATCTTGTTGGGCCTGGTCCATGTCAAAGTTTATACAGTTCGCTGCCTGGGCAAACAGGGCATCTTTGACCTCACAGATGCACTTGTGGGCTTTAGCTTGTGAGATGCCATACAAATCCCCACTCGGGTCCTGGAATGATCCTGAGGGGTAGAGTTTCAGGGCTGTGGTGACTTTGACGATCACAGGAAGTGGGTGTCCGCCTCCTCCATGTGATGCCAAGTCGGCAAGGGCATGGCACAGGTGCCACACCGTCCCCTTGTTGAGGTGGAGCCTCCTGTAGAACACGCAGTCCATCATCTGTTAGAAGTGCCAGCGGCGCCTGTACACCTTGGTCCATCGTTGGCCTCCCCCTCTGGGTCCCTGCATGGCCTGATGGGCGGGGGTCCCGCACATGGGCCGCCGCCCCGGGTCTCTGTCAACGCTGCTGCTGCCGCCTCCTCCATCGTCTGGCTGCCTGACCTGTCAGCAACATCACAAGGTCAGCTTCTGCAGAGTCCAAGATATCATCTATTGTATGTAATACCTGTGAGGAACTGGGAGAGATGAGAGACTGACGACCGGGCACTGCATGTTTTTAAAATGGAGTACTAATCAGCGCCGTTTGACACTTTCTGGGGAGGCAGTTAGATCACGGGAGGCCGTTAGATAGGGGGCCACTCCCGTTAATGGCATGGAGAATGGCCTTGAGTGGTGATTATTGGGTGTTCACCACGCTGATTTCAGCAACGAGGGCGGGCTGGTTAGATCGCAAACAGATGGGCGCCGGGTGCGGACCTCGATTTTGGACTCTCCCACGATCTAATGGCCTCGTTGTGCTCTCAATTAAGCGCAACACGACCATTAAATAGCTCCCAAAATGTGGAAACCAAACTAGCTCTTTATTAATGCATGCGCCCCATTCAGTCAGAGATCAGCACTGCCCCACAGAGGACAACATAGGCAGTGTCTCAAAACAATTCATATAGTGTTCACTCCTTCCCAGTTTGAGAAAAATGTATTCATTCATAATCTCAATCATTTTCAGGATATGGCCATTAACTGGAAGGCCCAGCATGTATTGCCCATCACTACGGGGAAGGTGGTGCAGTGGTCTGGTAATCCAGAGGCCCAGGTTAATGCTCTAGGAGCATCAGTTCAAATCCCACCATGGCACAAAAAGCTAGCCCCCATTACAGTATCCATGAAGCCATTGTCAATTGTTGCAAACAACCATCTCATTCACTAATGTCCTTTAGGGAAGGAAATCTGCCATCTTTACCTGGCCTGGCCTGCACCGCAATAAGACTCTTGGCTGTCTTCTAGAATGGTTTAGCGAGCCTCTTGGTTGTATCAAACCATGACAAAGTGTAAAAGGAATGAGACCGGGTGGACCACTCGGCATCAACCTCAGCACCTACAATGGCAATGTCCTCCTTACTAACATCTGGAGGCTTGTGTCAAAGTTGGGAGAGCTGTCACACAGACTAGTCAAGCAACAGCCTGACATAGTCACACTCATGGAATCATACCTTACAGACAATGTCCCAGACGCTATTCCCTGGAATGTCCTGTCCACTGGCAGGACAGACCCAACAGAGGTGGCTGCACAGAAGTATACAGTCAGGAGGGAATTGCCCTGGAGTCCTCAACTTTGACCCTGGATGACCACCGGGTGGCGACATGTAAGAGGAAGCTCACACTTTTGGTAGCGCCAACCGGGATCTGCAATTTTTTGGCATTTTCGCCTTTTTGTTTGGGTGATCTTTGTTAGAAAACATTTTAGACCGGTACAACAGGCCAAATTCATGCTAAAATGGGGAACAACCCAGGAAACCTGGAGTAGATATTCCTTCGATGGTCTTGGGGGCCTCATGGAATCCTTGATAGCTAAGATCGCGACGGCAGAGATGCAGTCATCGGCTGTCCCGATTACAATGGACATGCTCTCGGACACGCTGGCTATTTAATATACACTTTGACAGACAGTGGAAGCTGGTCTCGGAGAGATTATATAAGTCAATTAGTAAGGTTAAGGGGGGGTTGTTGGGTTACGGGTATAGGGTGGATACGTGGGTTTGAGTAGGGTGATCATGGCTCGGCACAACATTGAGGGCCGAAGGGCCTGTTCTGTGCTGTACTGTTCTATGTTCTATGTTCTATGTTCTATGTTCAATTGAAGAAGCATAGGGCCTGGTCTGAGCTTGATAAAGCCGTTGTGACGGTGACAAACATGGTGAGATTCTGGAAGGTGTCGAGGAGGCACTCACGAAGCAGCTTGCGTAGTTAGAGGCCGAGATAGCAGTGGCGGCTGATGAAAATAAAAGGTTGAAGGCAAAGGTTGGCGACCCGAAAAAATGGTCAAGGAGGCAGAACCTCCGAGTTGTGGGGCTGCTGGAGGGGGTGGAGGGCCTGAATTCCACCGAATATCTCACACGGATATTTTGGAAGATGTCGGGCAACAGTGGTCTCTCAATAGGGCCCATCGGACGCTCAGGAAGAGCCTCGACCAAATGAGCCGCCTCATGCGATGATCATCCGGTTCCATAGCTTTCGGGATAAGGGGAAGGCCCCGCGGTGGGCCAAGGGGCAGCGCAACACGAAATGGAAAGGAAATCTGATAAGGATCTATCAAGACGTGGGGGCAGAACTGGCATGGAAGTGGGCAGCCTTTAACAAGGTGATAGCAGCTTTCTACAGGAAGGGCGTTCGATTCGGACTGGTGTACCCAGGGAGGTTGCAGGTCACACATGAGGCTAAGGATATATAGTTCTAGACACCTGAGGAGGTGGAGGATTTTATTAACAAACATGGACTGAGGTCCAAATAAACGAAAGGTGTTGTATGGGGGATTTCTTTGCAGTTTCCTGTGAGGGTTAGGGGCTAAAGGGGGTAGTAGAGATATTCTTTGTGTAGTTATTGACATTCTGTTGTTGAAGTCTGTTTTCTCTGTTTGTGGGGATGATGGGGGATTCTCGAAGTTGTACGGTTTATGGGTCCCTTTTCTTTTGAGGAATAGTTGATCCCCATGTTGAGCAATGCTGTTGTCCTTTTCATTGTCCTGGTGGGAGCTACCTTGCTGACGGTGTATAATGTTGGTGAGCGGGAGTGAGGCGGGGGGGGGGGGGGGGGGGGGGGGAAGGAGCTGCAGTCGTAAATCTTGAAAGTCGTGCTGTTAGGTAATTTGGACATTCTGAATTCTCCCTCTGTGACCCAAACAAGCGCCAGAATGTGGCGACGAGGGGCTGTTCACAGTAACTTCATTGCAGTGTTAATGTAAGCCTACTTGTGGCAATAAAGATTATTATTATTGTTATAAAACCAGTTCGATCTTATTTGGCGTGCTTAGTGTCGGGGTTGGGGGGGGGGGGGGCAGGGCGGAGAAAGAGTGCTGAAGCTGTGGGTCTGTTTCCAGTTTGGGGATTTGGGGGGAATCAAGGGGGATGGGTAAGGGGTTAGCTGGCTGGTGGTTGATCAGGAACATTCTTTTTCTGGGTGTGGAGTAGGCTGCCATCTTGGGAGGATCTTTGACTCATACCTTTGAAAGATTTGTTTGTTTGTTCCTGACAGTGGAAATGGCTGATCAATTTGGCTTGTCGCCTGGTACATCAGGGGTTAGGGTGGCCCAGTGAAGAGATAGAGAGGGTTTTCTCATCTGAAGAACATTGATGCAGGAGACCCATTAGCGGGTGAGGGATCAGACCAAACTCCGGAAAGGGTGGGAGGGGCGCGTGTTCCACTGAGGCTTTGCTGATAGAGCCCAAGGCAGCAACTTTGATTCATAAATGAGTGGCCCTATCGGCCATCAGAATTGTGGCGGACCCGTGGTAGGTATGTGATAGTAAGTGGGTCCTTGGCAGGTACTTTGGTAGTTATGATAAATGTATATGCCTCTAACTGGGACGATGTGATATTTATTAAGGGTTTGCTGGCTTCTGTCCCCTATTTGGATACACACCAGTTGGTCTTGGTGGGGGGGGACTTCAATTGTGTGCTGGAACCCAAAATGGATCAAGCGAGGCCTAAGTCCCGCAGGGTTGACGAAAGTGCTTCAGACCCTCGTGGAGCAGACAGGGGGAGCAGACCCATGGAGATTCCTGCACCCACACGATCGCCAATTCCCATTTTTTTCACATGTGCACGGGGTTTACTCAAGGATAGGCTATTTTTTGTTGGGTAAGTCCCTGCTCCTGGGGGGGTCTGAGAGTCTGATCATGCCCCACATTTTGTGCACCTTGAGCTGGGGACAGATCCCACCCAGTGGGCACCTGGAGATCAGATGTGGTGCTACTGGCGGAGGAGGGGGTCTGTGAACACAGAGCCGTAGCCATAGAAGAGTACATTGGTTTTAATGGGAATGGATTGGTCTCTCCCCCCAAATTATTTAAGTTGGTGATTAGAGAAGTAATTTGGTATAAAGTGCATTTAGACATGGCAGTGAGGGTGAATGGCTGCAAATGGTGGGGACGATCCTGAAAACACGTCGCTACTCGGAGGATTCTACCCCAGAGCTGCTTACAACTAGGAAGCAGCTGCGCCGTGTGAGCGGTGTAGTGTATGAGCATGGGGAGAAGGCAGGCCGTCTACTGGTGCACCAGCTGAGGCAGCAGGTGGCCTCCCGGGAGAGTGTACAGGTCAGGGACTCGAGGGGCAGCTTAGTGACCATGCCGAGGGAAGTCAATGCGGCATTTGAAGCTTTCTATTGGTATCTTTATAAGTCAGAGCCTCCAGAGGGTGGGGGGGGGGGGGGGGGGGGGGGGGGGTCAGACATGGTCGGGTTTCTGGACAGGGTGTCCTTCCCGAACGTAGAGAGGGAGGAGGTGGAGGCACTGCTAGGCTTAGAGGTGGTGCTAAGGGCGATTGGGTTGATGCAGATGGATAAGGCTCCAGGCCCTGATGGGTATACTGTTGAGTTTTACAAAGCATTTTCAGACCAGCTGGTGCCATTAATGGTAGATATATAATGACTCTTTAGCGCAAGGTTCCCCTGCCTGATCCAGTATCACAGGCCTCCATCTCCCTCATCTTAAAGAAAGATAAGGATCCCATGGAGTGTGGTTCTGACAGGCCCATTTCGCTGCTGAATGTGGATGCCAAGGTATTGGCTATGGTGCTGGCTTTGCGGTTAGAGCCATGTAGCCCGGGTATAGTTGCAGAAGACTAGACAGGATTTGTGAAGGGTAGGCAACCGTTGGCTAATATACAGCGGGTTCTGAACGTTGTCCTCCCACCTACTTCAGCCTCTGAGCTGGAGGTGATAATATCTATGGATGCAGAGAAACCATTCAACAGGGTGAAGTGGGAGTACCTCATTGAGGTTCTTGGGAGGTTTGGATTCGGGCAGAAGTTCATTTCATGGGTGCATGTAACTTGGAATGTGAGGGGGTTAAATGGCCCAGCAAAAAGGTCCCGGATGTTTGCGCACCTGAGAGGTTTGAAGACTGATGTTTTTTTTTACAGGAGACCCATTTGACAATGAAAGATCAAACAAAGTTGCGGAAGGGCTGGGTGGGGCAGGTATATCATTCGGGTTTGAATGTAGGGCAGGGGGTACCTCTGTGTTGACCAATAAGAGGGTGTGATTTTCTGCGGTTAATATTTCATCAGACCCGGGGCAAATCCAGAATTGCCTGTTCCCTAGTACGCTCTGCTCCAAAAAAACATCTCTTCGACATTCCACAAATCTGATTTTCCCAGTCCACCTGCACACTGAAGTCCCCCATGATTATTGCAATATTGCCTTTTTTACATACCTTTTCTATCTCCTGATTTATTTTCTGCCCCACATCCTGCCTACTGCTTGGGGGCCTGTACGTAACTCCCATCAGGGTCTTTTTACTTTTGCAATTCCTCAACTCTACCCATAGGGATTCTATGCCTTCTGATCCTATATCACTTCTTGCTATCAATTTAATTTAATTCCTTACTAACAATGCAACCCCGCCCCCTCTGCCCATCTGCCTGTCCTTTCGATAGGACACATATCCTTGTATATTTAGATCCCAGCCTGATCCCCTTGCAGCCACGTCACTGTGATGCCCACAACATCGTTCCGGCCAATTTCAATGTACGCAACAAGCTCATTTACCTTGGATAAAAGCAAATTACGGCAGATGCTGGAATTGGAAACCAAAAGAGGAAATGCTGGAAAATCTCAGCAGGTCTGGCAGCATCTGTAGGGATGAGTTCTGGTAGATAGAGAGGTTGTTCCCTGCATTAGAAGTACCAGGAACAACCCCTCTATTCCCACCCAGACGGACTCTTTGGACTTCCGTTGATAGTGATGTGCTGCTCCAAACCAGAACCAAACAGGGCACTTTTAGTCAAATTTTGCCCAAAATCCGAAGACTAAACTACCTCAACAACGAGAAGAAAACAACCACGTATGCTAGCAAACAGGATCTCAAGGGACCTAAAAGTTGCAAAAGTGGTGGAAAAAGCCACGAGCAGCATGCTGGCGAGGTGATAGACCCACGAGGTGAAGGCGCCCGGCCCCCCCAGGAGAGAGGGAGACCAATGACCCGAGCATCAGCCTTCCCCCTCCACCCCTTGGAGACGGATGGAAGAACTTCCTTATGAAGGAGCTGACCGCCATGAAGGAGGCAATCAGGACAGAAATCCAGGTGGCGGTTAAGGTGGTGGTGGCAGTGGCGATGGCCATCATGGGCTGGGTGTCGTGTGAGAGTACCTTTAAGAAATGGGTGTTTAAGAAATGTACCTTTAAGAAATAGAGCTGCTCATGTTACTGGAGTGATGTCAGAGTGTGGGTGGAGCTGAGCTCTACTTCTGCTTTTTAGTTTCAGTTTGAGAAAAAAGCTTGGGTGTGTCTGTGTTTTTCAGTGAGCTGCATCTGAAGTCTGCCATCCAAAGACTATCTATTGATCAATTGGTGAACCCAGAATTGTAAAAGGTTTCAGTATTGAATGTAAACCCTGATGTGCTTCTGTTTAGAGATTTGTTAAGTCTTTTGGATGTTAAAAGAACAGCATACAGATTACTTAGTGTTGTATTCTTTGGGGGGTGTATTTGAATTAATGGTTGCTAAGATATTCGCTGTTTGTTTTAAAAAGGTTAACTTGAGTTCATAGAATAAACATTGTTTTGTTTTTAAAAAATACTTGTCCATTTCTGCTGTTCCATACCCGTAGAGTGAGCTGTATGCTCCCCATACCACAATCTAGTAAAAGTTGTGGGTCAGGTGAACTCCATGATACACTTTGGGATTCTCTAAACCCCGACCAATAACAATTGGGGGCTCGTGGGGGTTAAAGTCTATTTATTGGATTGGCTTAGTGAACCTCAAAACAGTGAAGGGTGAGCATATTGTGATATTGTGGTTGCTTTTCAGGTGCGGTATTTTTGTTTAAGTGGGGAGTGAGTTGTGGACAATGGCTCTTTCAGAGGCTCAGAAGTTTTTGGGGGTGGAGACGATCACACGCAGTACCTTACGGACAGACACTAAAAACAGACTGTTAGATTTGGCAAAAACATTGCAGTTAATATTACCTGACAAAATGCAAAAAGATGAGGTAATTATGGTGGTGGCTAAGCATTTACATTTGCCTGAGATACAGTTTGTCTCATTCAAATGGCAAAAATTCAGTTACAAATTAAACAAATGGAACAGGAGAAAGAATTAAAGCAGCTTAAATATGAAAGAGAGAGAGGAAAAAGAAAAGGAGTGAGAAGAAAGGAGAAAAGAAAGAATAGCCCAAGCAGAACAAAAAGAAAGAGAAAGGGAGATACAGATCAGGGAAAAGGATAAAGAGAGAGAGTTTGAACTTCAGAAAATGGCCATGAAACATGACAGTCAGTTAAAATAGGCAGGCATAAAGGGAAACGTACAGTTGGATGATTGTGATGAGGATGGTGAGAAAGAGCGTCAAAGTCGAAGGCTTGGTGGGGATCTATTTAAATATGTCCAAGCATTGCCAAGGTTTGATGAGAAGGAGGTGGAAGCCTTTTTTATTTAATTTGCGAAGGTAGCTAAACAAATGAAATGGCTACAGGACATGTGGGTGTTACTGATTCAAACAAAGCTGCTAGATAGAGCTAGTGAAGTGTTTGCATCACTATCAGAGGAGGTATCTAGGACGTATGAGAAGGTGAAAAAATCGATCTTAGGTGCATATGAACTAGTGCCAGAAGCCTACAGACAAAGTTTTAGAAATTTAAGGAAAGAATTTGGTCAAACATGCATGGAGTTTGAAAGGCTCAGAGTAATTTTGATTAGTGGATAAGGGCTTTAAAAATAGATCAAACGTATGAAACTCTCAGAGAAATTATACTTTTGGAGGAGTTTAAAAATTAAATTCCGGATGTAGTGAGAACTCATGTGGAAGAACAGAGGGTTAAAACTGCGAGATTAGCAGCAGAAATGGCAGATGATTATGAATTAGTTCATAAATCAAAGCTTGGTTTCCGACATCAGTTTCAGCCTGTGAGGGATAGAAATTGGGGACATGAGAAATACTCAAGGTAAAGGTGATCTGATGGGAGATAATAAGGAGAGTGTACCCCAGATTTAAAAAAATATCCAGGAGTATGAAAAAGAAATCAAAAGTTTCAAATGTTTTCACTGTAATAAAATAGGCCATGTAAAGTCACAGTGTTGGTGGTTGAAGAAAAGCACTGGGAAGGCTGATATGGTAAAACAGGATAAGACAGTGGGGTTTGTTAAAGTGGGAAAGGAAAGCCCAAGTGAAGCGAAGGAAGTGCAAAAGATTGTACAGCCTGTTCAAGAGGTGATTGATAAGAAGGTGCCAGAGGTCTTTAAAGAATTTACTTGTGTGTGTAAAGTTTACTCATGTGTATCGGAGGAGCAGGTAAAGAAGTCACAATTTTAAGAGATACGGGAGCTAGTCAATCTTTAATGGTAAGAGATGAGGAGTTATGTAGTTTGGGAAGATTGTTGCCAAAAAAGGTGGTAATATGTAGAATTCAGGGTGAGAGGAGTAGCATTCCATTATATAAGGTAAGGTTGGAAAGTCCAGTGAAGAGTGGTGAAGTGGTAGTAGGAGTAATAGAGAAACTATCTTGTCCAGGAATACAGTTTATCTTGGGTAATGATATAGCTGGATCGCAGGTGGGAGTGGTGCCTCCTGTGGTTGATCAGCCAGTGGAAAATCAGACAACTGAAGTGTTGAAGGACGAATATCCTGGGATTTTTCCGGGATTGTGTAGTAACAAGGTCACAAAGTCACAGGTTAAGACAAGAGGAGAAATCAAAGAGTGAAGATGAAGTTGAAGTGCAATTATCAGAAACGATTTTTGATCAGGTGGTTGAAAAAGAACAAGAACAGGTGGAGGATGAGGTGGATATTTTTAGTTCAGGAAAATTGGCAGAGTTACAACAGAAAGATATAAAAATAAAACGGATGTATCAGAAAGCATACACGGAAGAGGAATCTAAGTGCATACAAGACTGTTATTACCGTAAAAGTGATTTCTTGATGAGAAAATGGAGACCTTTACATATGCAGGTGGATAAAAAGTGGGCAGAAGTTCATCAAGTAGTATTGCCGGTAGGGCATAGAAAGGAGGTGTTGCGAGTTGCACATGAGATACCAGTGGGACGTCATTTGGGAATAAGGAAAACTCAAGCTAAAATCCAGAAACATTTTTATTGGCCCAGACTACATAAAGATGTAGTTAAATTTTGTCACTCATGTCACACATGTCAAGTGATAGGGAAACCTCAAGCAGTGATAAAACCAGCACCCTTAATACCCATTCCAGCATTTAAGGAACCTTTTACAAGGGTCCTAATTGATTGCGTAGGACTGCTTCCTACGACAAAAAATGGGAATCAATATCACAATAATGGATGTGGATGTGTCTACTAGGTTTCCAGATGCCATTCCAGTACGTAATATTACAGCTAAAAAGATTGTGGAAGAATTATTTAAACTCTTCCCTAGATATGGACTACCCACACAAATACAATCAGATCAAGGATCAAATTTTACCACAAGGTTATTCAAAGAAGTTATGGATAGCTTCGGAATAAAACAATTTAAATCAGCTGCATACCATTCAGAATCGCAGAAAGCGCTAGAAAGGTGACATCAGACAATAAAGACAATGTTGAGGACTTATTGTCAAGATTATCCAGAGGATTGGGATAAAGGAATTCCATTTGTACTGTTTGCAATTAGGGATGCACCTAATGAGTCAACCAAATTTAGTCCTTTTGAACTAAGTTTGGTCATGAGGTAAGAGGACCACTTAAATTGATTAAGGAAAAATTGGTGGGTGAGAAATTGGAAATTACATTATTGGATTACGTGTCAAATTCTAGGGAATGATTAAATAGAGCAGATGAATTGACTGGACAACATTTGAAAGTTGCACAAAATGTGATGAAACGGGTAGCGGACAAGAAATCCAAAGGCCGTATTTTTGACAGTGGAAATAAAGTTTTAGTGTTGTTACCAGTGGTAGGTGAACCTTTAAAAGCAAGGTTTTGTGGACCGTATCAGATTGAAAGGAAATTAAGTGAGGTGAATTATGTGGTAAAAACACCAGATAGAAGGAAGAATCACCGAGTGTGTCATGTGAATATGCTTAAAAGGTACTTTGAAAGGGAAGGAGAGAAAAAGGAGGTTTTAATTATTCTAACTCAAAGTGACGAACCAAATCCAGATGACTGTGAATTTGACATACCTCAAATTAAATTGGAAAATGAGGATGTTCTTAAAAAATAGGATAAATTGTTGATTTATCTTAGAGGAAAAATGAACTGACCTGAAAGAGTTATTGATATCACATGGGCAAGTTTGTGGAGATAAATTGGGAAGTACTAAAATGGCTATGCATGATGTAGATGTGGGAAATGCTGTTCCAATAAAACAACATCCATATAGACTTAACCCTTTAAAATTAGGCACAGGTTAACAAAGAGATTGAGAGTATGCTTTAAAATGGCATAATTGAAGTGGGTTGCAGGTAATGGAGCTCACGCATAGTGATGGAGCCTAAACCAGACGGTACCCAAATGTTGTGTGTGGACTATAGAAAGGTTAATGCAGTTACAAGAACAGACTCTTATACTATCCCACGTTTGGAGGATTGCATTGAGAAAGTGGGACAGTCCGCTTTTATTTCCAAATTGGATTTACTTAAAGGTTACTGGCAGGTACCTTTATCCGAAAGGGCAAAGGAGATTTCAGCTTTTGTGACTCCAGATGGTGTATACCAATTCAAAGTTATGCCATTTGGCATGAAAAACGCCCCAGCCACATTTCAATGATTACCTAACAAAGCCGTTTCAGGATTACCCAATTGTGCGGTATACTTCGACGATCTGGTAATTTTCAGTCAGACATGGAAAGACCATTTAAAACATCTGATGGAGTTATTCGATCGACTTCAGCAGGCGGGTTTGGTGATAAACCTAGCCAAAAGCGAATTTGGAAAAGCCGAATCACTTTCCTTGAGGAGTTTCCGAAACACTCGCGACAAAGGGAAATAATGCGATTTCTTGGCATGAGTGGATTTGATCGAATATTTGTGCAAAAGCTTTGTCATGTGATTGCTCCACTGATGGACTTGCTGAAGAAACATCAAAAATTTCAATGGACAGCAGAGTTTCAAGAGGCATTTGACTGCCTGAAAGCTGTGATAACCAATGCGCATGTGTTGGATAATTGCAAGGGACTCTGATCAGATTGAACTGAAGTATCTGACTTTAAAGAGAAATGCCGAGGCGTAGAGAAATGGATGGATCGTGCAGACACCTTCTTGTTCAAGGAGACTGTTAATCAAGAAGAATTTCAGTTGGAGGACGACGAATGAAAAAAAAATGGACTATATTATTGTACCTGTTTGCATGTGTTGTTTTTTGCAACGATAAAGTATATTTACTGTGTGCATTCCTTAAAGAATGGTGAAAAGGTGAAAAATGAAACCATATTGAAGTGGATGGTTTATTTTTTTTTCTTGGGGTGATTGTCCTGTGAGAGTACCTTTAAGAAATGTGTGTTTAAGAAATGTACCTTTACGAAATGAAGCTGCTCATGTTACTGGAGTGATGTCAGAGTGTGGGTGGAGCTGAGCTCTACTTCTGCTTTTTAGTTTCAGGTTGAGAAAAAGCTTGGGTGTGTCTGTGTTTTTCAGTGAGCTGCATCTGAGGTCTGCCATCCAAAGACTATCTATCGATCATTTGGTGGACCCAGAATGTAAAAGGTTTCAGTATTGAATGTAAACCCTGATGTGCTTCTGTTTAGAGATTTGTTAAGTCTTTTGGATGTTAAAAGAACAGCATACAGATTACTTAGTGTTGTATTCTTTGGGGGGTGTATTTGAATTAATGGTTGCTAAGATTTTCACTGTTTGTTTTAAAAAGGTTAAATTGAGTTCCTAGAATAAACATTGTATTGTTTTTAAAAAATACTTGTCCATTTCTGCTGTTGCATACCCGTAGAGTGAGCCGTGTGCTCCCCATACCACAATCTATAAAAGGTTATGGGTCAGGTGAACTCCATGATACACTTTGGGATTCTCTAAACACTGACCCATAACATGGGGAAGAAAGTGGAGACACAGGAGAAGACAATCCTCGACATGGGGAAGGCCTCGATGGACCAGAGTGACAGAATCGTCACCCTAGAAGCAGAAGTGAAAAGGTTGGTGGCGGCCCAGGGGAATTTGAGGGGAAAGTCGAGGACCAAGAGAACAGGTCCCGACGACAGAATATTCGGTTCATGGGCCTGCCGGAAGTATCGAGGGCAGTGATCCAACGGGCTACATCGTCCAAATGCTGGCTGACTTAATCAGGAGAAACAACCTCCCCAACCCCCTTGAACTCGACAGAGCGTGCAGGTCACTTAGGCCGAAGCCCAAAGCCGAGGAGCAGCCGAGGGCGATCATTGCAAACTCCATTGATAGCAGAACCGTGAGGGGATCATACGGTGGGCACACCAGACATAGAACATAGAATTTACAGTGCAGAAGGAGGCCCTTCGGCCCATCGAGCCTGCACCGGCCCTTGGAAAGAGCACCCCATTTAAGCCCAAAACTCCGCCCAATACCCATAACCCAGCAACCCCACCCAACCCCTTTGGACACTAAGGGCAATTTATCATGGCCAATCCACCTAACCTGCACATCTTTGTACAGTGGGAGGAAACCGGAGGACCCGGAGGAAACCCACGCACACACGGGGAGAATGTGCAGACTCCGCACAACAGTGACCCAAGCCGGGAATCGAACCAGGAACCCTGGAGTTGTGAAGCGACATGCTAACCACTGTGCTACCGTGCCGCCCAGGCAAAAGTGAGCGCCTGGGAAGGACATAAAACTCTTATCTATCAGGACATTGGGGCAGACCTAGCAAAATGAAGGGCCGAGTTCAACCAGGCGAAGTTGGCCCTCCACAAGAACGGGGTACGTTTCGGTCTGCTGTTCCTGACCAAACTCTGGATCACATACCAGAAGAAAGAACATTACTTTAACACCCCAGAGGAAGCGAACAAATTCGGAAAAAACAACAACCTGGACAAGGGCCAGGCAAGGCAGCGGTGAGAGGGAAAATCAAAGACCCATTGGACTATGAGCCCTGCTCTGGTAGTAAGGGGAGGACTGGGTTGCGGAAGGAAGCGAGGACAGGGGAAGGCAGGTGATGGGTTTAAACAGGGAAAATGGGCAGTCAGCAGGTATAAGGAAGGGGTGAGACCAGCCCCGGTAGGGGGGGGGCTACCACACTAGCAGAAATAGATGGCAGAGGTGGAATGGGGAAGGGGCTGGGAGGGTGGGCATGGGGGATTGGGGGAGGAGCTGGGGGGGAATGGGGAGGGTGGGCAGGGGGGAATGGAGAAGGGGCTGGGGGGGAATGGGGAGGGTGGGCTGGGGGGGAATGGGGAGGGTGGGCAGGGGGGGAATGGAGAGGGTGGGACAGGGGGGGTTGAGCACAAAATAAATAGACCAGGGAGAATGAGTTGGTTTTCACATCGGCTTCAGCGAGTGAGGAACGGGTTGAGGAAACAAGATGGTGCCACAAACAGTAACTTTGGAGGGTCCCTGGGAAAAGGGAAACACCAGAGCGCAAGGGCCTGACCTCATGGTGAGGCTGGTAACCGTGGCCATTTTGGATGGCCCCGAACAAAGGGAGACCCCAGAGTCCAGGGGCACATCCACCAGGTAGGTATGGTTAATCCCACAGGAGCAGGAGGGACAGAACCCCCCCCCCCAAACCAGGATTATCACCTGGAATGACAGGGGATATAACGGCCCAGTGAAAAGATCCAGAGTCTTCACCCACCTCAGAGGTTTGAAGGAAGACAGTCTTCCTGCTGGATATACACCTGAGGGAGAAAGACGAGCGTTCGAGGGAGAGGGAGAATATTCCTCAATAGTTATCTCTGACCATGCTCCACTCTACATGGATGTGAGGCTTGAGACTGGCCGTGCCCATGCCCCACGTGGAGGTTGGACAGGGACCTACTGGCCGATAAGGGCTGCTGCCAGAAAACATCACAAGACATAGGCGAGTACATCACAAATAACCAGAGCGTGGAGGTCTCACCTTTCATGTTCTGGGAGGCACTGAAGGCGGTGGCTAGGGGAGAGATTATAGCCTACAAGGCATGTAGAGACACGGAAGAGAGGATGGCCAAGCAGTAACTGATCAACTCCATTCTGGAGGTCGACAGAAAGTACTCCGAGGTCCCGACCGTAGAGCTTCTGGTGGAGAGGAAAGAAGCTGCAAATGGACGTTAACCTGCCATCCACCAGGATTGGATTGGATTGGATTTGTTTATTGTCACATGTACCGAGGTACAGTGAAAAGTATTTTCCTGCAAGCAGCTCAACAGATGGTTAAGTACATAATAATAAAATTAAATACATAATAAGGTACACAAGGTAACGACATAGACACTGACATCGGATGGAGCATAAAGGGTGTAGTGTTAATCAGGTCAGTCCATAAGAGGGTCATTTAGGGGTCTGGTAACAGCGGGGAAGAAGCTGTTTTTGAATCTTTTCATGCGTGTTCCCAGACTTCTGTATCTCCTGCCCGATGGAAGAAGTTGAAAGCGTGTATAAGCCGGGTGGGAGGGGTCTTTGATTATGCTGCCCACTTTCCCCAGGCAGCGGGAGGTGTAGATGGAGTCAATGGTGGGAGGCAGGTTCGTGTGATGGACTGGGCGGTATTCACGACTCTCTGAAGTTTCTTGCGGTCTTGGACTGAGCAGCTGCCATACCAGGCTGTGAAGCAGCCCGATAGGATGCTTTCTATGGTGCATCTATGGTAAGAGTTGATGTGGACATGCCAAATTTCCTTAGTTTCCTGAGGAAGTAGAGACACTGTTGTGCTTTCTTGGTGGTAGCATCGATGTGGGTGGACCCCTAGGAATTTGAAACTGCTAACCATCTCCACCTCGGCCCCGTTGATGGTGACAGGGGTGTGTACAGTGCTTTGCTTCCTGAGGTTAATGACCAGCTCTTTAGTTTTGCTGGCATTGAGGGAGAGATTGTTACACCACTCCACTAGGTTCTCTATCTCCCTCCTGTATTCTGACTCATTATTATTCGTGATCTGGCCCTCTATGGTCGTATCATCAGCAAACGTGTAGATGGAGTTGGAACCAAGTTTTGCCATGCAGTCGTATGTGTACAGGGAGTAGAGTAGGGGGCTAAGTACGCAGCCTTGCGAGGCCCCGATATTGAGGACTATTGTGGAGGAGGTGTTGTTGTTTATTCTTACTGATTGTGGTCTGTTGGTCAGAAAATCGAGGATCCAGTCGCAGAGTGAGGAGCCAAGTCCTAGGTTTTGGAGCTTTAATATGAGCTTGCCTGGGATTATGATGTTGAAGGAGGAGCTGTAGTCAATAAATAGGAGTCTGATGCAGGAGTCCTTGTTGTCGAGATGCTCTAGGGATGAGTGTAGGGCCAAGGAAATGGCGTCTGCTGTGGACCGGTTGCAACGGTATGCGAATTGCAGAGGATCAAGGCGTTCTGGGAGTATGGAGATGATGCGCTTCATGATCAACCTCTCGAAGCACTTCATTATGACTGAAGTCAGTAGCATTGCTGCCTACGGCACTGAGGACCCGGGTTTGAATCCCGGCCCTGGGTCACTGTCCCGTGTCTGCGTGGGTTTCACCCCCACAACCCAAAAGATGTGCAGGATAGATGGATTGGCCACGCTAAATTGCCCCTTAATTGGAAAAAATAATTGGGTACTCTAAATTTTTTTTTAAAAAATGACTGAAGTCAGGGCCTGGTTCTTCTTTGGCACCGGTATGATGGTGGTCTTCTTGAAGCAGGTGGGGACCTCGGAGCGGAGTAGGAACAGGTTAAAGATGTCCGCGATCACATCTGCCAGCTGGTCTGCGCAGGCTCTGAGTGCACGACCAGGGATCCCGTCCGGGCCCGTCGCCTTCTGAGGTTTCACTTTCAGGAAGGCCGATCTGACTTTGGAAGATGTGATGGTGGGTATGGGTGTGTTATGAGCTGCTGAGGTACTCGGCAGCGGATTGTTGGTTGCCTGCTCGAACCGAGCATAGAATGCATTGAGTTCATCGGGGAGGGGTGCGCTGCTGCTGCAGAAACTACTTAGCTTCGCTTTGCAGCCCGTGATGTTGTTTCGGCCTTGCCACAAACACCGAGAGTCTGTAACGCTAGTCTGTGACTCTATCTTTGTCTGCTATTCTCTCTTGGCATCTCGGATGGCTTTGCGGAGGTCATATCTGGATTCCTGTCTAGGTCAGGGCTGCCTGATTTGAACGCCTCAGACCTGTCAATCTTGCGGAGTCAATCTTGCGATTGAACCATGGTTTCCGGTTGGGGAACGTACTTTCTTTGGCATGCAGACGTCCACAAATTTTCTGATGATGTCTGTGACGGTGGTGGCATACTCATTTAATTTGATTTGATTTTTGATTTGGTTTATTATTGTCACATGTATTAGTATACAGTGAAAAATATTGTTTCTTGCATGCTGTACAAACAATTCATACCGTGCATAGGGAAGGAGAGACTGCAGAATATAATGTTACAGTTAGAGCAAGGTGTAGAGAAAAGATCAACTTAATACGAGGTAGGTCCATTCAAAAGTCAGATGGCAGTAGGGAAGAAGCTGTTCTTGAGTTGGTTGGTACGTGACCTCAAACTTTGGTATCTTTTCCCTGATGGAAGAAGGTGGAAGAGAGTATGTCCGGGGTGCGTGGGGTCCTTAATAATGCTGCTGCCTTTCTGAGGCAGCGGGATTTGTGGACAGAATCAATGGACAGGAGGCTGGTTTGCGTGATGGACTGGGCTACATTCACAACCTTTTGTAGTTTCCTGCGGTCTTGGGCAGAGCAGGCTCCATACCAAGCTGTGATACAACCAGAAAGAATGCTTTCCATGGTGCATCTGTAGAAGTTGGTGAGGGTCATAGCTGACATGCCAAATTTCTTCAGTCTTTTGAGAAAGTAGAGTCATTGGTGGGATTTCTTAACTACAGTGTCGGCATGGGGGGACCAGGACAGGTTGTTGGTGATCTCTACACCTAAAAACTTGAAGCTCTCGATCCTTTCTACTTTGTTCCCATTGATGTAGACGGGGCATGTTCTCCACTACGCTTCCTGAAGTCGATGACAATCTCCTTTGTTTTGTTGACATTGAGGGAGAGATTATTGTCGTCGCACGAGTTCACCAGATTCTCTATCTCATTCCTATACTCGACATTGTTTGAAATCTGTCATCAGCAAATTTGAAAATCGAGTTGGAGGGGGATTTGGCCACACAATCATAGGTGTATAAGGAGTATAGTAGGGGGCTGAGGACACCAGTGTCCTTGTGGGGCGCCGGTGTTGAGGATGATCATGGAGGAGGTGTTGTTGCCTATCCTTACTGATTGTGGCCTGTGGGTTAGAAAGTTCAGGATCCAGTCACAGAGGGAGGAGCCGAGGCCAAGGCCACGGAGTTTGGAGATGAGTTTCGTAGGAATGATGGTGTTGAAGGCTGAGCTGTAGTCGATAAATAGGAGTCTGACATAAGTGTCTTTGTTATCTCGGTGTTCCAGGGGAGAGTGCAGGGCCATGGAGATGGCGTCTGCTGTGGACCTGTTGCAGCGGTAGACAAACTGTAGTGGATCAAGGCAATCCGGGAGGCTGGAGTTGATTCGTGCCATGACTAACCTTTCGAAGCACTTCATGATGATGGATGTCAGAGCCACTGGACGATAGTCAATGAGGCACGCTGCTTGACTTTTTTTTGGTACAGGGATGATAGTCATTTTCTTGAAGCAGAGAGGGACCTCAGATTGTTGTAAAGAGAGGTTAAAGATGCCTGCGAATACCCCCACCAGCTGATCCAGCACAAGACCTGAGTGCTCGTCCGGGTACCCCATCCGGGCCAGTGGCTTTCCGAGGGTTGACCTTCGAGAAGGCTGCTTTGACATCTGCAATGGTGATCTCAGATACAAGTTCATCCGCGGCTTCTGGGGTGGAGGGCTCGCTCTCGCTGACCTCTTGCTCAAAGCGGGCATAGAATGCGTTGAGCTCATCAAAGAGGGGTGCGTTGGAGCCGACGATTTTACACACCTTCAGCTTGTAGCCTGTTATGTCTTGCAGACCTTGCCATAGACGGCGGGAATCCGTGTGGCTAGCCTGGGACTCGAGGTTGGTCCGGTACTGTCTTTTGGCATCTTTGATGGATTTCTTTAGATCATATCTGGCTTTCTTGTCGAGGTTAGGGTCGCCTGATTTGAACGCCTCAGACCTAGACTTCAGCAAGCAGTGGATATCCCTGTTCATCCAGGGTTTCCGGTTGGGAAACACGCGGATTTGCTTCTTTGGCACACAGTCTTCTACACTTACTAATGAAGTCAGTTACTGTAGTGGCGTACTCGTTCAGACTGGGCGCAGAGTTTTTAAATACTGACCAGTCCACAGCAGCGGCCCTAGGGTTGCTGGCGCCCCGGGCAAGCTGAACTTCTGCGCCCTTACAAGTGCCAATTTTAAAGGCCTCCAGCGCTGCGCTCCATCATCTTTCCCCACTGCAGATAGCCTTTTCCTGCTCCCCTCGGCGGCCCTCCTCCTGCCGAGGACCCTCCGTGCAGCCACTGCCTCACACAGGCACTGAGCAGCCGCCAGCGGCTGAACCAGACCGGCAGGCGGCCGAGGCCAATCAACATGGCGGCCGCACAGGGGGCGGGGCCGGGGCTGAAGGAGCACCCCACGTGACTCCGGGCTGCGCGTGGGCAGCTACTGAGCATGCGTAGCTGCCATCAAGCGGAGGCAACATGTTGCAAATGCGCAGATCGTCCTTAGAATCTTACAACCTCAGTACTGATGGCGCCCCCTAGCACATGGCGCCCCGGCCGACTGCCCGAGTTGCCGGTACCTTGAGCCGGCCCTGCCAGTCCACTGACTCTGAGCAGTCCCGTAGGAGATCATCTGATTCCTCAGACCAACAATGCACGACTTTCTTTGACGGATTCTCCCGCTTCAGTTTTTGCTTATAAGCCGGGAGCAGGAGCACAGCCTTGTGGTCAGAATTGCCAAAGTGTGGGCGGGAGATAGAGTGGTAGGCATGTTTGATATTTGTGTAGCAGTGGTCCAGGATGTTTGGGTCTCTGGTGGAACGGGTGACGTGTTGGTGGTAACTTGGTAGCATGCTATTGAGCTTGGCCTGATTGAAGTCTCCAGCTACAATGAACAAGGCCGCGGGATGTTTTGTTTCAAGGCTGTCTGTGTGGAGTTTGCACATTCTCCCCATTTCTGCTTGGGTCTCACCCCCACAACCCAAAGATACGCAGGGTAGGTGGATTGGCCACGCTAAATTGCCGCTCCATTGGAAATATTTGGGGGAAAAATCAGTAAAACTTATTATAGCACTACCACTACGACAGATAGTAGATGACATAAATTCATTTCAGGGAAAGCGAGATCAGCACATTGGGAGAAAGGAATTTAAGGCTATACTGACAGGCAAGTTAGTGGCTCACCTTCATTCCTGGGCCTCTGCCCAACCTTACCCCTCCTTCCCCCCACCTCCCAACATCACCCCTTCCCCCCCAACCCCCAAACTCACACCTCCTCCCTCACTCCACAGAACACAAAGGCAGAAGCCATAAAAACAGTACAATACTTAGAGCTTTTTCAAATAAAGTGACAAACTCTCAAAAAAAAAGAACGGACTCCATGGTTAGATTGCTGCCAGGATGCTGGTATGCCCATAAATTGTCAGAAGTCTGACTTTCTGCTCGTCTTCCTGTGATATCTCATTCGCTGTGAAGAAATCGCAGAGCCGTTCGATGTACTGTCTCCAGTTTTCGGCTTCCTGGTCGAACGGTCCTAATTTTCTGATCAGTGGCACTTTACACACTTTTTGGGTGCTACTGTTGATGGTTTCCAATTCTTGTCTGTCTTGTCTGGGCGGCACGGTGGTTAGCACTGTTGCTTCACAGCAGGATCGATTCCCGGCTTGGGTCACTGTCTGTGCGGAGTCTGCACATTCTCCCTGTGTCTGCGTGGGTTTCCTCCGGGTGCTCCGGTTTCCTCCCACAAGTCCTGAAAGACGTGCTGTTAGGTGAATTGGACATTCTGAATTTTCTCTCAGTGTACCCGATCAGGTTCCGGAGTGTGGCAACTAGGGGCTTTTCACAGTAACTTCATAGCTGTGTTAATGTAAGCCTACTGTGACAATAATAAAGATTATTATTATACTTTGGCGGTTTCTTCCTTCCTCCCTCAAATCCTGAACAGCTGAAGATTAATGATCAAACTGTTTACCTTGTTGCCAATGTGTTTGCTCAATACACTGGAGACTTCTAGTAACAACTGTGATGATATGCATAAGCAATCTTGTATTTAATAATGTACACAACCTCAGACCAGCAGGTGGCAGTGTAAACCTACCATGTGACTCCTGGGGAGTTGAGAGTAAGTCGTGTTGGTGGATAGTCATACTAGCAGGAGCTCTAGGATAATTGGTTAGTGTTAGTAGTTTGTAATATATTTATGCCAGTTATCTTTATCACACATTTGTTTTATAATAACTTATTTTAACTAGTCAAGAACTAGATGTTCTTGTTCTATTACTTGAAGTAATATATGTTACTCATTTGTTTATGCCGAGAAGTTCGTAACGTTGATGATGATGAATACTCAAAGTCGTCCAGTGATAACAAATAATTTATTGAGTTACTAATCAACTAACTTGTGAATTTGATTCTTCAATACTTTTACTAGTAGTTAAATTAAACAAGATAGAATTAGATTAACTATGAATATTATACTTGCACTCTGAGCTGACTATACACTTCTGTTCTCTAGCCACAACACACCCGAAGAGTGCGGGAAAACAGATTGAGGTTGTATTTATACCCCCTGTTAGTGTTGCCCTCTAGTGAGCATCCGACTGTACTGACTACACATTAACCCTTTATGTAATTACATATACAGAGATCACTACAGTT
Source organism: Scyliorhinus canicula (assembly GCF_902713615.1). Lineage (NCBI taxonomy): Eukaryota > Metazoa > Chordata > Chondrichthyes > Carcharhiniformes > Scyliorhinidae > Scyliorhinus > Scyliorhinus canicula. Next base: position 124,021,736 of record NC_052149.1, on the reverse strand, counting down.
CTGTTGTGCATTATTCCTACCGGCCAGTGTACAAGAACATGACAACTAAAAGAGGTTTATCAACAACTGGCAAAGGGAACTATATACAGGCATAGAGCAATGTTGGATAAGTCTCGACTCTCCAGCTCCGGTGTCCACACTGCCTGAGCCCCTGCTCCCAGGACCCTGTGCTTTTTCTCTATGGGTTGGGGTTTGCTTGCTGCTGCGTGATTAGCCCCAGGCCAGTCACATTGACCGCAAAGGGATCACACTACCATAGATTCATCAGCCTGTTTCCCTCTCCTTTGATATTTTATAATCAATAAACAGAAACCTGCAAAGAAATTAAAATAAGCACTTAATTGCTATCCAAGCACCAGCAAGTTTTCTCTCCCTGGGCGAGATTCTCCGACCCCCCGCCGGGTCGGAGAATCGCCGGAGGGTGGCGTGAATCTCACCCCCTGCGTTTAGTTTGGCCTACAGAGTTGTCCAAGAGATTGACCTTTATTCCTGCAGGTTCCGGGTCTATCCTGCAGACTTGAAATGAAAATCGCTTATTGTCACAAGTAGGCTTCAAATGAAGTTACTGTGAAAAGCCCCCAGTCGCCACATTCCGGCGCCTGTTCGGGGAGGCTGGTACGGGCCTATTGCCGGCTCCGGGTCTATCCTGCAGGCTCCGAATAACAATCAGAAGAGAAAGTATGAAATGTGTCAAAAACCTCAGTTGCGTAACCCAGTGAGCTTTGTGACAAAGGCGGGATTCATTTGCATAGCAATCTCAAAGTGTAGCCCCTTTTAGATCGTTGCTAGTAGCAAACTCGGTCCGCAGGTATAGAATTACAACAACACCACTCCTTAAACTGAACCTCAGCAGTCTCAGGAAATGAATTGGTTGGCAGCTGAACTTTTCAGGCTGTTTCTGGGCTGCCTCCAATCGTCTGGCCGTGTCAGTTTTGCCTGTCACCATGGAGACCAGTTAGATTTACACACATTTTTGCCTTTTATAGTCAGTAGGTTTTTCTTCCCCTTTGGGTATTAGTTGGGTGCGTTGGTATGCAGTTTGAACTAATACAGCTACTCTCTCTCTCTCTCTCTCTCTCTCTCTCACACACATGCATTGCATGCCTGCAGCCACTGGGAAAAAAGTTTTATTTGAAAAGAAACGATTGTTGGTAATGGTGAGGGATCCGCTGAAAGATGGCCGTGCACAGGAGCTGAAGGTGAGATGGCTTTTACTCAGGTGTGTGTGTGCGCGGAACACGAAGAGAAAAATCTGCAAAACGGAATAGCTGGCGTGACAGTAACTGAGGCTACAAACTGCAGCTTGTGTGAGCGGATCCAAATGTTGACTTGGCTGTTCACCAGAAATCTCTCACGATCAGGAGTCAGTGGTCACGAGCACCACAGAAACAGCAGAAGGCCCAGGTAAAGAGCTGGTTTGGCTTCTTTTTAACAAAGGTATTTGCATGTGTACGTGCAGTCAAACATTGTACTTCTTTGATCACGCCGTGCCTAGTCTTCCCTCAGCAACATTTATAAATCACTTCCAATTGGGCTGGCCAGATTTTCAAAAGGCAAACCCAGAACAACATTGAAAAAGTCTCGGGAAGGCAGGGCTCCGTGATGATTGACATGGCAGGAGGCCAACGGCGGGAGTCTGGGGGAGGAGCCGTTAAAGGTGGGAGGTCATGTGATTACATCTACTGGACTATACCCAGTCAGAGTTGGCGACGCTCTTCTGTAGATCGTTTAAAAGACGTCATCAGCACTGGGGCCAAAAGGGGTAGTGACAACTCCCTTGGAGATGTCAAGGGGGTTGTGGTGGGGGCTGGGATACAGGCCTACAGCATCAAAACCAGTGTTGGGTGTTTACAAGCACAACCTTTCACACAGACTTTCTTCCTCCCCAGGCCCAGATTGTATCTGACAATTGGGAAAGGGTGAAAACCGGGACATTTGACTATTTTGAGGAAAACGTGGGGACATTTAATTAAAAACCAGGATGCCTGCTCAGCCTATCTCTAACATTGAAATGTATCCCGGGGAACCCCTCACAAGTTCAATGGGATATAAAATGCATTGCCAAGTTGGAAATGGAGTTGTTAGGGCAGACAGATTAAACTCCTGCTCAAAGACATGGCTTCGCAAGGAAGGTTCTTAAAGAAACAAATGAAGGTAGAAGGGGTTTAGGAAGGGAATTCTAACTCAAGGCTCAGCAGCCGCTGTTCGAGTGAAGGCTAGGAGTAAATGCACAGGAGAGTGTCAGAGATAGGATTACATTAGAAATAGGAGCATGAGTAGGCTATTCAGCCCGTCAAGGCCACTCCACCATTCAATGAGATCCTGACTGATCTCCATGTTCCTGCTCTATCGCGATTCCCTTGATGTTTTTAAAATGCAGACACTGTTGATCTCAGTTAGAGGTGGTCATAGAGATAGAGAGTCAAGGCTATGGGTGAGGGGGATTTAAAATATCAGAATTATAAAGGTGCAGTTTGATGGAAACATTGAGATAGAAATTGGGCGTCATTGTGTGACCCAACTCACGATTGTGTTGGGCCATATTAACAGGCATTGCTGATGGAGGTGTAAGTAAATGAAGGACCCAGCTCCTGTTTTCAGGCCCATTCACTGATATTCAACACTATAGAAGCTGGGCCTGCTCTGGTTGGGGTTCATAAATGGTTGCTGGGTGACCGTCACCAGAAGTAAATCTCAGGTGTGGGAGCGATCTTCCTGGGAAATAAACTTGGAGAGACAACTGGCTTGAAATTCATTTCTTCAAACAGGACAATCTCACTGTGGAGAAGCTATAGGCCTCATAAACCTGCACCATTAATTTTAACAAGGACTGAGGCTTGAATTCGGGCCTAGTGCTAAAAGTGGGTTATTTTGTTGAGGTCAAAGGAAACATACATTTATGGGATGATGCTGGGCTACCCACTCATAACACTGTTGTGACGATCTTTAACCCAGGTAGTACTGTAAGGAAAATTTGTAATTTCTTTAAAACTTCTGTGGAAAATATAACAGATTTGAAGAATGTTTGAAAATAACTTTTAAGAGTTTGTATCAATTGTAAAAAGATCGACCATAACCTTGTTTGATAATAAGAAATATTGGCCCATCTGTCACTTGACATGGAAGCAATATGAACAGGAAGGGGGTTCCGACCAAAAGGTTTGTGGCCAGACATAAAGGAGAGCTGCAGACAGAGGAGAATAGAGAAGGCACGTTTAAAAGGAGCTTGTGCATGTGCGCATAATACAGTTAAAACAGGACAGAAGCGGAAGAAAGGATGAGAGCGCAGGGATTGCCAATTGGATACTGCTGCTCCTTCAGTTTGACCAGAGCCACCCAGATAGTTTAATGGCATTAAAGGGGTCAGATAGAGGAATTTCTGGGTAATCTGTGCCATCGAGACTGCTGTGAACATAGCTAAGGAAGTTCTGTAGGAATGTGCCATTCGGGTAACAGCCAAGGATTTCAGATGGACTTTGATTGCCAGTGAATGAGACTCAAGTGCCGAATCAGTGTATAAGTGTGAGATCCAATGTACCAGAGAGTAAGTTAGAAAACCTTGGAGCTGCTCATGGTGTCACATGTCCATGGAGTGATGCAGGTGCTTGCTGTGGCATAAGATATATCATCGTTGTATCAACAATTTAAAGTGAAATTTACCTTTTTATTTGAAATATAATTTGCCTGTTAATTCATGTGGAGCTTGCATTGGTTCTGATTTGTGTTGAAGTAAAAATTGCAAAAAGTGAAATCCTGTAGATAATCTCTTCTCTTCAATAAATTTTGTTATTTTGGTCATTGTTTCCTCATTGGGATTATAACTGCCCACTTAATATTTAACCTTAAAATTCACCTCCTTTTGAGAGTTTCCATCACTGATAAACTGCTGTGTAAAGGCAAGTATTTCTTTCTGAAAACCCTGGATCTTAATATACGGAACACAAATCAACATTTGAATTGCATTTCAATAAATGTCTGAATCGAAAGAGGTAGGCGTTTGAGGTCATCATCGATCCCAGGTTCTGAGGCCGACCAAGGTTTGAACTATCTGAATTCCTTTAATTAATAAGATGGTGGCTCGGAACATAGGAACAGGAGTAGGCCATTCAGCCCCTCGAGTCTGTGCCGCCATTCAATGAGATCATGGCTGAGTTGTGACCTAACTCCATATACCTGCCCATATTACTGAATATTTTTGCTTAACAGAAATCTATCTATCTCAGATTTAAAATTAACAAGTGTTAAGAACAAAGAACAAAGAAAAGTACAGCACAGGAACAGGCCCTTTGGCCCTCCAAGCCCGTGCCGACCATGCTGCCCGACTAAACTACAATCTTCTACACTTCCTGGGTCCGTATCCCTCTATTCCCATCCTATACATGTATTTGTCAAGATGCCCCTTAAATGTCACTACCGTCCCTGCTTCCACCACCTCCTCTGGCAGCGAGTTCCAGGCACCCACTACCCTCTGTGTAAAAAAAACTTGCCTGGTACATCTACTCTAACCTTGCCCCTCGCACCTTAAGCCTATGCCCCCTAGTAATTGACCCCTCTACCCTGGGGAAAAGCCTCTGACTATCCACTCTGTCTATGCACCTCATAATTTTGTAGACCTCTATCAGGTCGGCCCTCAACCTCCGTCGTTCCAGTGAGAACAAACCGAGTTTATTCAACCGCTCCTCATAGCTAATGCCCTCCATACCAAGCAACATCCTGGTAAATCTCGTCTGCACCCGCTCTAAAGCCTCCACATCCTTCTGGTAGTGTGGCGACCAGAATTGAACATTATACTCCAAGTGTGGCCTAACTAAGGTTCTATACTGCTGCAACATGACTTGCCAATTCTTATACTCAATGCCCCAGCCAATGAAGGCAAGCATGCTGTATGCCTTCTTGACTACCTTCTCCACCTGTGTTGCCCCATTCAGCACCTGTGGACCTGCACACCTAGATCTCTCCGACTTTCAATACTCTTGAGGGTTCTACCATTCACTGTATATTCCCTACCTGCATTAGACCTTCCAAAATGCATTACCTCACATTTGTCCGGATTATCTCTCCAAAGTTTCCAAACGATCTAAATCCTGCTGTATCCTCTGACAGTCCTCATCGCTATCCGCAATGCCACCAACCTTTGTGTCGTCTTCAAACTTACTAATCAGACCAGTTACATTTTCCTCCAAATCATTTATATATACTATGAACAGTAAAGGTCCCAGCACTGATCCCTGTGGAACACCACTAGTCACAGCCCTCCAATTAGAAAAGCACCCTTCCATTGCTACTCTCTGCCTTCTATGACCTATGATGTGGAGATGCCGGCGTTGGACTGGGGTGACAACAGTAAGAAGTCTTACAACACCAGGTTAAAGTCCAACAGGTTTGTTTCAAACACGAGCTTTCGGAGCACGGCTCCTTCTTCAGGTGAATGGAAAGGCTTGTTCTGGAACATTTCTGGAACAAGCCTTTCCATTCACCTGAAGAAGGAGCCGTGCTCCGAAAGCTCGTGTTTGAAACAAACCTGTTGGACTTTAACCTGGTGTTGTAAGACTTCTTACTGTTCTATGACCTAGCCAGCTCAACCCTGATCCCGTGTGACTTCACCTTTTGTACCAGTCTACCATGAGGGACCTTGTCAAAGGCCTTACTGATGTCCATATAGACAACATCCAGTGCCCTACCTGCATCAATCATCTTTGTGACCTCCTCGAAAAACTCTATCAAGTTAGTGAGACACAATCTCCCCTTCACAAAACCATGCTGCCTCTCACTAATACGTCCATTTGCTTCCAAATGGGAGTAGATCCTGTCTCGAAGAATTCTAGCTTTAACGGCTGTGTTTGTGGGAGAGAGTTCCAAACCTCTACCACCCTTTGAGTGAAGAAGTCCTTCCGAACATCTCTGAATGGTCTCGCCCTAGATTTTAGACTCTGTCTCCTTGTTTTAGAATCTCCGACCAGTGGAAACAGTTTGGGCGCGATTCTCCGCACTCACGACGGGGCGGAGAATAGCGGGCGGCGCAAATTTTTATGGCGACGCTGGTCCGACGCCCTCCCGCTATTTCCCCCCCCCCCCACGCCCGACCCCCGACACGAATCGCTGCTCGCCGCTTTTTTACGGCGAGCAGCGATTCTCCCCTGGCCGATGGGCCGATTTCCAAGGCCTTTACGGCCGTTTTCACGAATTTGACTACACCTGCTATACCAGTTCGTGAAAACGGCGCCAAAGTGCCGTTCTGCACAACCATGCCACCGATTGGCACGGCCGCACCACGGCCGTGCCAAGGGTGGCATGGACCCGCGATCGGTGGGCACCGATCGCGGGCAGCGGGTACTTACCCCGTGCACTCTTTCTCCCTCCGACACCCCGCAGGATCAGTCCGCGGGGCGGCTGAGGGGCATTACGGACCGCACATGCGCGGGTCTGACGCAAATGCGCGATGACGTCATCCACGCATGCGCGGGTTGGAGCCGTCCAACCCACGCATGTGCGGCTGACGTCATCATGCGCGTCAGCCGCCGTGAGTCTTGGCGGCCGGGTTTAGCGAACGTTCGCTAAGCCCGCGCTGCCGTTCTTCCCGGGGCCGCGATGCTAACTCTGACCGGGGGGGTGAATCGGGTTAAGGCTGCCGGTAAACACGGCCGGTTTCACAGCAGTCTTTACGACTCTTCGCATTTGCGGAGAATCGCGCCCCTTATCTTTATTTACCCTGTGTTTTCCTGTTAATATCTTGAAGACTTTGATCAGATCACCTGTTAACCATCTACATTCCAACGAAAACAGGTCTAATTTGAGTAATCGCTTCTCGTAACTCAACCCCGTAATCCAGGTGTCATTTTTGTAAACCAACGTCGCAACCCCCCCAAGTCCAAAATATCCTCCCTAAGGTGTGGTGCCCAGAAATGCTGACAATACTCCAAGTGGGGTCTAACCAGGGTTTTGCAGCATAACCTAACCCCTGTGTCTTTATATTCCAATCCTTTGGATATAAAGACCAGCATTGCATTAGCATTTTTGATTATTTTCTGCAGTTGCTCCTGGCATTTTAAGGACCTATGCACCTGAACCCCCAAATCTCTTTGGACATCTACTGTACTAAACCTCTTTCTGTTGAGAAGTTCTGTGCTCTGTCCATTTCGGGTCCAAAATGGTGGACCTCACACTTGCTTACATTAAATTCCATCTGCCACAAATTTGGCTATTCACCTACTCTGTCAGTATTTTCTTGAAATTTAATGCTATCATCTAGGCTCTCTACAATGCCACCTAAATTTGCATCGTCCACAAATTTGGATATATATGCCATCAATGAATAGTGTGAATAATTGAGGCCCCAACTCAGATCCCTGTGGTACCCCACTAATCACCCCCTGCCAATTTGAGTAATTACCCACACTCTGTCACATCTTTGGTGTCTGTTTGACCTCAGACAGCAGCCTGTGTCTGTCTACCATCTTGCCATTGAACAGGTAGCAGAAGAAGTTCTTCCCAGGTACAATCTCCTGGCCCTCAACCACTCTGTGAACTACTGGAACATTGGAAACTGGTGTCGTGGTATAAGAGGCCGGTTTAGCTCAAATGGCTGGACAGCTGGCTTGTGATGCTGAGCGAGGCCAACAACGCGGGTTCAATCTCCATACTGACTGAGGTTATTCCTTCTCAACCTTGCCCCTTGCCTGAGGTGTGGTGACCCTCAGGTTAAACCACAACCAGTCAGCTCTCCCCCTCAAAGGGGAAAGCAGCTGAAGGCCATCTGAGGCTATGGCGACCTTACTTTATTCATAAATGATTGGAACACTCCAAACTGAAACATGAGGGAACATAATTATATTTACAATTATACAGGGGATACGGAAAATCAAAAACACCTTTTTCTTTACACACGGGTAGTGAGAGGAGACATCAGGGCTGTTTAAATTAATACCTACTCCTGTCAGTAACATAATCATAGAATTTACAGTGTAGAAGGAGGCCATTTGGCCCATCGAGTCTGCACCAGCTCTTTGAAAGAGCACCTTAACCAAGCCCGCACCTCCACCCTATCCCCATAACCCAGTAACCCTACCCAACACGAAGGGCAATTTTGGACATTCAGGGCAATTTAGCATGGCCAATCCACCTAATCTGCACATCTTTGGACTGTGGGAGGAAACCAGAGCACCCGGAGGAAACCCACGCACACACGGGGAGAAATTGCAGACTCCGCACAGACAGTGACCCAAGCCAGGAATCGAACCTGGGACCCTGGAGCGGTGAAGCAATTGTGCTAACCACTATGCTACCGTGCTGCCTAAGAAAGAGTTTGCATTTATATAGCACCTTGCACAACTAGAGAAAGTCCCAAAGCGTTAGGGGCTGGTTTAGCACAGTGCGTTAAACAGCTGGCTTGTAATGCAGAACAATGCCAGCAGCGTGGGTTCAATTCCCGTACCAGCCTCCCTAAACAGGTGCTGGAATGTGGCGACTAGGGGCTTTTCACAGTAACTTCAGTGAAGCCTACTTGTGACAATAAGCAATTATTATTGGCAAATTACTTAAGAAGTATAGATGCTGTTGTAATTTGGGCTCAACAAGGCCCTGCAAACAGAAGGCCGGTATTTCCTGCAGTGCAGCACACCCTGAGTGCTGCGCTGTGAGCTTTAGAACATAGAACATAGAACGATACAGCGCAGTACAGGCCCTTCGGCCCACGATGTTGCACCGACATGGGAAGTCAAAAACTAAAGGCCATCTAACCTACACTATGCCATTATCATCCATATGCTTATCCAATAAACTTTTAAATGCCCTCAATGTTGGCGAGTTCACTACTGTTTCAGGTAGGGCATTCCACGGTCTCACCACTCTTTGCGTAAAAAACCTACCTCTGACGTCTGTCCTATATCTATTACCCCTCAATTTAAGGCTATGTCCCCTCGTGCTAGCCACCTCCATCCACGGGAGAAGGCTCTCACTGTCCACCCTATCTAACCCTCTGATCATTTTGTATGCCTCTATTAAGTCACCTCTTAACCTTCTTCTCTCTAACGAGAACAACCTCAAGTCCATCAGCCTTTCCTCATAAGATTTTCCCTCCATACCAGGCAACATCCTGGTAAATCTCCTCTGCACCCGTTCCAAAGCTTCCACGTCCTTCCTATAATGAGGCGACCAGAACTGTACGCAATACTCCAAATGCGGCCGTACCAGAGTTTTGTACAGCTGCAACATGACCTCATGGCTCCGGAACTCAATCCCTCTACCAATAAAGGCCAACACACCATAGGCCTTCTTCACAACCCTATCAACCTGGGTGGCAACTTTCAGGGATCTATGTACATGGACACCGAGATCCCTCTGCTCATCCACACTGCTAAGAATTTTACCATTAGCCAAATATTCCGCATTCCTGTTATTCTTTCCAAAGTGAATCACCTCACACTTCTCTACATTAAACTCCATTTGCCACCTCTCAGCCCAGCTCTGCAGCTTATCTATGTCCCTCTGTAACCTGCAACATCCTTCCACACTGTCTACAACTCCACTGACTTTAGTGTTGTCTGCAAATTTACTCACCCAACCTTCTGTGCCCTCCTCTAGGTCATTTATAAAAATGACAAACAGCAACGGCCCCAGAACAGATCCTTGTGGTACGCCACTCGTAACTGAACTCCATTCTGAACATTTGCCATCAACCACCACCCTCTGTCTTCTTTCAACTAGCCAATTTCTGATCCACATCAGGGCAGCAGGGTAGCATGGTGGTTAGCATAAATGCTTCACAGCTCCAGGGTCCCAGGTTCGATTCCCAGCTGGGTCACTGTCTGTGTGGAGTCTACACGTCCTCCCCCTGTGTGCGTGGGTTTCCTCCGGGTGCTCCGGTTTCCTCCCACAGTCCAAAGATGTGCGGGTTAGGTGGATTGGCCATGCTAAATTGCCCGTAGTGTCCTAATAAAAGTAAGGTTAAGGGGGGGGGGTTGTTGGGTTACGGGTACAGGGTGGATACGTGGGTTTGAGTAGGGTGATCATGGCTCGGCACAACATTGAGGGCCAAAGGGCCTGTTCTGTGCTGTACTGTTCTATGTTCTATGTTCTATCTCTAAATCACCCTCAATCCCCAGCCTCCAAATTTTCTGCTTTAGCCCAGATTATGTGGTTGAGTTATATCCACAACTTTCAGAATCAGAGGTGAGATTGCTGCCTACTGACACACGGCTGTTAAATCTAAGGGAATATTTGCTCTGTGAGCTCGGTATGACAGAACCCAAAGTATGCTTATCAAGATGATGCTTATAGACTCAGAACATTGAGAAAATTCTTTCTGTTCCTGTGCAGTTCCGATGAACTCAACATTGTCCCTCGGCAGGAGGAATCCAGCAGGAAATGTTTTTAAAATTATTTATATAGGAATTGCCAGTCAACAAAAGAGCAAGGTCGTCTAGTTCACCGTCTGACCATCCTGATAGATGCACAATACAACACTAACAGAACTGTTAACTAATCATGATACCTGCCTAAAAGTGATAAAGGCTAGGAGAGCTCCCAGAATTTGTAACTCTGGAAACAGGAATCTCCAGCACTTACCACATGTCGTCTCAAATCTCTCATGCATTTTATCCCAAAACATTTTTTGCAGCAGGTATTTCTATCTGATTGGTATCGGATGATTCAATACTAACTGCCTCCATACTACCATACTACCACCAGCCTGCTTCACTTGCTAACTGAAATCCGCAGATCAAAGACAAATGCTGAAAACCAGAAACAAAACAGAAAATGCTGCAAATACCCAGCAGGTCCTGGCAGCATTGGCGAAGAGGGAAACCTCCCAGGTTTAATAATCTTTCATCAGAAAAGTTCTGATGATGGGTTACTGACCTGAACTCTGTTTCTCTCTCTCCACATGACCGCATGTATATTTCCCCTATTTTCTGTTTTTATTGTTGTGCTGTTTTGAATTTACCTCCTGTCAATCCACAAGCCGGGTCCTCGGGTCCTACAGTGCCAAGCATTTAGTAAGTATTATAAGGAAGTGGTTCCTGAAAACCAGCAGCTATAAACTATAAGAGAAGTAACATTTTTCTTCGCCCGTACCTCATTTCTATCTGTTTTCTTTTCAGGTACATTTAAACTATTCTAAGCCTTGTCATTATCAGAGACTGTGGGATATCAAGATGGCAGAGAGTGGTGTCTCGCCCAATGGGCAGCTTCCAAGGTCACATGACCGAAGGGGTACCATTGGGATCGCTCCTCGCAAAGGGAAGAAAGTGACAAATTCTGCCAGCGAGCCAGAGATGAACCCATCCTGGGGGTTCTCCGGAAACTACCCCGGAAGCTGCCAGAGGATGCCGGGTCCAAACGTCTTGGCCCTGCAGCCCAGTCAGCGGCTCGAGAAAGCTAACTCGTCAGCAGGCAGAGCTGCCAACCAACAGTCAGAGAATCGAGGCTGTCCTGAACCGGGCAAACCAGGAGACAGTATCCCTTCGGGAGTTGGTCAGAGGGACAGGTGCCAGGAGGGAGAGCTTCCACCCTGTTTACAGAAACGGACCCTTCGCCGAGAGATGGGTCCACCCGAAGGAGGCAAAAATGCCTTAAGGAAGTGCACCACACAGGGTGAGTTGAGAGGAGCAGCGGAAATAGTCAACTCGGAAAACCTTCCTCCTCGAAATTCTAGTGCCAAGAATTGGAGTCCGCCAAAAGGGTTCTGGAAAGTTCTCGGATCGGAAAGCGCAATGTCACGTGACAGGGCGGACCCTTTTAACAATCAAATTCTCCAGAAGGAAACTTGGAATGCCAATGGCCCAGACCATCCCAATGTAGATTACAGCAATGGATCTGGTCCAGCACAGAAGCTGACGAGGGCTGATAGCTTTGACAGTTCCGGACTCAGATATGGAGAGTGCACTGCAGAGAACTGGAATGCACGCAAACTCAGCCATCTGGAGGGTCTGTGGAGGACAGACAGTTGGGAGAGTGTCAGCAGTAATGCTAGTCTGTTATCTCTGACAGAAAGAGTGGAGCTGAACCGCTCCATCCTCAAGCGTACACTGAGATCCGCTCCTCTCCAACCGGGCTCTGATGGTGAAAGTCTGCCCCAGGAGAAACACGTAGCACCTGGCTGCCAATTCCAACCCGGTATACTGGATGACATCTTACCTGGGAACACATGTATAAAGCAAGGTAAATAGTGCTTGTCAGGGTCTAGAACATTCAAGCCTTCTTCAATGGATTAGCTGGGTTTGTGGACAATATGTCTACTGTACTACGACCATGCAATCATTTCAGTACTTTTATATGAGTCAGTATCCTGGGATTCCCTACCTAACAACGTTACTGAAGACCCATTGCTACAATTTTCTGCCTTTGACTCAGTGGAAATTGATATTGCCTTTCAGTGGCCCTTGGGATCTTAAATAATCTAGAGAGTCAACAATAGTGCAGATTATGGATGTTAAAATTGGGCAAGGTTCCACACATGTTCAAACTGTAATGCAAGGTGAAAATCTAACTTTACAAAAAGGTGAGTTTAAGATATTACTCCTGCATTTCAGCCATTAGTAGGATACTCCCCATGTGCCTGGATGAGTGCAGCTCCCACAACCCTCAGACTCGACACCATCCAGATCAAAGCAGCCTCTTGATTGGCTCCCCAAATGCTGGTCGAACCAGCGATGCCTACATCGAATGAAAAGAATTAAAAAGATTAGTGCCGAACTGAACCCATTCACTCAGCCCCACAGAGGTCTCCACTTATTTGGAAGAAAGCTTTTAATTTCTTTCACAACCTTGGGACATCCCAGAGAGCTTCACAGCCAATGAAGCACTTTTGAACTGTTGTAAGGCGGGAGATGAAGCAGCCAATGTGAAGACAGAAACATCCCGCAGCCAGCATTGAGTTAGAGACCAGACTGATGTTTGTTGAGGGACAAATATTGATGAGGACACTGGGGATAATTGCTCTACTCTATTTTAAAATAAATTTAGTGTACCCAATTCATTTTTCCAATTAAGGGGCAATTTAGCATGGACAATCCACCTCCCCTGCACATCTTTGGGCTGTGAGGGCGAAACCCACGCAAACACGGGGAGAATGTGCAAACTCCACACGGACAGTGACCCAGAGCCGGGATCGAACCTGGGACCCCGGTGCCGTGAGGCAGAAGTGCTAACCACTGCACCACTGTGCTCCCCGAGGATTCCTCTACTCTTAGTCAAGTGAGAACCATGTTATTGTTCATAATGACCTGACAGGGCCTTGGTTTAATGTGTTATGGGAGAGGTGTTTTCAGAACCCCAAAATGTATCATGGAGTTCAACCAACCCCCACCTTTAATGGATTATTGCTTTTGAAGTACATGGCTTGTTCCCCAGGTGTAGTATTACAATTATGGACACGTGGTTTTTAAAACAAAACAATGTTTATTCCATGAACCCAAATTAACCTTTTAAATAAACATTGGATCTCTTAACACCCCTTACTTCAAAGATAACCCTGAAAATAATACAACACTACCCAATCCTGCAAATTGTTCCTTTACACATCCAAAAGACTTAACAAATCCTTCAAACAGAAGCACATTAGATTTATATTCAATACTGAGACCTTTTTACAATTCCGATTTCACCAAAGGATTAAGAGATAGGCCTTCATTGCAGAGATCACCAGCAATACAGACCATAGCCGCACCCAAGCTTTCTTCAAACTAAAACTCAGAACTAACCTCAAAATGGCCGAACTGAGCTCAGCTCCACCCACTCTCTGACATCACTATTTTCTTAAAGGTACATTGCTGAAACATCCATTTCTTAAAGATACTCTCACATGACAAATGAAAGATGGCACCTCCGACAGTACCGCACTACATCAGTAATAAATTCAGAGACTCTCAGCCTGGATTATGCACTCAAGTCTATAGAGTGGAACTTGAGTTCAGGATCTATCTAGCTCAGGGGTGAGAGTGGTACGTACACTGAGCCGCCGCTGTCACACTCTCTGTTGTTTATCTTTGTACTGCATTCCCATCTACATCTGAGCCTCATTATGGTGACTGTCCTATTGGCAGCTGTGGTCTCCATTATGGGGGTAAGGGACTGGCAGACGGTCAGTCTCCCTGTAAGTGAGAATGTGAAGCTGCAGCTACCTCATCTTCGAGATGAGATAGTCAGCCCACGCCTTGCAAATTCTTCCCCCTCAACTATTTATTCAATATTGAATCTGCCTTTACCTGCAGGGCAGTCCAATCAGACAAACTCACTGTGTAAAAGGAACATTCAAGTAGGCTTACATTAACGCTGCAATGAAGTTACTGCGAAGAGAACCTAGTTGCCACACCACGGCACCTGTTCGGGTACATAGATGGAGAATTCAGAATGTCCAAATTACCTAACAAGCACGTCTTTCTGGATTTGTGGGAGGAAACCAGAGCACCCGGAGGAAACCCACGCAGACACAGGGAGAACGTGTAGACTCCGCACAGACAGTGACCCAAGCCAGGAATCGAACCTGGGCCTCTTGCGCTGTGAAGCAACAGTGCTAACGACTGTGCTACCATGACCCCAGTAGTTGCCAGTATACAGGAATTGACGGAAAACTTTGGGCTCTCGGGTTCAAATGCATTCAGATATCCCCAGGTTTGCAACTTTGCGAGGTGTATTTTCCCAACATTCCCCCTTGGCGCAGCCTACATCTCTTATGGAGAGGGTCATTTCGCTTGCAGGGTTGGAGGAAGTGGGCACTGCCGGTATTTATGGATGCATTTTGTCAGAAGATTCGGTGTCAGTGGAGAGGGTTAAGGCTGGGTGGGAGGAGGACTTGGGGCCCATATTAGATGATGAGGATGTGGAGTGAGGCCCATCGCTGGGCGAACTCCACATCCTCATGTGCGGGTCTTAGTTTGATCCAATTTAAGATAGTTCTGGGGGCATACCTGACCGAGTCCAGAATGAGTTGCTTCTTTTTAGGGGTAGAGGACAGGTGCAAGCACTGTTCAAGAGGTCTGGTTAACCACGCGCACATGTTCTAATTCTGCCCCAAGCTCGTGGGTTTTCGAGTCTCCTTCTTTAGCATCATGTCGGCAATTCTGGAGATTGAGCTGGAGCCCTGTCCTTTAGTGGCCATATTTGGGGTGTCAGACTCACCGGAGCTGCAGGCAGGCGCGGGGCCCGATGTCCTGGTCTTCGCCTTGCTGATTGCCCAGAGGGAGTACCGCTGGGGTGGAGGTCTCCATCTCCACTCAGTGCCTCGGTGTGACTGGGGGACATGATGGACTTCCTAGACCTCGAGAAAGTCAAGCACACGGTGAGGGGAGCAATCGAGGGGTTTTACCGAGATGGCAGCCGTTTATTGTTTATTTCAAGGAATTGGTCACCATTAGTTGTTTAGGGAGGAGGGGGAGAAAGAAAAGGGGGGTTTGGTTCTGTGAGGGGCTGTTGTATTTTTCTATTTTTTATGGTTGATATATCATAGAATTTACCGTGCAGAAGGAGGCCATTCGGCCCATCGAGTCTGCACCGGCTCTTGGAAAGAGCACCCAAGCCGACACCACCCTATCCCCATAACCCAGTAACCCCACTCAACCAAAACTAAGGGCAATTTTGGACACTAAGGGCAATTTATCATGGCCAATCCACCTAACCTGCACGTCTGGACTGTGGGAGGAAACCGGAGCACCCGGAGGAAACCCATGCAGACACGGGGAGAACGTGCAGACTCCGCACAGACAGTGACCCAAGCCGGGAATCGAACCTAGGACCCATGAAGCAATTGTACTAACCACTATGCTACCGTGCTGCCCATATGTACATTTGTTTATTTTTTTCTATAAATTAAAAAATGATAAGAAAAATGTAATGCACAAGGTATTGTTACTGTGTGGAATAGGTTTGATAAAATATTAGTTATTATTCATTTTGGGCCACACGGTGGCGCAGTGGTTAGCACTGCTGCCTACGGCGCTGGTGACCCGGGTTCAAATCCCGGCTCTGGGTCACTGTCCGTGTGGAGTTTGCACGTTTTCCCCGTGTCTGCGTTTCACCCCCACAACCCAAAGATGTGCAGCGTAGGTGGATTGGCCACGCTAAATTGCCCATTAATTTTTATATTGTATATTGACGAAACTGCAGCTATCATTTTTTGATGAACTCAAATTTAGAAGTGTGAGCAGTGAGTCCTCCATAGGTTGATGTATTTTGAATATATTAATGCTGGGACACATGGAGTAGGGTCCGACCTGGGAGGAGACAGATGGTATGTTCAATGTTTTTATTAAAGTATTTTTATTAAGGTTTTGCAGAATTTTTCATTATAAAACAGTAGTAACAATAATAATAAAACAAACTAGAGTGAACATTAACATAGTGCAAAAAGAGAGAATGTACAATAACAATTAAATAGACATTACCCCACACGACCCAGTCTTCCCACACCATCCCAATGAAGCTCTCAACCCCACCCCCCAACCCCTCCCCACCCCACGGATTGCTGCTGCTGCTGACATTTTAATTTTCCCCGCGAAAGTCGACGAACGGTTGCCGCCTCCGAGAGAACCCTAGCGTAGACCCTCTTAAGGCAAACTTTATTTTCTCAAGGCTGAGAAACCCAGCCATGCCGGTAACCCAAGTCTCTACACTCGGGGGCTTCGAGTCCCTCCATATTAATAAAATCCGTCTCCGGGCTACTAGGGAGGCAAAGGCCAAGACGTCGGACTCTTTCGCCCCCTGAACTCCCGGGTATTCTGACACTCCAAAGATCGCTATCTCTGGACTCGGCACCACCCGTGTGTTAAGCACCTTGGACATTGCCCTCGCGAACCCTTGCCAGAACTCTCTAATCTCCAGGCATGCCCAAAACATGTGGACATGGTTTGCAGGGCTGCCCTTGCTCCTCATACAACTGTCTTCTACCCAAAAAAACCTGCTCATTCTCGCTGCCGTCATGTGTGCCCGGTGGACCACCTTAAATTGAATTAGACAGAGCCTGGCACATGAGGTATTAACCCTGCCCAGGACCTCTGCCCACAGACCCACTTCCAACTCCTGACCTAACTCCTCCTCCCACTTGCCCTTGAGCTCCTCCACCGGGGTTTCCTCCGCCTCCTGTAGTTCCTGGTAGATATCCGACACCCTCCCCTCCCCCACCCAGGTGCCGAGACCACCCTGTCCTGTATCCTCAGTGGCGGCAGCGTCGGAAAGGCCACAACCTGTTTTTTCAGGAAGGCTCGTACTTGCCGATATTTAAAGGCATTTCCTGGCGGCAGATTAAATTTGTCCTCTAGCGCCTTCAAACTGGGAAAGCTTCCATCTATGAACAGATCTCCCATCCTTCTGATGCCTGCCCTCTGCCAGCTCTGGAACCCACCATCCATCCTACCCGGGACAAACCTGTGGTTGTTACATATCGGGGTCCAGACCGACTGTCCCTCCACCCTCTTGTACCTCCTCCACTGTCCCCAGATCCACAGTGTCGCCACCACCACCGGACTTGTGGAGTAACGGGTCGGCGAGAACGGCAAAGGAGCTGTTATCAAAGCTCCCAGACTAGTACCTTTACATGACGCCGCCTCCAGCTGCTCCCACGCCGCCCATCGCCCACTTCCTAATCATAGCTATATTGGCAGCCCAGAAGTAGTTGCAAAGGTTCGGCAGCGCCAAACCCCCCCCCCCCCCCCCCCCCCCCCGACTGCGCTCCAACAGCGATCTCCTTACTCGCGGGGTCTTATTCGCCCACACAAAGCCCGTAATGATCCTACTCACCCACTTAAAAAAGGCCTTGGGGATGAAGATGGGGAGGCACTGAAAGACAAACAGAAGTCAGGGGAGGACAGTCATTTTCATGGTCTGCACCCTCCCTGTCAGTGACAGCAGGAGCATGTCCCACCTTTTAAAGTCCCTTTCTATTTGCTCCACCAACCGGATCTGGTTTATATGCACGAACACACGCGCTCTTTTGGCCGGCCCATTCAAACCCCTCACATTCCACGTGATCAGCCTGGAAGGGGGGCTAACCCCCCCCCGCTGCCGACTAGCCATCGCCCTTTCTTGGCCAACCTCGAGCCCGCGCCCTTCGCTTCCTTGAGCGCCCCCACAGGGAGCCGCCGCCCCCGACCCTCAATTGGTACCCGAAATTGATACCTCCTCTGTCAGCAAAGCAGCATCCGCCCCCCTCTCCTCCCCCCTCAACAGCCCCATGACCCAAAACCCCCGCCAGTATGTTCAATGTTGACACTGCCGGGATCTCTTCTTTCATATGTGGGAGGGTAACAAGTTAGATTTTTAAAGATGTTTTCTCATCAAGCATTTTCATTTAAGCCACTAATGAGCTTTGTAAACCAACAAGCAACCTGTCTTTATTTATGTTTGAAATAAATAGACACTCATGATTTTTATCCCAAATCTCTTGATTTTAAGATTTCCCCATGAGTTGAGTTGGTGGGGTTGACATTTACTGTATGGGGTATCTTAAAAGAAGTGAGGAAGATCGAGAGGTACAGAGGTTTGGGGGGGAATTCCAGAGATGAGGCCGGCCTAGGTAGCTGAACGTACAGATCAACTAACAACTGGGCCTAACAACTTCAGCACTGGGGTAAAAGCCTGTGAGCCCACATTGCCCATTGTACACTGAATAAATGGGCATGATGCACACTGATTTCTACCTCTCTGTAATGAGATCTCAGCTCTCTGTGCTCATTCACACGCCTCTTGACATTGAGTGTCTACTTCCATTCTTGTGTTCACCCCCAAACTGTAGACTTCTCCTCATTGACTTGTCGTTGCCACCAGCCTGCCCACTCTCCAACCTGCCTTTGTCCTCCTGAAGCCTTTCACATGCCCAGCCACTCTGCTTTCTGAAGCCGCATCCTACCTTCATAATAAGAAGTCTTCCAACACCAGGTTAAAGTCCAACAGGCTTGTTTGGAATCACTAGCTTTCGGAGCGCAGCTCCTTCATCAGGTGAATGAAGAGGGGGGTTCCACAACCACATATATAGACAAAGTCAATGATGCAAGATGATATTTTGAATGTGAGTCTTTGCAGGCAATTAAGTCTTTACAGGTCCAGACGGTGCGACTGGAGAGAGGGATAATCACAGGTTAAAGAGGTGTGAATTGTCTCGAGGCAGGACAGTTGGTAGGATTTCTCAAGCCCAGGCCAGATGGTGGGGGGTGATTGTAATGAGACATGAATCCAAGGTCCCGGTTGAGCCCGTACTCATGTATGCTAAACTTGGCTATAAGTTTCTGCTCGGCAATTCTGCGTTGTTGCATGGAGAACGCTTACCCGGAGATCAGAGGTTGAATGCCCTTGACTGCTGAAGTGTTCCCCGACTGGAAGGGAACATTCCTGCCTGGCAATTGTCGTGCAACGTCCTTTCATCCGTTGTCGCAGCGTCTGCATGGTCTCGCCAATGTACCACGCTTCGGGACATCCTTTCCTGCAGCGTATAAGGTAGACAACGTTGGCACAGTCGCACAAGTATGGGGAGTCTAATGGTGGGAATGCACCTCAATACGGCAACATCTTCATGCACAAGTTTGAACAAGATCTCCTCACCGCATAGGACCTTCAACCAACGCTATACACCAGATAGATCGATGACATTTTTTCCTTTGGACCCACGTGCACTGAAACAACTACACAATGACATCAATAAGTTCCATCCCACCATCAGACTCACAATGGACTACTCTCCAGAATTGGTTGCATTCTTGGACTCACATATCTCCATCAAGGACGGTCACCTCAGCACTTTGCTTTAGCGCAAGCCCACGGATAACCTCACAATGCTCCACTTCTCCAGCTTCCACCCTAAATACATTAAAGAAACCGTCCTCTATGGACAAACCCTCCGTATACACAGGATCTGCTCAGACAAGGAGGAGCGTAACACACATCTACAGACGCTGAAAGACACCCTCATAAGAACAGGATATGGTGCTCGATTCGTCGATCGACAGTTCCAACGTGCCACAGCAAAAAAACGCACCGACCTCCACAGAAGACTAACACAGGACGCAACCGACAGAGTAGCCTTCGTTGCCCAGTACTTCCCCAGGGCGGAGAAACTACGACATCTTCTTCGCAGCCTTCAACTCATCATCAATGAAGACGAACATCTTGCCAAGGCCATCCCCACACCCCAATACTTGCCTTCAAACAACCGCGCAACCTTAAGCAAACCATTCAGGAGAAACCAACCTTCAGGAGAATACCGACCAGGATACCACACAACCTTGCCATGACAACTTTTGTAAAAATTACCAGAGCATCGACATGTGTACCACCATTACACATGAGAACACCACCCACCAGGTGCACGGTACATACTCGCAGAATCGTCGAGCAGAAACTGATAGCCAAGTTCCGAATGCATGAGTATGGCCTCAACCAGGACCTTGGATTCATGTCTCATTACCTTCAGCACCCCCCACCCCCTCCACCACCACAACCACCATCTGGCCTGGGCTTGCGAACTTCTACCAACTGTCCTGGCTTGAGACAATTCACACCTCTTTAACCTGGGATTATCCCTCTCTCCAGTCCCTCCGTCTGGACCTGTAAAGAATGAATTATCTGCAAAGACTCGCATTCGAAGTATCATCTTGAATCATTGACTTTGCCTATATATGTGGTTGTGGAAACCCCCTCTTCATTCACCTGATGAAGGAGCTGCGCTCCGAAAGCTAGTGATTCCAAACAAGCCTGTTGGACTTTAACCTGGTGTTGGAAGACTTCATACTGCGCCCATCCCAGTCCAACGCCGGCATCTCCACATCCTGCATTCATAATGGCAGGTGTTTTTCCACTCTGTGATCCTCAATGCCGGCTTCAAGTTGTTGATCTGAACAATGCATTTTTTTTCTGTGTTCTTTCCCCCTAGTTTGCGGGGCGGAGCAGAGTGACAGTGACTGGGATTCAGGGATTTCACTGCAGGAGTCGAATCGAGGAATGAGGTATGGAAAATATTGCTGTTGACCTGTTGATGCTATTTTCAGGGTTTGAAGTGCACTCTGCCAGATGTTTAAATCTTTCTAATGGGATCACCTACAGGAAGTGAAGCAGATGGTTCATACTCATAAGCCTGTTCCACAAAAATATGGGGCGCGATTCTCCGCACTCACGACGGGGCGGAGAATAGCGGGCGGTGCAAGTTTTTACGGCGACGCTGGTCCGACGCCCTCCCGCTATTCTCCCCCCCCCCCACGCCCGCCCCCCGACACGAATCGCTGCTCGCCGTTTTTTTACGGCGAGCAGCGATTCTCCCCTGGCCGATGGGCCGATTTCCAAGGCCTTTACGGCCATTTTCACAAATTTGAATACACCTGCTATACAAGTTCGTGAAAACGGCGCCAAAGTGCCGTTCTTCACAACCATGCCACCGATTGGCACGGCCGTGGTGGCATGGGCCCGCGATCGGTGCCCACCGATCGCGGGCAGCGGGTACTTACCCTGCGCACTCTTTGTTACTCCACCGCCCCGCTGGATCAGTCCACGGGGCGGCTGAGGGGCATTACGGACTGCGCATGCGCGGGTCTGACGCATACGTGCGGATGCCGTCATCATATGCGTCAGCTGTCGCTAACTTTGGCGCGCGGGCGAACTTTAACGAAATTCGTTAAGCCCGTGATGCCGTAGTTCACGGGGCCCCGACCGGGGAGCAGAATCGGGTCCCGGGAGGGGGCGCGGAGGCTGCCGTGAAACACGGCCGTTTTCATGGCAGCCTTCACGACTCTCCGCCTTTGCGGTGCATCGCGCCCATGAACTAACTTTTACTCCATTTATCTTTATATCCTGACGCAACATTATCTGATACCCATCTTGGAAGATGGTACATAAGGTAAAGTCTCACGGGATCGAGGGTCAGGTAGCCATTTGGATACAAAAGTGGCTTGACAACAGAAGACAAAGGGTTGTTGTAGAGGATTGATTTTCAATCTGGAGGCCTGTGACTAGCGGTGTGCCTCAGGGATCGGTGCTGGGTCCACTGTTATTTGTTATTTATATTAATGATTTGGATGGGAATGTGGGAGGCATGGTTAGTATGTTTACAGATTAGACCAAGTTTGGTGGCATAGTGAACAGTGAAGAGGATTATCGAGGATTGCAACGGGATCTTGGCCAATTGGGCCAGTGGGCCGATGAATGGCAGGTGGAATTTATTTTAGATGAATGTGAGGTGATGCATTTTGGTAGATAGAATCAGGACAGGACCTACTCAGTTAACGGTAAGGAGTTGGGTAGAGTTACAGAACAAAGAGATCGAGGGGTACAGGTTCATAGCTCCTTGAAAATGGAGTCACAGGTGGACAGGGTGGTGAAGAAGGCATTTAGCATGCCAGGTTTCATTGGTCAGAATAGTGAATACAGGAGTTGGGATGTCTTGTTGAAGTTGTACAAGACATTAGTAAGGCCACACTTGGCATACTGTGTACAGTTCTGGTCACCCTATTATAGGAAGGATATTGTTAAACTAGAAAGAGTGCAGAAGAGATTTACTGAGATGCTACCGGGGTTTGATGGTTTGAGTTATCAGGAGAGGCTGGATAGGCTGGGACTTTTCTCTGTGGAACGTAGGAGGCTTAGGAGTGATCTTATAGAGGTCCATAAAATAATGAGGAGCATAGATAAGGTATATAGTCAACATCTTTTCCCAAAGGTAGGGGAGTCTAAAACTAGAGGGCATAGGTTTAAGATGAGAGGGGAGAGATACAAAAGGGCCCCAGAGGGGCAATTATTTCACACAGAGGGTGGTGTGTCTGGAACAAGCTGCCAGAGGCAGTAGTAGAACCGGGTACAATTTTGTCTTTTAAAAAGCATTTAGACAGTTATAGGGTTAAGCTGGGTATGGAAGGATATGGGCCAAATGTGTGCAATTGGGACTAGCTTAGTGGTAAAAACTGGGCGGCATGGACAAGTTGGGCTGAAGGGTCTGTTTCCATGCTGTTAACCTCTATGACCTCTAGTTAGAGCACTTTATTAAATATACCATCATTTGTCCAGCAGCTCACTCCCTCTTCCATTCTGAAAATGTCCTTTTCTTATGTGGGATATAGGTCCTTCATCATTGTGTACACAATATTGTGTGCAACAGTATTTTTTAAACTTTTTTTCCTGGGACCCACTTTTACCAACCGCCGACCTTTGCGACCCCCACCAGCTGACCTTTGCGACCCACACTGGCCGCCCTTCGTGACCCACCATTTTCACTTACCTTTAATGCGGCAGGCAAGCCTGCTTGGTCCTCACGATCTCACTTGCTTTGTCATTCAATGTCCGCTAAAGACTTCAGCTGACGATTTAAGTTCTTGCTGCATCCTTTGAAAAAAATCAAGAGGTTTGTCCTGTAACTCACTGTTTAGTCTTCAAATACCCTTGAAGTTTTGAGGGTATTAAACTTCCATTTACCAGTACTTCCCTGCATATAACACACATGGGCTTTACACCATTTAAAAATAAATTTTGAGTACCAAATTATTTTTTTTCAATTAAGGGACAATATAGCGTGGCCAGTTCATCTACCCTGCGCATCTTTTTGGGTTGTGGGGGTGAGACCCACGCAGACACGGGGAGAATGTGCAAACTCCACACAGACAGTGACCCGGGGCTGGGATCGAACTCGGGTCCTCATGGGCTTTGCATCCTGATTTGCATTGGCAAAATTAACAATGCCATACCTCAAGAAATCATCTTTATACTGGTTTGGTCCTGATATCGGTTTCTTCTTTTTTAAAAAATATTTCTATTGGTTTTCACATTTTATATTACATATTTATAGTTTGAAAGTTAAGTTACAGGTGTCATACCCTTGTGTAGTATTTTACAATGGCAATCAAGGTATTGTTCTGGTTTATACACGAGAGAAAATTAAAAAGTCAACCCAGTACCAACAGGCCAAGCTCACGATACATATTTACGTATCGTGCTTTGTCTCGCTTTGGTGGCTGTGGGCCTCATCTGGCCAGTTTGCCTCTGCTGCTCTGCCTGTTGTTGGCCCTGGCTTGTGCTTCCCCACTTGCTGCTACTCCCTCTGCTCTTCATTTTATCCTTGGGTCCACCTAATGTGGCTGTGCCTCTTGTGTTTCAGGGTCTTCTTGTGGGTTTTTGCCCCCCTCCCTGTCTGCCCGGTTTCCCGACCCCCCTTCCCCTTCCTTTCTATCTGTGGCTTGTCTGTGTCCTCCAACCACCCCCCCCCCCCCCCCCCCCCAGCCCCGCTCTATTGGCTGTTGGCTGCAAACAGATCCTGGAACAAGTTGGTGAATGGCTCATTGTGGAATGTGCATCTTCTAACAGTCGCTCATACAGGTCCCCACAGTTTCCCTTCCATGGTCACCCGCATCCAACAGTTCCTCTATCATTGAGTGTACTGGCGCCATGGGTATTTTGGTGTCTCCTTACAGCGGAAGTTTGTGTCATAGTTCATTCCCTTTGGGCAATTACAACCACTCCGTCAGCTCCTCTTATGTCGCTAGTTTGCTGTCCTTGCAGAAGTCCCTAACTGTCAGCGTCCCCCTGTCCTGTCTCCACCTTTTAAAAGTGGCATCCACTATGGCTGGCGCGAACCTGTGGTTGTTGGAGATGGGGGCCGTGTTGGATATTTAGTTCAGACCGAAGTGTAGCCTTAACTGGCTCCATGTCCGTATCGTGGCTATTACGACTGGGATTGTAGAGTGCTTGGCTGGTGGGGATGGGGGTGTTGCTGTGGTAGTATTGTAGGTTTGCAAGGGCCAGACCTTGGCAATACACACCACACACACAAAGCAAACACACACACACACCACACACACAAAGCAAACACACACACACACCACACACCACACACAAACGCACGCACACACCACACTCAGAAACACACAAACACACACACCACACACACACACACCACACACACAAACACAGACACACACACCACACACAAACACACAAACCCACACACAAACACATACACACCGCACAAACACACACGTACACCCCACAAACACCACACACCCCACCCTGCCTGGATTAATGCTCTCCATCATTTCCCCCAGTTCTAATGGTGCTTCCAGCCCCCATTTTCTATCCTCCCCCACGACTGGCATGACCAGTCCATCGAGGAACTGCTTCATCCTCGGGTCCCCTTCGGGCTCGGAGGTGTACAGTCCCCGGGGGAAGGCCTTGAACGCTTCGTTGACCTTTTTCTGCTCGGTTACTAGCCTGCCGTTATTATCCCTAATCTGTACTATTTCCCTGGTGGCTGCCTGCTTTCTCAGCTGGTGGGGCAGCAGGCGGCTGGCTTTGTCTCCGTGTTCATAGAGGGTCCGCCATGTCTGGCGGAGCTGGTGCACTGCCTTCCTCGCGGAGAGCAGGTCAAAATCCATTTGTAGCTTTTTCCTCTCCACCAGAAGCTCTACGGTCGGGGCCTCGGAGTGTCGCCGGTCCACCTTCAGTTTGGACCTGGCCAGTTGTTGCCTAGCCACCCTCGCTTCACCCTGATCACAGCCTTCAGTGCCTCCCAGAATGTGGAGGATGAGACATTCCCATTCTGGTTATTGGTAATATACCCATCTATGGCCTGTGAGATGTTCTTGCAAAATGCCTTATCGGCAAGGAGGACCGTGTCCAACCTCCATGTGGGGCGTTGGGCCAGGCCAGTTTCCAACCTCACATCCATGTAATGTGGAGCTTGGTCGGAGATTACATTGCAGCGTATTCCGCTCCTCCTGGAAGCACTGTATTCCCCTCTAAGACAAAGACATTGATGCACGAGTATACCTGGTGTACCTGGGAGAACTCCTTCTCCCCTGGGTGTGTGAACTTCCAGGGGTCTACTGCTCCCAACTGCTCCATAAATGCATTTAGTTCTTTCACCATATGAAATGAAAATGAAAATTTCTTATTGTCACAAGTAGGCTTCAAATGAAGATACTGTGAAAAGCCTCTAGTCGCCACATTCCGGCACCTGTTCGGGGAGGTTGATACGGGAATTGAAGTCGCACTGCTGGCCTGCCTTGGTCTGCTTGAGGTCTTCCTCAGTTTGGGGTTTGATCTGTCCTTTCGTGGGTCCTGTACACAGTTAAAGCCCCCATATTAGTCGGTGGGTATCTATGACCGGTTGGCAACCATGGAGTGAGTGCTCTCACATTTGGTAGCTCCCGCTCATGGTGGACCTTTTGGACCTTTCCCCCGATTTATCGTGGATTTGATTGACAACACAAGGGACTGGTGAAGTAGAAGAGGAGGGTTCCCCACCAGTGTATGGATTTGTGGACCAGAAGTGGTCTGAAAAGAAGAGAACGTTGATCGAAGACGGGAGTGGAGCCTGCGACTCAGGGGAATATGGTGGAGGGTCAGGGACCAAAACTGACGGCCCAGTGGTCAACGGAACAACTGTGGCCTTTCTCCATAAGACATTTGCTCAGCAGAGGAAAGAATATCTGGATCCGATAAAGGTAGAGATTGATCGTGTGGAGCAGACTGGAAACTCAGGGCCAGGCGATCCAGAAGGTGGAAGAGTCGGTGGCTGAGCACGACGATCAGCTAACCATGATGGCGGTGGAAATGGGGCTGATAAGGGACCACCAGAAGTGGCTGCAAGATAAAGTGGAGGATCTGGAGAACAGATCATGTAGACAGAACCTGAGGATCATTGGCCTGCCGGAGGGCAGCGAGGGATAGGACACAGGGACGTATGTGGCGCGTATGTACGAGAAGCTGCTGGGGGAAGGTGCGTTTGCTCGGCCCTTGCATGTGGACAGGGTGCACGGAGCGCTTTTGATGAAGCCGCTAAAGAACGAGCCGCCGAGGGTGATGGTGTTACACATGCACCGGTTCCTGGACAAGGAACAGATCTTGAGGTGGGCCAGGCAGATGATGAGCTATTTATGGGAAGGCAACGAGCTGCATGTCCATCAGGACCTGGGTGCGGAACTGGCCAAAAGAAGGGCGAGTTTTCAGAAAGTGAAATCGACCCTCTTTAAGAAGAGGGTGAAGTTCGGCATGCTGTATCCAGCACATCTGTGGGTCACCTGTGAGGGCCAGGAAGTTTACTTTGGATTGGCAGAAGAGGTAATGAACTTTGTCAGAGACAGGGGACTGGCAGGAGATGGAGGACATTGAACTTGGGGATGAGTAGTTATGTCCTTGATCTGCTGTTAAACTTCCTTTTTTCTTTTGGTTTTGAATGTATTATTTTGTATTGTTTGGGCCCGTTGCTCAGTTTTGTTTGCGGGTGAACTTTGTTCTTCATGGGCAATGGAATTTTCTTCTTGGTGTTTGTTGGGGATTGTTATGTTTGCATATGTATATTCGAGCGGGGGGGGGGGGAGTGTCAATGTGGGGTAGGATGCTTGGCACCATGGGCGGGGGCTACCAGTCTAGCTGGGCGGGCTAGCTCACGGAAGCGCAGTGGGGGCCGAGCAGGTAATGAGTTTGTTGAAGTGGGTTGGGATTGTTATTTCGTTATGGGGGGAGGGGAAGGGAGGGGGGTAATGATCTGCTGCTAGGGGAGGTAGCGGCGTTTGGCGACAGAATGTGGGGCACTTGGGGCGGGCCTGAAGAGGCATGGGACGCTGGCTGGAGGCTGGCCTAAGAAGGGAAATTGGGGGGGTTATCACATGGAACGTAAGAGAGCTGGATGGGCCAGTCAAGAGGGCTCGCGTGTTCGCTCATCTGAAGAGCTTAAAGGCGGACGTGGCAATGCTACAGGAGACACACCTGAGGGGTGGATCAAACTAGGCTGAGGAAGCAGTGGGTTGGGAGGTATTTCATTCGGGGCTAAACTCTAAAACTAGGGGGGGTAGCGATCTTGATCAATATGCGGGTGTCATTTGAAGTGGGAAGCATAGTGGCGGATCCGGGGGGGGTTGGTATTTTATGGTGTGTGGGAAATGGTGGCATTAGTGAATATTTACGCACCAAACAGGGACGACGCAGAATTTATAAGGCGGGTTTTGGGGAAGATTCTGGACATGGACTCGCATCAGCTGATCATGGGGACGGTGGGGGACTTTAATACGGTTATAGATCCGAGGCTGAATCGATCAAGTTTGAGGACAGGGTGTGTGCCAGTGGCTGTGAAGGAACTAAAGGGGTTTATGGAACAGATGGGAGGGGTGGATCCTGGCAGTTTGGATGGCCGAGATCGAAGGAGTTTTCTTTTTTCTCCCATGTTCACAAAGTGTACTCCCGGATCGACTTATTCATCTTGGATAGGGCTTTCCTGGCGGGGGTGGTAGACGCTGAGTACTCGCCGATTGTAGTGTCAAACCATGCCCCACACTGGGTAGATTTACGGATGAGCAAGGGGGGGGGGGGGGGGGGGGGGGGGGGGGGGGGGGGGGCAGCACCCGCACTGGAGAGTAGATATAGGACTGTTAGCAGAGCAGGAGACATGTGGACGGGTGAGGGAGGCCATCCAGAACTACATTGAGATAAATGACACAGGGGAAGTTTCAGCAGCAGCGGTATGGGAGGCACTGAAGGCAGTAATTGGAGGGGGGAGTTGATTTTGATACGGGCACATAGGGAAGAGGTGGAGCAGGCAGAGATGGATAGGCTGGTTAGGGAGATTCTCCAGGTGGACAGGAGGTACCCGGAAGCCCCGGAGGCGGGCTGTTGAAGGAACAGCAGAAGTTGCAGATGGAGTTTGGTCTACTGTCCACAGGGAAGGCGTTGGAGCAGTTGAGGAAGGCGAGAGGAGCGGTGTATGAGTACGGGGAGAAGGCCAGCAGGATGTTAGCACATCAGCTCAGGAAGCAGGAGGCAGCTAAGGAGATAGGAAGAGTGAAAGATAGAGGGGGGAACACGATCTTGGACCCAGCAGGGGTGAACGGGTTGTTCAAGGAACTTTATAGTCGGCTCGGTGAGTCGGAGCCCACAGCTGGGGTGGAAAGGGTGAGGTGATTTTTGGAAGGTGGAGGAAAGGTTGCTGGAGGTTCTGGCAGCCCCGATCGGGCTTGTTGAGGGATTGGAGGGCACGCAGTCGGGCAAGGCCCCGGGGTCATGCCAGTTCTCGGGGTATAAATTGAACATGGGTAAGAGCGAGGTTTTTGTGATCCAGGCGAGGGGGCAGGAGAGGAGACTGGGGGAGTTGCTGTTTAATGTGGTGGGAGGAGTTTTCGATGCTTGGGAATTCAGGTGTCACGGGGATGGGAGCAGCTCCATCAATTAATTCTGGCCCGGTTGGTTGAGCAAATGAAGAAGGACCTTCGGAGGTGGACATGCTCCCGTTATCACTGGCGAGGAGGGTACAGACCGTAAAGGTGGCGGTTCTCCGGAGATTCTTGTTTATTTTTCAGTGTCTCCCTATTTTTATCCCAAAAGCTTTTTTTAAGGGGGTCAATGCAGTGATCTCTGGGTTTGTGTGGGTGGATAAAACCCCGCAAGTAAGGAAAGTGTTGTTGGAGCGGAGCCGAGGTGGGGGGCCGCGGGGGTTGGCCTTACCAAACTTTAGGAATTACTGCTGGACGGCAAGTATAGCCATTATCAGGAAGTGGGTAGTGGGGGAGAGGCCAGTATGGGAGGTGGCTGGAGGCGGCATCCTGTAGGTGCACAAGATTAGGGGCAATGGTAACGCACCTCTGCCATTCTCGTCGGCCCAGTACTCCACACAAGCCCGGTGGTGGTGGCAGCTCTGAGGGTGTAGGGACAGTGGAAGACATATGGGAGTGGAGGGGGCGTCGGTGTGGGCACCAATTTGTGGTAATGACCGGTTTGTCCCGGGGAGGATGGATGGAGGGTTTGGAAGGTGGCAGAGAGCAGGGATTGAGAGGCTGGTGGATCTGTTTATTGACGGCAGCTTTCATTGTTTGGAGGATTTGGAGGAGGAGTTTGAGTTGCCGGGGGGAATGGGTTTTCGTTAACTGCAGGTGAGGGACTTTGAGTGGAGGCAGGTTTCGACCTTTCCGCTTCTACCTCCCCAGGGGCTACAGGAAAAGGTAGTTTCAAAAACGGGAGTGGGGGAGGGGAAGGTCTCGGAAATTTATAAAGAACTCATGGAGTGGGAGGAAACCCAGATAGGGGAGATAAAGCGTAAGCAGGAAGATAAGCTGAGTAAGGAAATAGAGGCGGGTCTGTGGGAGGATGCTCTGAACAGAGTCAACGTGTCCTGATCACGTGCCAGGCTCAGCCTGATACAGTTTAAGGCGGATTTAAGGTGTACACATGACGGTGGCCCGGATGAGCAGATTTTTTGAAGGGGTGGAGGATAGATGGGGGAAGTGTGCGGGAGGGCAGCAAATCATGTCCACATGTTTTGGGTATGCCCGGAGTTTAGGGGATTCTGGCAGGGATTTGCTGCTGTCATGTCCACGGTATTAAAGGCATAGGTGGGGTTCCGAGTTCAGAGGTGGCGACTTTTGGAGTGTCGGAAGACCCGGGAGTCCAGGGGACGAGAGAGGCTGACGTTTTGGCCTTTGCCTCCTTGGTAGCCCGGAGACGGATATTAGCAGTGTGGAGGGACTTGGAGCCCTCGAAATCGGAGGTATGGGTTAGTGACATGGCCGGGTTTCTCAGGCTTGAGAAAATCAAGTTCGCCCTGAGAGGATCAACTTTAGGGTTCGTCCGGAGGTGGCAGCCATTTACCGACTTCTTCAGAGAAAACTAATCTGTTAGCAGACACAATAGGAGGTGGGGGAGGGGGGGGGGGGGGGGAGATTGTTCGATTTAGTTCAGGCTGAATTCGCTAGAGGAGAAGGGGGATTGGGGGTGGGATTCTCCAACCCCCCCCCACTGGGTCGGAGATCGTGGGGGCCGGTGAATCCGCGGCTGCCGAATTCTCCCGCGGCGGTTTTTTTGGCGGGGGCGGGGATCGCGCCACGCCGGTCAGGGGCCGATAGCAGTGCCCCCCCCCCCCCCCCCCCCCCGGCGATTCTCCGGTCCGATGGGTCGAGCGGCCGCCCGTTTTCGGCCAGTCCCGCCGGCATGGATTACATCAGGTCTGTACCGGCGGGACCTGGCTCTGAGGGCGGCCTGTGGGGGGGGGGGGGGGAGGCCCCCACAGTGGCCTGGCCCGCGATCGGGGCCCACCGATCTGCGGGCGGGTCTGTGCCGTGGGGGCACTCTTTCCCTCCACGCCAGCCTGTGTAAAGCTCCGCCAAGGCGGGCGCGGAGAAGAAACCCCCTGCGTATGCGCGAGAAACACGCCAGTGGATCTGGGAAAACGCTGGCGCTCCTGCCAACTCACGCCGGCCAGCGGAGGCCCTTCGGCGCCATTTGGCGCATGCGCCAACCACTCGAGTGCCGGCCTAGCCCCCAAAGCTGCGGAGGATTCCGCACCTTCCGGGCGGCCCGACGCCAGAGTGGTTCACGCCACTCCTTGGCGCCGGTACAGCCCACCCTGCCGGATAGCGGAATCCCGGCCTGTGTGTATTTTTTTTTAATTTAGAGTACCCAATTATATTTTGCAATTACGGGGCAATTTAGCGTGGCCAATCCACCTATCCTGCACATCTTTGGGTTGTGGGGGTGAAACCCACGCAGACACGGGGAGAATGTGCAAACTCAACACAGACAGTGACCCAGAGCCGGGATTCGAACCCGGGTCCTCAGCGCCGTAGGCAGCAATGCTAACCACTGTGCCACCGTGCTGCCCCCGGCCTGTGTGTATAAGCCATGTTGGTCGGGTATGGATGTTGGTTGGGGGAAGTGTTATTTACTGAGGTATGTTTACATTTGTATTTGCTGTTATAAAATCATAAATGTCATAATAAAATGTTTTTTTTTAAAATCTATGTCGGGGATTTCCACCATGATTGTCTTTATAAACTCCGCATCGTCCCAGTTAGAAGTGTACAGGGCCCCACTGACCATAACATACCGTCGCCCTGGGTCTGGATCCTTTCTCGTCTCTGTGAACTTCGTCCACTTATTAAGCAGTATGGCTCCCCTCCTAGCTCTCATCCCATAGCAAGGCTGTTTGTCCCACTCAGCCCTTTCTTACGCACAGTCGGCCCTTCTCCCTTGGGTGTGTCTCTTGGAGGAAGTCTACTTTTCAGGTGGGCGAGGATTCTGGATCTTTTCACTGGGCGGTTAAGTCCCCTGACTTTCCAGGTGACTATTCTTTTTTTTTAATAAGCATTTTATTGAGGTATTTTTGGTTTTACGACAAAATAAACAGTATACATAAGTCTATAAACATAGTGCAAAAGCCGTCTCCCTCCATTACAGGTCCCACCTTTATTAACCACCTACTCTAAGCTAAACTACTAACCCCCCCCCCCCCCCCCCCCCCCCCCCCTCCCTTCTGCTGACCATTAATTTTCCACAAAGAGGTTGACGAACGGCTGCCACCTCCTGGTGAACCCTAACATTGACCCTCTCAAGGCGAACTTTCTCCAAACACAGAAAGCTAGCCATGTCCAATAGCCAGGTCTCTGACTTCGGGGGCTTGAGTCCCTCCAAGCTAATAGTATCCGTCTCCGGTCTACCAGGGAAGCAAAGGCCAGAACGTCTGCCTCTTTCTCATCCTGGATTCCCGAGTCTTCTGACACCCCGAAAATCGCCACCTCTGGACTCAGCGCCACCCTTGTTTTTAACACCGTGGACATGACGACTGCAAACCCCTGCCAGAATACCCTGAGCTTTGGGCATGTCCAAACCATGTGGACATGGATCACTGCCCCCCCCCCCCCCTCCACCCCCCACGCACACCTTTCACACCCCTCTTCCACACCAAAGAACCTGCTTCCAGGTGACTATTCTGATGGAAGGTTTCGTCCTTCCCCCTCCTGCAGGATCAACCATAATTACCTTGAGGATGTGCTCCTGCATTCCAGGGTTTCCCTTTGGTCAGGGGCCATCCGAAATGGCCACGGTCACCGTACACACCATGAGGCCAGGTCCCCTGCGCCCCGGGGTATCCCGATGTCCAAGGGCCGCTCAACACGGCCGCCAACCCTGACTTTCCAGGTGACTATTCTTTGGACACCTTTGGTCTACGCCATGTGGGTGAGCCCCTGCACTCCAGGGTTTCCCTTTGTTTGAACCTGTGTCCCCAGAGAATGAGCCTGGGCCTCTGGATTACTCATCCAGTGGCATTACTCCCCAACTCCCTCCTCCTGATATCTGGGCCCTGCAAATAACTGCTGCCGGGCTATGACTACATCCCTTGCCTTGACTGAACCACTCTGATTGCAGCATGGATGGTGAGATGAGACCTGGGCCACCTAGCCACCCCATCACCAAAGACTTATTTTTAATCATTTATGAGATGTGGTCATCACTGGCCAGGCCAGCATTTATTGCCCATCCCCAATTGTCCCTTGAGAAGGGGATGGTGAGCAGTCTTCTTGAACCTCTGCAGTCCACGTGGTGTAGGTACACCCACAGTGCTGTTAGTGAGGGTGTTCCAGAATTTTGACCCAGTGACAGTGAAAGAACAGCAATATACTTCCTAGTCAGGATGGTGATTGGATAATGGGGAATTTGGAGGTGGTGGTGTTCCCAGGTATGTGCTGTACTTGTCCTGCTATGTGGTAACTCCCGATATCATGGGCAAAATTCATCAAACACGAGCAACCCGAAACAGATCCTCTGATGAATGCATTGCTGTTTGCAGGATCATGCGGTGCACACCTTTGCTGTGGCATTCCTTACATTGCAAAATTCTAGGGGGCGATTCTCCGAGCCCCACGCCGGGCCGAAGAATCGCCCCAACCGCCCGACAACGCCCCGACGCCGGCGCGCGATTCTCCGAGGTGCGGAGAATCTGCGCCATTTGCGCCAGGGCGGTTGGCGCGGTGACGTCCGCGGGCCACTGGAATCGGCGGGGTCGCTGATTCTCCGGCCCAGGTGGGCCGAGTTGCCGCGTGGATACGACAGAGTCCCACCAGTGCCATTCACCCCTGGTCGCTGCCGGCGGGAGCACTGCGCGAACGGTCGGGGGCGGCCTGTGGGGAGGGGGGAGGGGGCCTCCGATGGGGTCTGGCCCGCGATCGGGGCCCACCGATCGGCGGGCTGGCCTCTCCCCCCCGGGCCTACTTTCCTGCACGGCCGGCCCCTGAACACCGACGCCATGTTGAGACGGGGCCGGTGCGCTGAAGAAGTCCCCCGCGCATGTGCAGGTTGGCGCGGCGCCCATTTGGCGCTGGTAAGGGAGGCTGGAGCGGTTCCAGCGCCGTGCTGTCCCCCTGTGGGATCCAGAATTGGTCATCCCCGTGCCCGTTTCGCGCCGTCGTGAAACGCGACGATGTTCACGACGGCGCAAACACTTGGGCTCCATTTGGGAGAATCGCCAACCCTAATCCCAGTCTGGCTGTACATAGTCTAATCCAAGATTTTGTGTTAGTGTACACAGTCTAATCCCGGTCTGGGTATCAGTGTACGTAGTCTAATCCAGGTCTATGTATCAGTGAACCCAGTCTAATCCAGGATTTGTGTCAGTGTAGACAGTCAAATCCAGGACTGTGGATCAGTGTACACAGTCTAATCCAGGATTGTGTGTCAATATACATAGTCTAATCCAGGACTAGGTGTCAGTGTACACAGTCTAATCCAGGACAGGATGTCAGTGTGCGCATTATAATCCAGAACTGTGTATCTGTGTACTCAGTTAAATCCAGGACTATATATAACTGTATATAGTATAATACAGGATGGATGTCAGTGTACACAGAGTAATCCAGGACTGCATGACAGTGGACATAGTCTAATCCCAGATTGAGTGTCAGTGTACACATTCTATCCAGGTCTGCGTATAAGTGTATACAGTTTAATCCAGGACTGCGTATCAGTGTACACTGTCTAACCCAGGACTGTATATCAGTGTACTCAGTCTAATCCAGGACTGTATATCAGTGTATTCAGTGTTATCCAGGACTGTGTATCAGCGAGCACAGTCTAATCCAGGACTGGGTGTCAGTGTGCACAGTCTAATCCAGAACTGTGTATCAGTGTACTCAGTTAGATCCAGGAATGGGTGTCAGTGTACTCAATGTAATCCAGGACTGCATGACCGTATACACAATCTAATCCCAGGACTGCATATCAGTGTACTCAGTCTAATCAGGACTGCGTATCAGTGTATATAGTTTAATCCAGGACTGCATATCAGTGTACACAGTTTAATGCTGGACTGCATATCAATGTACACAGCCTAATCCAGGACTGTGTATCAATGTACACCGTCTAACCCAGGACTACGTATCACTGTAAACTATCTAATCCAGAATTGAGTGTTAGTGTATACAATCTAATATTGGACTGGATCTCAGTGCACACATTCTATTCAGGGACTGTGTTTCAGTGTATACAGTATAATCCAGGATTGCATATCAGTGTACACAGTCTAATGCAGGACCGCATATCAACATACACAGTCTAATCCAGGACTGCGTATCCATGTACACAGTCTAATCTAGCACTGCATATCAATGTACACAGTCTAATCCAGTACTGAGTATCAGTGAGCTCAGACTAATCCAGGACTGGGCGTCAGTGCACACAGTATAATATTGGACTGGGTGTCACGTACGCATTCTATTCCAGGAATACGTATCAATTTACCAGTCTATTCCAGGATTCTGTATCCATGTGCATAGTCTATTCCAGGACAGTGTATCCGTGTACTCAGTCTAATCCAGGACTGCGCATCAATGTACAGAGTTTTATCCACGACTGGGTATCTGCGAGCACAGTCTAATCCAGGACTGAGAATCAGTGTGCACAGTCTAATCCAGGACTGGGTGTCAGTGCACACAATCTGATATTGGACTGGATATCATGTTCGCATTCTATTCCAGGAATACGCATCAGTGTACACAGTATATTGTAGGACTGCGTATCAGTGAGGACAGTCTAATCTGGGACTGGGTGTCAGTGTGCACATTCTAATCCAGAACTGTGTATCAGTGTACTCAGTTAGATCGGAGACTATATATCAGTGTATACGGTATAATCCAAGAATGGGTGTCAGTGTACACAGCGTAATCTAGGACTGCGTGTAAATATACACAGTCTAATCCCAGGACTGCATATTGACAGGATTGAGTGTTGAAATACACAATCTAATATTGTACTGGATCTCAGTGTACACATTCTATTCAGGGACTGCGTATCTCTGTATACAGTCTAATCCAGGACTGTGTATCCATGTACACAGTCAAATCCAGGACTCCACATCAATGTACACAGTCTAATCCAGTACTGCGTAGCAGTGAGCTCAGCCTAATCCAGCACTGGGTGTCAGTGCATACAGCATAATATTAGACTGGATTTCATGTACGCATTCTATTCCAGGAATACGTATCAGTATACACAGTCTATTCCCGGACTGTGCATCCATGTACACAGTCTAATCCAGGACTGTGTATCTATGTACACAGACTAAATACAGGACTGCGTATTAATGTACACAGTCTATTCCAGGACTGCATAACAGGGAGCACAGTCTAATCCAAAACTGTGTATTAGTGTACACAATCTAATCAAGGACTGGGTGTTAGTGTACACAGTCTAATATTGGTCTGGCTGTCAATGTACACAGTCTAATCCAGGACTGGGTCTCAGTGTACACAGTCTAATCCAGGACTGGGTCTCAATGTACGCAGTCTAATCCAAGAGTGGGTCTCAGTGTACGCAGTCTAATCCAGGACTGGGTCTCGGTGTACGCAGTCTAATCCAGGACTGGGTCTCGGTGTACGCAGTCTAATCCAGGACTGGGTCTCGGTGTACGCAGTCTAATCCAGGACTGGGTCTCGGTGTCCGCAGTCTAATCCAGGACTGGGTGTCAGTGTACACATCCTATTCCAGGATAATGTATCAGTATACACATTCTATTCCAGTACTGAGTATCAGTGTATACAGTGTAATCCAGGATTGAGTGTTCGGAGACCCTGAAATGTGTGAATGCTCACTTCTGGATTTGCTCCACACCCCACCATGCTGCTGCTTTTCCCAGTGCCATTACCGTAAATTCAGGCAGCCTGTTAACTCACTGGGCAGTGATGGTTTCCTGGGTTTTCGGCTAAATCCTGAGTGTATCCACTTCTAAATCCAGCTCATTCCACCACCGAGAATTCAGCCGAGGGCTGATGAGGCCTGAGTGCTGCGGTGTTAACAGGCTGGCCAATAGAAAGCAGCCAGTGTGATGAATCTCTCCTGCAGTCTGAGGCCTGTTTCTCTGTGTGTAATGCTGCCTGTTTGTCTTGCTTTTCTCTGACCTGCTGCCTTTCTTTATTTAGATAAGTAACGTTTATCGGCAATTAAATCGTCCTCACCTTTCTCCAAGTTGAGCCCCTGGTTCTCTCTTTAGCTCTCTTCTGCCTGTAAGGTTTGTTGAGATTGTGTGTCTGTGTGTGTGTGTGTGTTTATGCTGCCTTGTAGCTTTGTTAACTCTGCTAATCACTGTGTGTACCTAATCTTCCTGACAGAGTCTTTGTGTCGTCCAGCCAGCTGCCACTGAGTCGCAGACACGAGCAGGCCAAGCGACTCCTGGAGAGAGCTCGAATGAAGGCCCGAGCCAGCCCTCTCAAAGCTGACCACAGCATCCGACCCATAGAGAGGAGCCATCTGTAAGTGCCAGTCTTAGCTTTCTTCAACCAGTGGGCAGTACGGTAGCATTGTGGATAGCACAATGGCTTCACAGCTCCAGGGTCCCAGGTTCGATTCCGGCTTGGGTCACTGTCTGTGCGGAGTCTGCACATCCTCCCCGTGTGTGCGTGGGTTTCCTCCGGGTACTCCGGTTTCCTCCCACAGTCCAAAGATGTGCAGGTTAGGTGGATTGGCCATGATAAATTGCCCTCAGTGTCCAAAATTACCCTTAGTGTTGGATGGGGTTACTGGGTTATGGGGATAGGGTGGAGGTGTTGACCTTGGGTACGGTGCTCTTTCCAAGAGCCGGTGTAGACTCGATGGGCCGAATGGCCTCCTTCTACACTGTAAATTCTATGAATCTATGAACCCCGCTGAACTTGTCAGGTTTAGTAGGCGGGCCCCAGTAAGATTACTAACATCAGTCGACCAATCGCTAACCACAAGCTAAAATTGAGCAATCTCTGGGCTATAACCTAGGAACGGGAGGAGGCCATTTTAAACTGCTGAGCCCCTCCCCCTAGATGGAGGACGATATTGAGAGAGCCACATGTGTACTACCCTCCTCACCCCCACTGCCCGATCGCGACGCTGTGAGGGCGGCTTCACAATTAACTCCGACTGACAGCTTCCATGCTACTGTGTTACCTGAGGGGACTTGATTGCAGCGCATGATCGTGAACAGTAACCTTTCACTTAGGGTGATGATCTCTCCCCATCAGAGATTCTATTAAAGTTGTGGACAATTATTTTTATTCTTTACTTGGTTGCGGTGCATCGCTGGCAAGGCAAACATTTATTGCCCATTTCTATTTGCCCTTGAACCTCGCTTGGCCATCTCAGAGGCAGTTAAGAGTCAACCTCATGTAGGCCAGACTAGGTAAGGGCAGCAGATCTCTTTCCCTAAAAGGAACCAGATGGGGTTTATTTTTAAATCAGAGTCACCACTGTCTTTAAATCCCAGATTTGTATTCAGTGAATTTAAATTCTACCAGAGCCATGGTGGGATTTGAACTTGTGTCCTCAGCCTCTGGATTCCTAGTCCAGTGACGTTCCCACTGTGGCAGAAGCTGGTACCCTGGTGACTGAGGGGATAGAGTTTGGGGAGGATGCAGGAAACAGAAAGTAAACTCTGAGGGAACTGTTATCCGTTAAATCACAACCTGATTGACCAAATTGATAAGACTGCTGGGAAGAGGTCTGCAGGCTGCAACACGATCATAGCAACACGCTTGATTGACCTTTCTTCTGAGTCACTGACTTGTTTAAGCTCGTGGGTCCTTTAAATGTTTTGTTCAAGGCTCCTCACATGCAGCAATTGAAAGGGGCTGATTTGTATGTGGCCTGTCGTGGAAGACACAAGGCCACACAGCTTTGAGTGAATATTGGCGATGTGCCTTGTTACAACAATCTGGAACAGAGTACCTGAACGTAGGTTCAGTAATAACTTTCAGATGGGTTGGATGTTCAGTTGAATAAGAAAGCCATTTCGCAGATCGAGTGGTGACATTATTGAAAGGTATAAGTGCGGTGAATCACAATCCTAGTAATTCACACTGTGTTATATTGTATGTGTTATGTCTATGTAAGCTCGGTATACGAGCAGTTGCGAGGCTCTGCCCATAGGGGGCGATGAGGAGTTTGTACTGGGCTCCACCCTTGGCTCCGCCCATGGTTCCGCCCATGGCTCCTCCCACTAACCGGAAGTATAAAGATCTGCAGTTGTGAGCCTGCTGCCAGTTCATCTCGTCGCAGGCAGGCTCAGTTGTAAGACTATTAAAACCACTGTTCACTTCCAACCATGTGTCTTGTGAATTGATGGTCACATCAATAAGATCCTGAGGGGTCTTGACTAGGTGGATGTTGAGAAGATGTTTCCCCTCATGTGGATGTGTGGAACCAGGGTACAGGCACCATTTAAAAGGAGGGGCCTCCCTTTGAAGATGGAGATGAGGAGAATTTATTTTTACCTCAGTAGGTCTGTGGAATTCTCTCTCTTAGCGAGCAGTGCGGGCTGGGACATTGAATTGATTCAAGGCTGAGTCAGAAAGATTTTTAATGGTCTGGGGAGGCAAGGGTTATGCCGGGGTGGGGGGGGGGGGGGGGATGGGGATGGAGCTGAGAACATAATCATATCAACCATGCTCTTACTGAATGGCAGAGCAGGCTGGATGGGCCGAATGGCCTCCTGTACTGTTTTATCCCATGATTCTAGTTGTGGCCATTTACAAAGTTCTGGTGTATCAGCACACAAGCTGTGGGGGCGGAAACTCTATTTATGAGCTTTCTGTCCTTCCTCTACTCCATGTCTGAGATATTCCAAGATGCATAAGTTAGGCTGATACCTGTGGTGCAGTACTGAGGGAGTCCTGCAATGTCTTTCAATGAGATGTTAAACCGAGGTCCTGTGCTCCCCAATGAGCATCAGCACCTTCAGAAAGAGAGGGGTCCATGGAACTGTACCCCAGTGAGAGTCAGCACCTTCAGGAGAGGAGGGGAGTGGTGTCTAAGGAACTGTACCCCAGTGAGAGTCAGCACCTTCAGGAGAGGAGGGGAGTGGGGTCCATGGAACTGTACCCAGTGAGAGTCAGCACCTTCGGAGAGGAGGGGACTGGGGTCCATGGAACTGTACCCCACTGAGAGTCATTGGATGACAGGGAAAGTCATTAAGGGGAAGACAATCCATACTTTGGGGGTCCCTGGCTCTATAAATGGGTTGTGTTCATTTTGTTTTCTGCCCATTCTCTTCCCTGATGCAAATTAAATATTTCTGATTGAACAAATGGGAACTGGAGATGTGTGTGACTCTGTACACAAAAGTAAATTTCTGCAATGAGCAGGATGATGTTGTTTACATAGATTTAAAAATGGGATAATTGAAATGTGAATAGGTACATTTTTTGTCTTTACATTCCAATTATCATTGCCACTATTGTTCCCTCACACGATGGAAAGCTGAATGAAGATAATCAGACTGGCAGACAGAGGGCCTTACTTTCAAACTCATTCATCTTTGAATTAGTGGCTCAGGATCCACGTTGACCTGTGAGGTTAGACGGGCCTAGTTTTGATGTTTAATTTGGAAGATGGCACCTCTGACAGTGTAGCACCTCCTCAGTACTGCAGTGTGAATTTAAGCCTAGCTTCTGTGCACAAGCCCCTGGAGTAGTGGTGGGCATTCTGTGGCCCGGAGGCCTCATGTGGCAAATCTGGGTCCAGAGTGCCGCCCACGAGACATTTTTTGATCGTTGCCCTTGCACAGGGTTGTCACATTCTGCTGATTTCCATTCATGTAATTTTGTCCCTACTGGTATGATCGAACTGATTCACACATAGAACAAGGGCAAGTGAACTGAGGTGCAAGCTGATTGCTCACAGCATTTACTATGGGAGCCGTGCACTTGCTCTCCATCCAAAGTGTAAATATTTATTTTGTTTTTACTATTTGAAGTTGATGACAGTTCTAATAATATAGAAATAATTAAGCATTTTCTATAACTCAGCTAGTAAATATTCAAAGAACAAAGAACAAAGAAAAGTACAGCACAGGAACAGGCCCTTCGGCCCTCCAAGCCTGCGCCGACCCTGCTGCACGTCTAAACTACAATCATCTACACTTCCTGGGTCCGTATCCCTCTATTCCCATCCTATTCGTGTATCTGTCAAGATACCCCTTAAATGTCACTATCATTCCGCTACCACCACCTCCTCCGGCAGCGAGCTCCAGGCACCCACTACCCTCTGTGTAAAAAAACTTGCCTTGTACATCTCCTCTAAACCTTGCCCCTCGCACCTTAAACCTATGCCCCCTAGTAATTGACCCCTCTGCCCTGGGAAAAAGTCTCCGACTATCCACTCTGTCTATGCCCCTCATAATTTTGTAGACCTAAACATTCAACATGTATTAAATGTATTTAATCTTATTCATGGGGTCATGGTTAGTGAACGTGCCCGATTTCAATCTTGTGACCCACTGAGATGAAGGAGGGCCATTCATGCGGCCCAATCACTAGCCTAGGTTGCCCATCACTTGTCTGGAGTGAGTACATGATGCCATGGCCTTCTAAGTCAGAGGGAAGAGAAGTGCCATGACTAATGAACAATAATGGTCTTTCCATTCTCTATTCCATTAGTCCCAGTTGATCCTGTGACTTTCCAAGAGAGTGCGAGGGAGTAACCATCACAAGCAATGTATTGCCACTTTGTGGCACTGTGTGTTGTCACCCACATTATACCACCGACCTGCCCTGGTACTTCCCCAATCTGGACTCTTGGTTTAATAATGGTGCAGCCTGGTAAAATAACCATTTGTTTCCACTCACTCCACAGGGAAACCAATATAAATGATACCTCTTCACCCAAGAAAGGTCCATTCTCCAGAGATGGATTCTCTTCAAACCTCCACAACAACGGCAACCTCAGCGACTCCTCCAGTGGTGAGTCGCATTGCAGACTGCAGACGAAGCGAAGCCAGTCGCCGAGTCGCGTGAGGTTCGAGGACGAGTCCACACAGGAAGCCGAAGTCCGCTACCAGTTGCGAAGGAAGTGCGGCATTGAGTACTCAGTCCGTCGTGGCCCAAGGGGGTTGCTACCAAAGCCGGGCCTTCCAGCCTATGGGTTGCCCAGGAAGGAATGCTTGCTGAAGGCTGGCTCAGGAGATGTCAGCAGACCTTACTGTAAAAATACACAGGGACAGATGGCCTGGAGAGGTGGGAGCAATCCAGTAACCAGTGGAGAAAAAGTGACTTATAGGGCAAATATCCCCCAGGTCAACACAGCAATCTGCATTGATGGCAAGTGCAGTTCTTGTGGGTCTTACATCATATCAGATTCCAAAGCTGGGAGCTATGAGCCTCCATCTTATAAATTTCCAGATGTTAGGATCATCCCCCAAGACAAGGAACTCCACCTACCCAATCAGCATGAACTTCCCCAAGATACTGCTTTAGGCTTGAAGACTAACCTGACAGTGGATACTGGAGATGTTGGGTCTTTTACTCCCAGAGCCATTCCATGCTGGGTCCTTCCATCGGAGCACAGGGTCAGAATCGAACCCATTAAGGAAACGTATATTGGAGATGTGACCTCCATTGATGACATCTCTGTGATTGATGGTGGAGCAGCGTCTGTTTCTTGCCAAGACAATGTTACTGAGAGAACAGGCACTCAGGTCTCAGCGTACTACTACACCATAGTGTCCGGCAAGGTTGGGAGGACTACAGATAGTTTGGAGCCAAATGCCAAAGACATTGATTGTCCATGGGGGAGCACTGGGGAGGACAGTGTCACCTTTGAACCTGTAAGCACTACAGCTGATTGTAAGTCAAAGTCTAGAAGGAAAATCATGGAGAAAGGGGGAGATTACGCCCAACAAATCCACTGTCAAAGAGAGGGACCTGTTGAGAGCAGGCAGGAGCTGAGGAGCTCTGCTGATCCCAAGGCAGTTGTCAGTGTTTGTGTGTCAAAGGACAGCCACGGAGCAAATCCAAGCTCAGGGCAGGTTCCAGAGATCTCCTCTGGGCTCCAACCTACTCCGCATTCCCCAACTCAAATGTCACATCAAAACTCTAGGCAGAGTAGGGAAAGTTCCACTGTACACAGCCCAGTGATTCCTCAGAGAAAGGGTCAGGTCAAGGAAAACCCACCCTCTCTCCATTCCCAAGACAGATCCAGGGTGCTCAACTCACATCTGACCGACCCTCAATTTATAGACGAGACTTCCTGTCAACAGCCACTTCTCAAAAGGCCGATGATCAACAAAGCTAACCTGACAATCCTATCCACTGCCCATCAGACCAGGATCCCAGTAACCCTGAGGAGCCAACCTGTAACACACCTTGATGCCTGCCCATCTCCTCAGTACCGGCTCGTTCACTTAGATCCATCCGATGATGGAAGGCCAGCTGTTCCGGAAACTTCTTCCCTCCAACCTCTGCAACCAATGCCAAATGACAATTCAGTTGCCTTGTGTGCTTCAGAAATTCCTGCTCATTGTCCATCAAATCCTGCCATTCGACTGCCAAGGAGTACAGTGACCAATGGCACAGGTCAAAGTTCAGGAAACTGCAGGTCAGAGGTCAGGGTGAGAAACTCACAGGTAGCCAATAAATTAATCAAACCAAATGGGAGGCTGTCGCACTCTGAGCACCATGATGCAATCAGTGCCAGTGCAGAGACAATCTCCTCTCTTGAAGAGGAAGCTCGAAAACAGAATGAAACAACAGGTAAGTGGACAATTGGTACCACATCTGCTGAATGATCGATGCAAAAATGGAGCTTGTGGCCTTGAAATTAAATGTGAACTACCTGTTTGGGGTTTTGAATAGCATCCTGTATTTCCAAGGTGGCAGCTAGGAAGTGGGTGGTCCACTAATTTGGTGTACACAGGTGTCTATTCCCAGTACCTGAAACAGATGTTACATTCCTTGTATATGTAAATAATAGGGCCTAACCATTGTTTGAGGCCCCCTCTGCCACATTGAGTTGCCATGACGCCAGCTATGATCAGGAAACTATGCTAATCGAAAAGCCAAATGGTCGTCACCTCGACCGCCATGTTCCTTTCTTTCCAATTGCCCTCTCAACTCAGGGAAAACAGGACCTGCTCCCCCAGTTTCTCCACGTAACTGTAGTCCTTTGTGCCTGGTGTCATTCTGGTAAATCTCCACATCACCCTTCCCGAGCATTGACACCTGTGTGCTCAGGCTCAAACACAATAACCCAGTTGAGAAGGTAAATCCAAAAGAACTTTAATTCAACAACAAAAGTAAAGACCGCAATGCAGCTCATCGTTCCAAGGTCCCAGTCGGGACTTCCGACCACGCCGGTCCCAGCCTGGGCTGGCTTTTCTGAGGCGATTTCTACGATCCCCAGCTGATGGGCCTCTGCCCACTAGTGGGAGAGCTCGTATTCCATGAGTTCCCCAAAGAGATCAATTAGGGTGTCCCCATGGGTCTCGTGAGGGTATTACATCAAGATTGGCGAGTTAAAGATTGCAGCGTGGAAATATGATGTTGTGGCAAAAT
This sequence comes from Scyliorhinus canicula, assembly GCF_902713615.1. NCBI lineage: Eukaryota > Metazoa > Chordata > Chondrichthyes > Carcharhiniformes > Scyliorhinidae > Scyliorhinus > Scyliorhinus canicula. The sequence continues at coordinate 123,977,232 of NC_052149.1, read as the reverse complement.
CAGAGACCTAGCTCAAGGAATATTCCTGGGTATAATGTGTTCAGAAAAAGATAGGAAAGTACGACAAGGAGGGGGCGGGGTGACGGTATTGTTCAGGGAGAATATTGCAGTGCTGGAAAAAGTGGAGGTCCCAGAGTGTTCAAGGACAGAATCAATTTGGCTGGAGCTAAGAAACAAAAAGGGCGCAATTACATTGCTCAGTGCCGTCTATAGACCACCAACCAGCGAGGAGGATGTAGAAGAACAAATCTGCAGGGAAATTACAGAGAGATGCAAGCATTATTGTGTAATGATAATGGGGGAACTTTAATTACCCAAATGTAGACTGGGACAGTGATATTGTAAAGGGCGGGAAGAGGCAAAGATTCCTAGATTGTGTTCAGGAACCGTTTCTACAGCACTTAGTGTCCAGTACAAAAAAACAGGATGCACTGTTGGAGCTGGTTCTTGGAAATGAGGTCGGCCAAGTAGATCACGTGTTAAAGGGGGAACATTTAGGAGACAGTGACCAATGTTTTGCAAGGTTTAGGATGATGATAGAAAAGGAAAATAAGGGCGGCACGATGGCGGAGTGGTTAGCACTGCTGCCTCACGGTGCCAAAGACCCGGGTTTGATCCCGGCCCCGTGTCACTGTTCATGTGGAGTTTGCACATTCTCCCTGTGCCTGCGCAGGTGTCACCCCCACAACCCAAAGATGTGCAGGGTCGGTGGATTGGCCACGCTAAATTGCCCCTAAAAAGGAAAAAAACGAAAAGTTAGCAATCCAGAGTAAACTAATTGACTGCAATGGGGCAAGAACGGAGCTTGGTTGGATAAGACTGGAATGAAGGGTTGGTGGGAAACACTGTAACTGAACAATGGGCTAACTTCAAAACAGAAATGGTCTGGACGCAGTCAAGGAATATTTCCTTAAAAAGCAAAGGTAGGACAAACAAATCTAGAGCTCTCAGGATGAAAAGGGGGATGGAAATTAAGATAAGGAAGACAAAGTATGCTTATGACAGATGTCAGGTAGAAAATACAGTTGAGAACCACAGTCCGCAGCCGCCACGCTGGGTTCCTGGCCGCTGTGACCACACGTCAACCTAGTGGTCGGAAACTCGGCCCATCGGGGGCGGAGCATCGGGGGGGAGAGTCTTCAGGTGACATCGGAGGATCCACGGGTGATTCACGTGGTAAAATCGGTGCGAACCCCTCACCGATTCTGGTACCGGTGAGGGACTAGCACAGATGCCACGTGGAACACCCGTGGAGCGAGCGGAAAACGGTCGCAGAATTGCCGAGTCCAGGGCCACACATGTGTAGCAGCACCGGTCGCACCGGAAAACATGGTGCCGGCCATGCTGAAACCCTAACCTGCCCACCCCAACCCCAGAGCCCACCCCCTGGCTACCCCCCACCACTCCCCCAGCCCTAGCAGCAGCATCCTGGCCAGCAGCACAGATCCTGGAATGTGCCGGCGCTGGGCACTGTCCGCAGCTGGCACGCCAGGTTCCCGACCGCTGGGACCACACGTGGCCCGCGCCGTCGAAAACTAGGCCAATCTGGGACGGAGCATCGCAGGTGGGCCGGCTGATGATGCGCCAATGGCCTTGCAGCTGTGTGCGGAGCGTGTCCCGATAACGCCGATTTGGCAGGGGTGGAGCATTGCCAACCGGTGTCAAACTGCCACCTTTCCCGAATCCAGCGTCAGAAGCCATTCTCCGTCCGGTCGCTGATCCTGATTTCAGCGTCGGGCTACGGAGAATCCGTCATATGTTTAACTAACTTTCTGGAGTTTTTGAGGAGGTGATAGAAAATTCAATGAGGGTATTGCTGTTGATGTGGTGTACAGGGACTTTCAGAAGATATTCGGTACAGTGCCACACCCCACCCCACCTCGGACTTGTGAGAAATGTTCTAGGCCATGGAATAAAAGGGACAGTAACAACATGGCTACAAAATTAGCTGAATAATAGAAAGCAGAGAATTATGGTCAATGGATAATTTCAGGCTGGAGGAGGATTTGTAGTGGTGCTCCCCAGGAGTCGGTGTTGGGACCCTTGTTTTTGCTGATATGTATTAATGATCTAGATATTGGGGTGCAGGGGACAGTTTCAAGGTTTGTGGATGATAAACCTTGGAAGTATTGTAAACGAAGGGGATAGTGTAGAACTTCAAAAGGACATAGACATGTTGGTGGAGTGAGCAGATAGGTGGCAGATGAAGTTCAATGCGGAGAAGTTTGAGATGATGCATTTTGGCAGGAAGAACATGGAGAAACAATATAAACTAAGGGGTAAAATTCTTAAAGGGGTATAGGAGCAGAGAGACAGGGGTGTATTTGTGCATAGACCCCAGTGTCAGTGCTGGATTACAGTGTACCCCAGTGTCAATGCTGAATTACGGTGGACCCCATAGTCAGTGCTGGATTGCGTTGTACTGCAGAGTGACTGCTAGATTGCAGTGTGCCCCAGTGTCAATGCTTGTTTACAGTGTAGCCCAGAGTCAATGCTTATTTACAGTGTAGCCCAGAGTCGGTGCTGGATTACATTGTACCCCAGTGTCAATGTTGGATTATGGAGTACCCCAGTGTCAGTTCTGGATTATGGTATACCCCAGAGTCAGTGCTGGATTACAGTGTGCCCCAGTATCAATGCTGGATTAAGGTGGACCCCATAGTCAGAGCTGGATTGCATTGTGCCCCAGTGTCAGTGCTGCTAGATTGCAGTGTGCCCCAGTGTCAGTGCTGCTAGATTGCAGTGTGCCCCAGTGTCAGTGCTGCTAGATTACAGTGTGCCCCAGTGTCAGAGCTAGATTACAGTGTGCCCCCCCAGTCAAGGCGTGTTTACAGTGAAATTAAAATGAAATTAAATGAAAATTGTTTATTGCCACAAGTAGGCTTCAAATGAAGTTGTTGTGAAAAGCCTCTAGTCACCACAGTCCGGCGCCTGTTCGGGGAGGATGGTATGGGAATTGAAACGTGCTGCTGGCTTGCCTTGGTCTGCTTTAACAGCCAGCTGTTTAGCCCTGTGCTAAACCAGCCCCTTGCCCAGAGCCGGTGCTGGATTACAATGTATCCCAGTGTCAGTGCTGCACGATGGAGTACCACAGTGTCAGTTCTGGATTACAGAGTACCACAGTGTCAATGCTGGATTATGGTGTATCCCAGTGTCAGTGCTCCATTACAGAGTACCCTGTATCAGTGCTAGATTACAATGTACCCCAGTGTCAATGCTGGATTATGGTGTATCCCAGTGTCAATGCTGGATTACGATCTACCCCAGGGTCAGTGCTGGATTACAGTGTATCACAGGGTCAGTGCTGGATTACAGTGTATCACAGGGTTGGTGCTGGATTCCAGTGTATCACAGGGTCAGTGCTGGATTACAGTGTATCACAGGGTCAGTGCTGGATTCCAGTGTATCACAGGGTCAGTGCTGGATTACAGTGTATCACAGGGTCAGTGCTGGATTACAGTGTATCACAGGGTCAGTGCTGGATTATGATCTACCCCTGGGTCAGTGCTGGATTACAGTGTATCACAGGGTCAGTGCTGGATTGCACTGTATCACAGGATCAGTGCTGGATTAAGGTTTGTGTCCCAGGGTCTATGCTGGATTACAGTGTATCACAGAGTCAGTGCCAGATTACAGTGTGCCCCAGAGTCAGTCCTCAATTATAGTATATTGCAGAGTCAGTGCTGTTTACAGTGTATCACTGAGTCAGTGCTGGATTATGATGTACCCCAGTGTCAATGCTGGATTACGATCTACCCCAGGGTCAGTGCTGGATTACAGTGTATCACAGGGTCAGTGCTAGATTGCACTGTATCACAGAGTCAGTGCTGGATTAAGGCTTGTGTCCCAGGGTCTATGCTGGATTACAGTGTATCACAGAGTCAGTGCCAGATTACAGTGTGCCCCAGAGTCAGTCCTCAATTATAGTATATTGCAGAGTCAGTGCTGTATTACAGTGTATCACTGAGTCAGTGCTGGATTATGATGTACCCCAGTGTCAATGCTGGATTACGATCTACCCCAGGGTCAGTGCTGGATTACAGTGTATCACAGGGTCAGTGCTAGATTGCACTGTATCACAGAGTCAGTGCTGGATTAAGGCTTGTGTCCCAGGGTCTATGCTGGATTACAGTGTATCACAGAGTCAGTGCCAGATTACAGTGTGCCCCAGAGTCAGTCCTCAATTATAGTATATTGCAGAGTCAGTGCTGTATTACAGTGTATCACTGAGTCTGTGCTGGATTATGATGTACCCCAGTGTCAATGCTGGATTATGATGTACCCCAGTGTCAATGCTGGATTACGATCTACCCCAGGGTCAGTGCTGGATTGCAGTGTATCACAGAGTCAGTGCTGGATTACAATCTACCCCAGGGTCAGTGCTGGATTACGATCTACCCCAGGGTTAGTGCTGGATTGCAGTGCATCCCAGGGTCAGTGCTGGATTATGATCTACCCCAGGGTCAGTGCTGGATAGAAGTTCATCTCAGGGTCAGTGCTGGATAGACGTTCATCCCAGGGTCAGTGCTGGATTACGATCTACCCCAGGGTCAGTGCTGGATTGCAGTGCGTACCAGGGTCAGTGCTGGATTATGATCTACCCCAGGGTCAGTGCTGGATTGCAGTGCATCCCAGGGTCAGTGCTGGATTACAGTGTATCCCAGGGTCATGCTGGATTGCAGTGTATCACAGGGTCAGTGCTGGATTACAGTGTACCCAGAGTCAGAGCTGGATTAAGGCTGTGTCCCAGGGCCTATGCTGGATTACAGTGTATCCCAGAGTCAGTGCTGTATTACAGTGTGCCCCAGAGTCAGTGCTGGTTTACAGTGTATCCCAGAGTCAGTGCTGTATTACAGTGTGCTCCAGAGCCAGTGCTGGTTTACAGTGTATCCCAGAGTCAGTGCTGTATTACAGTGTGCCCCAGAGCCAATGCTGTTTTTCAGTGTATCCAAGAGTCACTGCTGGATTTCAGTGTATGACAGTGTCAGTGCTGGATTACAGTGTGTGCCTGTGTCAGTGCTGGATTACAGTGTATGACAGTGTCAGTGCTGGATTACAGTGTATGACAGTGTCAGTGCTGGATTACAGTGTATGACAGTGTCAGTGCTGGATTACAGTGTATGACAGTGTCAGTGCTGGATTACAGTGTATGCCTGTGTCAGTGCTGGATTACAGTGTGTGCCTGTGTCAGTGCTGGATTACAGTGTATGACAGTGTCGGTGCTGGATTACAGTGTGTGCCTGTGTCAGTGCTGGATTACAGTGTATGACAGTGTCGGTGCTGGATTACAGTGTGTGCCTGTGTCAGTGCTGGATTACAGTGTATGACAGTGTCAGTGCTGGATTACAGTGTGTGCCTGTGTCAGGGCTGGATTACAGTGTATGACAGTGTCAGTGCTGGATTACAGTGTATGACAGTGTCAGTGCTGGATTACAGTGTATGACAGTGTCAGTGCTGGATTACAGTGTATGACAGTGTCAGTGCTGGATTACAGTGTATGCCTGTGTCAGTGCTGGATTACAGTGTATGGCTGTGTCAGTGCTGGATTACAGTGTATGACAGTGTCACTGCTGGATTACAGTGTGTGCCTGTGTCAGTGCTGGATTACAGTGTATGACAGTGTCAGTGCTGGATTACAGTGTATGCCTGTGTCAGTGCTGGATTACAGTGTATGACTGTGTCAGTGCTGGATTACAGTGTATGACAGTGTCAGTGCTGGATTACAGTGTATGGCAGTGTCAGTGCTGGATTACAGTGTATGACAGTGTCACTGCTGGATTACAGTGTGTGCCTGTGTCAGTGCTGGATCACAGTGTATGCCTGTGTCAGTGCTGGATTACAGTGTATGCCTGTGTCAGTGCTGGATTACAGTGTATGACAGTGTCAGTGCTGGATTACAGTGTATGACAGTGTCAATGCTGGATTACAGTGTATGCCTGTGTCAGTGCTGGATTACAGTGTATGCCTGTGTCAGTGCTGGATTACAGTGTATGACAGTGTCAGTGCTGGATTACAGTGTATGCCTGTGTCAGTGCTGGATTACAGTGTATGCCTTTGTCAGTGCTGGATTACAGTGTATGCCTGTGTCAGTGCTGGATTACAGTGTATGACAGTGTCAGTGCTGGATTACAGTGTATGCCTGTGTCAGTGCTGGATTACAGTGTATGCCTGTGTCAGTGCTGGATTACAGTGTATGCCTGTGTCAGTGCTGGATTACAGTGTATGACAGTGTCAGTGATGGATTACAGTGTATGACAGTGTCAGTGCTGGATTACAGTGTATGACAGTGTCAGTGCTGGATTACAGTGTGTGCCTGTGTCAGTGCTGGATTACAGTGTATGGCAGTGTCAGTGCTGGATTACAGTGTATGACACTGTCTGTGCTGGATTACAGTGTATGACAGTGTCAGTGCTGGATTACAGTGTATGCCTGTGTCAGTGCTGGATTACAGTGTATGCCTGTGTCAGTGCTGGATTACAGTGTATGCCTGTGTCAGTGCTGGATTACAGTGTATGACAGTGTCAGTGCTGGATTACAGTGTATGGCAGTGTCAGTGCTGGATTACAGTGTATGACAGTGTCAGTGCTGGATTACAGCGTATGCCTGTGTCAGTGCTGGATTACAGTGTGTGCCTGTGTCAGTGCTGGATTACAGTGTATGACAGTGTCAGTGCTGGATTACAGTGTATGCCTGTGTCAGTGCTGGATTACAGTGTATGGCTTTGTCAGTGCTGGATTACAGTGTATGCCTGTGTCAGTGCTGGATTACAGTGTGTGCCTGTGTCAGTGCTGGATTACAGTGTATGACAGTGTCAGTGCTGGATTACAGTGTATGCCAGTGTCAGTGCTGGATTACAGTGTATGACTGTGTCTGTGCTGGATTACAGTGTGTGCCTGTGTCACTGCTGGATTACGGTGTATGACAGTGTCAGTGCTGGATTACAGTGTATGACTTTGTCAGTGCTGGATTATAGTGTATGACAGTGTCAGTGCTGGATTACAGTGTATGACAGTGTCAGTGCTGGATTACAGTGTATGACAGTGTCAGTGCTGGATTACAGTGTATGACAGTGTCAGGGCTGGATTACAGTGTATGACAGTGTCAGTGCTGGATTATAGTGTATGACAGTGTCAGTGCTGGATTACAGTGTATGACAGTGTCAGGGCTGGATTACAGTGTATGACAGTGTCAGTGCTGGATTATAGTGTATGACAGTGTCAGTGCTGGATTACAGTGTATGACAGTGTCAGTGCTGGATTACAGTGTATGGCTGTGTCAGTGCTGGATTACAGTGTATGACAGTGTCAGTGCTGGATTACAGTGTATGACAGTGTCAGTGCTGGATTACAGTGTATGACAGTGTCAGTGATGGATTACAGTGTATGACAGTGTCAGTGCTGGATTACAGTGTATGACAGTGTCAGTGCTGGATTACAGTGTGTGCCTGTGTCAGTGCTGGATTACAGTGTATGACAGTGTCAGTGCTGGATTACAGTGTATGACAGTGTCAGTGCTGGATTACAGTGTATGCCTGTGTCTGTGCTGGATTCCAGTGTATCCCAGTGTCAGTGCTGGATTACAGTGTATGACAGTGTCAGTGCTGGATTACAGTGTATGCCTGTGTCAGTGCTGGATTACAGTGTATGACAGTGTCAGTGCTGGATTACAGTGTATGCCTGTGTCAGTGCTGGATTACAGTGTGTGCCTGTGTCAGTGCTGGATTACAGTGTATGACAGTGTCAGTGCTGGATTACAGTGTATGACTTTGTCAGTGCTGGATTACAGTGTATGCCTGTGTCTGTGCTGGATTACAGTGTATGACAGTGTCAGTGCTGGATTACAGTGTATGACAGTGTCAGTGCTGGATTACAGTGTATGACAGTGTCAGTGCTGGATTACAGTGTATGACAGTGTCTGTGCTGGATTACAGTGTATGACAGTGTCAGTGCTGGATTACAGTGTATGACAGTGTCAGTGCTGGATTACAGTGTATGACAGTGTCAGTGCTGGATTACAGTGTATGACAGTGTCAGTGCTGGATTACAGTGTATGACAGTGTCTGTGCTGGATTACAGTGTATGACAGTGTCAGTGCTGGATTACAGTGTATGACAGTGTCAGTGCTGGATTACAGTGTATGGCAGTGTCAGTGCTGGATTACAGTGTATGTCTGTCAGTGCTGGATTACAGTGTATGACAGTGTCTGTGCTGGATTACAGTGTATGACAGTGTCTGTGCTGGATTACAGTGTATGACAGTGTCAGTGCTGGATTACAGTGTATGACAGTGTCAGTGCTGGATTACAGTGTATGGCAGTGTCAGTGCTGGATTACGGTGTATCCCAGGGTCAGTGCTGGATTACAGTGTATGTCTGTCTGTGCTGGATTACAGTGTATGACTTTGTCTGTGCTGGATTACAGTGTATCCCAGGGTCAGTGCTGGATTACAGTGTATGCCTGTCTGTGCTGGATTACAGTGTATGACTTTGTCAGTGCTGGATTACAGTGTATGACACTGTCTGTGCTGGATTACACTGTATCCCAGAGTTTGTGCTGGATTATAGTGTACACCGAGTTTGTGCTTGAATACTATGTACCCCAGAATTTGTGCTGGATTACAGTGTGCCCCAGAGTTTGTGCTAGATTACAGTGTACCCAGATTCTGTGCTGGATTACAGTGTATGACAGTGTCAGTGCTGGATTACAGTGTATGACAGTGTCAGTGCTGGATTACAGTGTATGACAGTGTCAGTGCTGGATTACAGTGTATGACAGTGTCAGTGCTGGATTACAGTGTATGACAGTGTCTGTGCTGGATTACAGTGTATGACAGTGTCAGTGCTGGATTACAGTGTATGACAGTGTCAGTGCTGGATTACAGTGTATGGCAGTGTCAGTGCTGGATTACAGTGTATGTCTGTCAGTGCTGGATTACAGTGTATGACAGTGTCTGTGCTGGATTACAGTGTATGACAGTGTCTGTGCTGGATTACAGTGTATGACAGTGTCAGTGCTGGATTACAGTGTATGGCAGTGTCAGTGCTGGATTACGGTGTATCCCAGGGTCAGTGCTGGATTACAGTGTATGTCTGTCTGTGCTGGATTACAGTGTATGACTTTGTCTGTGCTGGATTACAGTGTATCCCAGGGTCAGTGCTGGATTACAGTGTATGCCTGTCTGTGCTGGATTACAGTGTATGACTTTGTCAGTGCTGGATTACAGTGTATGACACTGTCTGTGCTGGATTACACTGTATCCCAGAGTTTGTGCTGGATTATAGTGTACACCGAGTTTGTGCTTGAATACTATGTACCCCAGAATTTGTGCTGGATTACAGTGTGCCCCAGAGTTTGTGCTAGATTACAGTGTACCCAGATTCTGTGCTGGATTACAGTGTACCCCAGGGCCAGTGTTGGATTGCAGTGCAACCTAGGGTCAGTGCTGGATTACACTGCGGTCGAGATTGAGTGCTGGATTTCAGTGTTTTGCAGTCAATGCTGGATTGCAGTGCATCCCAGGGTCAGTCCTGGATTGCAATGTATCACAGGGTCAGTCCTGGATTGCAATGTATCACAGGGTCAGACCTGGATTGCAATGTATCACAGGGTCAGTCCTGGATTGCAATGTATCACAGGGTCAGTCCTGGATTGCAATGTATCACAGGGTCAGACCTGGATTGCAATGTATCACAGGGTCAGTCCTGGATTGCAATGTATCACAGGGTCAGACCTGGATTGCAATGTATCACAGGGTCAGACCTGGATTGCAATGTATCACAGGGTCAGACCTGGATTGCAATGTATCACAGGGTCAGACCTGGATTGCAATGTATCACAGGGTCAGTCCTGGATTGCAATGTAACACAGGGTCAGACCTGGATTGCAATGTATCACAGGGTCAGTCCTGGATTGCAATGTATCACAGGGTCAGTCCTGGATTGCAATATATCACAGGGTCAGTGCTGGATTATAGTGTACCCCAGAGATAGAGCTGGATTACAGTGTATCCCAGAATTGGTGCTGGATTACAGTGTATCACAGAGTCAGTGCTGGATTACAGTGTATCCCAGGGCCAGTGCTGGATTACAGTGTGTGCCTGTGTCAGTGCTGGATTACAGTGTATGACAGTGTCACTGCTGGATTACAGTGTATCCCAGGGTCAGTGCTGGATTACAGTGTATGGCTGTGTCAGTGCTGGATTACAGTGTATCCCAGGGTCAGTGCTGGATTACAGTGTATCCCAGGGTCAGTGCTGGATTACAGTGTATTACAGGGTCAGTGCTGGATTACAGTGTATTACAGGGTCAGTGCTGGATTACAGTGTATGACAGTGTCAGTGCTGAATTACAGTGTATCCCAGGGTCAGTGCTGGATTACAGTGTATCACAGGGTCAGTGCTGGATTACAGTGTATGACAGTGTCAGTGCTGGATTCCAGTGTATCACAGGGTCAGTGCTGGATTACAGTGTATTACAGGGTCAGTGCTGGATTACAGTGTATTACAGGGTCAGTGCTGGATTACAGTGTATTACAGAGCCAGTGCTGGATTACAGTGTATCCCAGAATTGGTGCTGGATTCCAGAGTATCCCAGGGGCAGTGCTGGATTACAGTGTATCACAGAATCAGTGCTGGATTACAGTGTATCCCAGGGTTGGTGCTGGATTACAGTGTATCAGAAAATCAGTGCTGGATTACAGTGTATCACAGGATCAGTGCTGGATTACAGTGTATCGCAGAGTAAGAGCTGAATTACAGTGTATCCCAGTGTCAGAGCAGGAGTGCAGTAAACCCCGAGTTTGTGCTGGATTACAATGTACCCCAGATTTACTGCTGGATTACACTGTATCCCAGGGTCAGTGCTGGATTGCAGTGTGCCCCAGATTTACTGCTGGATTACAGTGTATCCCAGGGTCAGTGCTGAATTGCAGTGTGCCCCAGAGTTTGTGCTGGATTACAGTGTACCCAAGAATTTGTGTTGGATTAAAGTTTACTCCAGAGTTTGTTCTGAATTGCAGTGGGTCCCAGGTTCAGAGCTGGTTTACACTGTACTCCAGGGTCTGTGCTTGATTACAGTGTACCCTAGAGATTGTGCTGGATTGCTGTGTGTCCCAGGGTCTGTGCTTGATTACAATGTACCCCAGAGATTGTGCTGGATTGCAGTGTGTCCCAGGGTCAGTGCTGGATTACAGTGTACCCAGAGTTTGTGCTGGATTGCAGTGTACCCCAGAGTTTGTGCTCGATTACAATGTACCCCAGAGTTTGTGCTGGATTACAATGTACCCCAGAGTTTGTGCTGGATTACAGTGTACCCCAGGGTCAGTGCTGCGTAACAGTGTACCCCAGAGTTTGTGCTCGATTACAATGTACCCCAGAGTTTGTGCTCGATTACAATGTACCCCAGAGTTTGTGCTGGATTACAGTGTACCCCAGAGTTTGTGCTGGATTACAATGTACCCCACAGTTTGTGCTGGATTACAGTGTGCCCCAGGGTCAGAGCTGGATTACAATGCACCCAGAGTTTATGCTGGATTACAGTGTACCCCAGAGTTTGTGCTTGATTACAGTGTGCCCCAGGGTCAGTGCTGGATTACAGTGTACCCCAGAGTTTGTGCTTGATTACAGTGTGCCCCAGGGTCAGTGCTGGATTACAGTGTACCCCAGAGTTTGTGCTTGATTACAGTGTATCCCAGAGTTTGTGCTTGATTACAGTGTGCCCCAGGGTCAGTGCTGGATTACAGTGTACCCCAGAGTTTGTGCTTGATTACAGTGTGCCCCAGGGTCAGTGCTGGATTACAGTGTACCCCAGAGTTTGTGCTTGATTACAGTGTATCCCAGAGTTTGTGCTGGATTACAGTGTACCCCAGAGTTTGTGCTTGATTACAGTGTGCCCCAGGGTCAGTGCTGGATTACAGTGTACCCCAGAGTTTGTGCTGGATTACAGTGCACCCCAGAGTTTGTGCTGGATTACAGTGTACCCCAGAGTTTGTGCTGGATTACAGTGTACCCCAGAGTTTGTGCTGGATTACAGTGTACCCCAGAGTTTGTGCTGGATTACAGTGTACCCCAGAATTTGTGCTGGATTACAGTGTACCCCAGAGTTTGTGCTTGATTACAATGTGCCCCAGGGTCAGAGCTGGGTTACAGTGTACCCCAGAGTTTATGCTGGATTGCAGTGTGCCCCAGGGTCAGTGCTGGATTACAATGGACCCCAGAGTTTGTGCTGGATTATAGTGTGTCCCAGAGATTGTGTTTGATTGCTATGTACCCCAGAGTTTGTGCTGGATTGCAGTGTACCCCAAAGTTTCTGCTGCATTACAGTGTTTCCCAGGGTCAGTGCTGGATTGCAGTGTTTCCCAGGGTCAGTGCTGGATTGCAGTGTTTCCCAGGGTCAGTGCTGGATTGCAGTGTTTCCCAGGGTCAGTGCTGGATTGCAGTGTTTCCCAGGGTCAGTGCTGGATTGCAGTGTGCCCCTGAGTTTGTGCTGGATTGCAGTGTACCCCAAAGTTTCTGCTGCATTACAGTGTTTCCCAGGGTCAGTGCTGGATTGCAGTGTTTCCCAGGGTCAGTGCTGGATTGCAGTGTTTCCCAGGGTCAGTGCTGGATTGCAGTGTGCCCCTGAGTTTGTGCTGGATTGCAGTGTACCCCAAAGTTTCTGCTGCATTACAGTGTTTCCCAGGGTCAGTGCTGGATTGCAGTGTTTCCCAGGGTCAGTGCTGGATTGCAGTGTTTCCCAGGGTCAGTGCTGGATTGCAGTGTGCCCCTGAGTTTGTGCTGGATTGCAGTGTACCCCAAAGTTTCTGCTGCATTACAGTGTTTCCCAGGGTCAGTGCTGGATTGCAGTGTTTCCCAGGGTCAGTGCTGGATTGCAGTGTTTCCCAGGGTCAGTGCTGGATTGCAGTGTTTCCCAGGGTCAGTGCTGGATTGCAGTGTACCCCAAAGTTTCTGCTGCATTACAGTGTTTCCCAGGGTCAGTGAGGTTATGGTTTGTCAGGAGGTTTAAGTAGCGGCCTGGTCCATGGTTTGTGGAAGCATCATTATTTGATCCTGATGTCTTCATCTGTTGTTGGGAGGTCCTTTTGTTGGATTCACAGCCCATCTCCAATTACTCTTGAGAAGGTGGTGGTGAGCTGTCATCCTGAACCGCTGCAGTCCATGTGGTGTAGGGCTGGTCCAGTTCAGTTTCTGGTCAATGGTAAGCTCCAGAATATTTATTTTGGGGAACTTGGTAAAGGCATCGAATTGGCAGGATGTGTTTGAATTGAAAACCACATACCAAACTCATGCTGTATTCAGGTGGGTTCGCCAACTTGTTGGAGCAGAGTAGGAACCGATATAACAGGTGTAATCTTCATTAGAGATTGTCTGAGGGAATTTTGCAAATGTTACACTAAATTACAAATTACGTGTTGCAATTAGCACTGATTTAGTCACAGCACAATTAGCTGGCAAGGGGCCCATTGCTGACAAATTGGCTGTGGCTCATTTTGCGTGGGATGTGTTTGAGCTAAACCTCTGCCCACCTACTTACATTGTTGATGTTTCGGAATTCCTGGTAGACACCTCGATGTCTCCCCCCCCCAACCCCAACCCCCACCTCCCCACCTACACTCCCCACCTGGTTTAGCTCACTCGGCTAAATCGCTGGCTTTTTAAGCAGACCAAGCAGGCCAGCAGCATGGTTCGATTCCCGTACCAGCCTCCCCGGACAGGCGCCGGAATGTGGCGACTAGGGGCTTTTCACAGTAACTTCATTGAAGCCTACTCGTGACAATAAGCGATTTTCATTTCATTTTCATTCATGTGACTCTGGCTGAGGTACAGTTCCTTTTCTTACCGGCCGCCTCATGATACTTTGCTCCAGTTAGATGAATCCTTGTGCGATCAGTAATCCGCCATTTTAAATACTCGCACTAGTTTGGATCATCAGATCCTACCAGGATTATCCCTGTTTCCTGCAAAATTGATCTCCATGTCAATGCTGTGAGAAATGCAACAGAATTCATAACTTGTTGGCTGATGTGGTTTTTTAATCATTTTTACGGTATGTGGGCATCACTGTCTAGGCAAACATTCATTACCCTTCCCGAATTGCCCTTGAGAAGGTGGTGGTGAGCTGCCTTCTTGAACTGTTACAGTCCATGTAGGTACACACACAATGCTGTTCGGGATGGAGTTCCCTGATTCTGACCTAGCAATAGTGAAGGAACAGCGATATATTTCCAAGTCAGGATGGTGAGTGACTTGGAGGGGAGCCTCCAGGTGGTGGGGTTCCCAGGTAAAGGTAAAAAAAGGGATGAAGTCCGAAAAGCAGAATACAGGGAGCTCGGAAGGAAGTTAAGAAATCGTACCTCAAAGGTAGTGATCTCAGGATTACTACCGGTGCCACGTGCTAGGATATATGGGATGAATACGTGGCAGAAGGGATGGTGTCAGGGGGAGGGTTTCAGATTCCTGGGGCATTGGGACCGGTTCTGGGGGAGGTGGGACCTGTACAAACTGGACGGATTACACCTGGGCAGGACTGGAACTGATGTCCTATTTGCTAGAGCTGTTGGGGAGGGTTTAAACTAATGTGGCAGGGGGATGGGAAATGATGCCGGAAGCCGGAAGGTAGTAAAACAAGGGCAGAAACAAAAGGCAGTCAGGGGGAAAGTATAAGGCAGAGAAGCCAGAGTCAAAAATCAAAAAGGGCAACAGTACAAGGTACAGTGACTGAGGGTAGCTCAGTGGATAGGCCCAGTAATATTAAAAGGAATAAAATGGGAAGTAAAACATAAATGGAAAGTGACACGGCAGGTTGTTACATGAAGATATGGGTTCAATGACAAGGGAAATTAGGAGAAACGTTAAGAGGAAAAATAACTTGGGAGAGGTTACTGATCAAGGTGTTAAGATTCAAAACAGAGGTATAAAAGCCAACATAAGTGTACTTTACCTGAATGCTCGTAGTATTCGGAATAAAGTAAATGAGTTGATAGCGCAAATCATCGTGAATGACTATGATTCAGTGGCCATTACCGAAACATGGTTAAAGGATGGCCAAGGCTGGGAGTTTGATATCTGAGGGTATCAAACTATTCGGAAGGACAGAGTGGATGGTAAGGGAGCTGGTGTAGCTCTGTTATTTAAGGATGACATCTGGGCAATAGTAAGGGATGACATCGGTGCTATGGAGGATACGGTTGAATCCATTTGACTGGAAATCAGGAATAGTAAGGCGAAAAAGTCACTGATAGGAGTAGTCTATAGTTCACCAAATAGTAATATTATGGTGGGGCAGGCAATAAACAAAGAAATAACTGATGCATGTAGAAATGGTACAGCAGTTATCATGGGGGATTTTAATCTACATGTTGATTGGTTTAACCAGGACGGTCAAGGCAGCCTTGAGGAGGAGTTTATAGAATGTATCCGCGATAGTTTCCGAGAACAGTATGTAATGGGATCTACGAGGGAACAAGCGGTCCTAGATATGGTCCTATGTAATGAGACAGGATTGATTAATGATCTCATAGTTAGGGATCCTCTCGGAAGGAGCGATCATAATATGGTGGAATTTAAAGTACAGATGGAGGGTGAGAAGGTAAAATCAAACACTAGTCTTTTGTGCTTAAACAAAGGAGATTACAATGGGATGAGAGAAGAACTAGCTAAGGTAGACTGGGAGCAAAGACTTTGTGGTGAAACAGTTGAGGAACAGTGGAGAACCTTCCAAGCGATTTTTCACAGTGCTCAGCAAAAGGTTTATACCAACAAAAAGGAAGGACGGTAGAAAGAGGGAAAATCGACCGTGGATATCTAAGGAAATAAGGGAGAGTATCAAATTGAAGGAAAAGGCATACAAAGTGGCAAAGATTAGTGGGAGACTAGAGGACAGGTAAATCCTTAGGGGGCAACAGAAAGCTACTTAAAAAGCTATAAAGGAGAGGAACATAGATTATGAGAGTAAACTTGCTCAGAATATAAAAACAGATAGTAAAAGTTTCTACAAATATATAAAACAAAAAAGAGTGGCTAAGGTGAATGTTGGTCTTTTAGAGGATGAAAAGGGAGTTTTAATAATGGGAGATGAGGAAATGGCTGAGGAACTGAACAGGTTTTTTGGGTCGGTTTTCACAGTGGAAGACACAAATAACATGCCAGTGACTGATAGAAATGAGGCTATGACAGGTGAGGACCTTGAGATGATTGCTATCACTAAGGAGGTAGTGATGGGCAAGCTAATGGGGCTAAAGGTAGACAAGTCTCCTGGCCCTGATGGAATGCATCCCAGAGTGCTAAAAGAGATGGCTCGGGAAATTGCAAATGCACTAGTGATAATTTCCCAAAATTCACTAGACTCTGGGGTGGTCCCGGCAGATTGGAAATTAGCAAACGTGACACCACTGTTTAAAAAAGGAGGTAGGCAGAAAACAGGTAATTATGGGCCAATTAGCTTAACTTCGGTAGTAGGGAAGATGCTGGAATCTATCATCAAGGAAGAAATAGCGAGGCATCTGGATGGAAATTGTCCCATTGGGCAGACACAGCAGGGGTTCATAAAGGGCAGGTCATGCCTAACTAATTTAGTGGAATTTTTTGAGGACATTACCAGTGCAGTAGATAACGGGGAGCCAATGGATGTGGTATATCTGGATTTCCAGAAAGCCTTTGACAAGGTGCCACACAAAAGATTGCTGCATAAGATAAAGATGCATGGCATTCAGGGTAAAGTAGAGCATGGATAGAGGATTGGTTAATTAATAGAAAGCAAAGAGTGGGGATTAATGGGTGTTTCTCTTTTTGGCAATCAGTAGCTAGTGGTGTCCCTCAGGGATCAGTGTTGGGTCCACAATTGTTCACAATTTACATAGATGATTTGGAGTTGGGGACCAAGGGCAATGTGTCCAAGTTTGCAGATGACACTAAGATGAGTGGTAACACAAAAAGTGCAGAGGATACCGGAAGTCTGCAGAGGGATTTGGATAGGTTAAGTGAATGGGCTAGGGTCTGGCAGATGGAATACAATGTTGAAAAATGTGAGGTTATTCATTTTGGTAGGAATAATAGCGAAAGGGATTATTATTTAAATGATAAAATATTAAAACATACCACTGTGCATAGAGACCTGGGTGTGCTCGTGCATGAGTCGCAAAAGTTTGGTTTACAGGTGCAACAGGTGATTAAGAAGGCAAATGGAGTTTTGTCCTTCATTGCTAGAGGGATGGAGTTTAAGACTAGGGAGATTATGCTGCAATTGTATAAGGTGTTAGTGAGGCCACACCTGGAGTATTGTGTTCAGTATTGGTCTCCTTACCTGAGAAAGGACGTACTGGCACTGGAGGGTGTGCAGAGGAGATTGACTAGGTTAATGCCAGAGTTGAAGGGGTTGGATTACGAGGAGAGGTTAAGTAGACTGCGACTGTACTCATTGGAATTTAGAAGGATGAGGGGGAGAGGGTGGGGAGGGGGGGGGGGGGGGGTGGATCTTATAGAAACATATAAAATTATGAAGGGAATAGATGCGGGCAGGTTGTTTCCACTGGCGGGTGAAAGCAGAATTAGGGGGCATAGCCTCAAAATAAGGGGAAGTAGGTTTGGGACTGAGCTTAGGAGGAACTTCTTCACCCAAAGTGTTGTGAATCTATGGAATTCCTTGCCCAGTGAAGCACTTGAGGCTCCTTCATTAAATGTTTTTTAGATAAAGATAGATAATTTTTTGAAGAATAAAGGGATTAAGGGCAGCACGGTGGCCTAGTGGTTAGCACAACCGCCTCACGGCACTGAGGTCCCAGGTTCGATCCCGGCTCTGGGTCACTGTCCGTGTGGAGTTTGCACATTCTCCCCGTGTCTGCGTGGGTTTCGCCCCCACAACCCAAAAATGTGCAGAATAGGTGGATTGGACACGCTAAATTGCCCCTTAATTGGAAAAAATAATTGGGTAATCTAAATTTATTTAAAAAAAGAATTATGGTGTTCGGGCCGGAAAGTGGAGCTGAGTCCAAAAAAGATCAGCCATGATCTCATTGAATGGCGGAGCAGGCTCGAGGGGCCAGATGGTTTACTCCTGCTCCTAGTTCTTATGTTCTTATGTATCTGATACCCTTATCCTTCTGGATGGTCGAGGTTGTGGATTTGGGAGATGCTGTCGAAGAAGTCTTGGTGAGTTCCTGCAGTGCATCTTGTAGATGGTACACACTGCTACCACTGTTCGTCGGTGGAGGGAGTGAATGCTTGTGGATGGGGTGCCAATCAAGTTACTGCTTTGTCCTGGGTGGTGTTGAGCTTCTTGAGTGTTGTTGAAGCTGCACTCATCCAGGGAAGTGGAACGTATTCCATCACAGTTCTGACTTGTGCCTTGTAGATGGTGGACAGGCTTTGGGGAGTCAGGAAGTGAGTTGCTCACCACAGGATTTCTCACCCCTGACCTGCTCTTGTACCACAATATTTATACGGTTAGTCCAGTTCAGTTTCCCCGTGATGTTGATGGTGGGGGGTGCAGGGATGGGGCAATGCTATTGAATGTCAAGGGGTGATGGTTAGATCCTCTACTTTTGGAATGGTCATTGCCTGGCACTTGTGTGGCATGAGTATTATTTGCCCCTTATCAGCCCCAGCCTCGACATTGTCCAAGTCTTGCCGCATTTGCACATGGACTGCTTCATTATCTGAGGAGTTGTGAATGGTGCTGAACATTGTGCAGTCATCCGCAAACATCTCCACTTCTTATGTTGGAAGGAAGGTCATTGATGAAGCAGCTGAAGATAGTTCAGCTTTGGGAACTACCCTGAGGAACTCCTGCAGTGATTAAACCCGGGACTGAGATGACTGACCTGCAACAACCACAACCATCTTTCTTTGTGCCAGATATGACTCCAACCAGCAGAGGGTTTCCCCCCTGATTCCCATTGACTCCAGTTTTGCTTGGGCTCCTTGCTGCCGTATCTGACCAAATGACTGATGTCAAGGGCCGTCACTCTCACCTCACCTCTGGAGTTCAGCTTTTTGGTCCATGTTTGAACCAAGGCTGTATTGAAGTCAGAAGCTCAGTGTCCGTGAGCAGGTTATTGCTGAGTAAGAGGTGCTTGACAGCACTTTTGATGACCTCTTCCACCACTTTGCTAATGATTGAGAGTAGACTGATAGGGTGAGAATTGGCTGGATTGCATTTGTCCTGTTTCTTGTGTGCTGGATATACCTGGGCAATTTTCCACATTGCTGGGTAGATTCCAGTATTGTAGCTGTATAGGAACAGTTTGGCTAGGGGAGCAGCAAGTTCTGGAGCACAAGTCTTCAGTGCCATTGCCGGAATATTATCAGGAGCCAAAGCGTTTTCAGAAGCCAGTGTCTTCATTTCAGATATCACGTGGAGTGAATCAAATTGGCTGAAGATTGGTGTCGGTGATGCTGGGGGCCTCAGGAGGAGGCCGAGATGGATCATCCACTCGGCATTTCTGGTGAAGATTGTTATGACTTCTTTAGCCTTGTGTTTTGAACAGATGTGTTGGGGTCCCCCGTCATTGAGGATGAGGATATTTGTGGAGCCTCCTCCTCCAGTGAGCTGATTAATTGTCCACCAACTTCCCAACTGGATGTGGCATGTGCCTGCATGCCATTGTCATGTAAAGGTGCTCGGCAGAGCAAGGGTTAATGTGGGACTGAAGAATAGCACTGTCGATAGTATGATGTATAGATTCACATGGTAATAGACTGATAGAACACTCTAGAAGCAGCCTGCATGGCAGTAGCAGCACCATGAATGATATTATCTGGGAACTGTACGTAATTAAAGATTAAAAATAAGTGATTGATGTTTAAACATACAAGATTCAAGATCTGATCAATTGACACATCAAACAAGCCCATAATGCATCATAAGTAATGAAAACAGAAACATAAAAACATAGAAATTAGGAGCAAGAGGAGGCCATTTGAGATCCGAGCCCGCTCCGCTATTCATTATGTTCATGGCTAATCATTCAACTCAGTTACCTGTTCCCGCTTTCCCCCCCATATCCTTTGATCCCTTTAGCCTCAAGAGTTATATCTAACTCCTTCTGGGAAACTCAACTGCTTTCAGTGATAATGAATTCCACAGGCTGACCACTCTCTGGGTAAAAAGATTTCTCCTCATCTCAGTACTAAATGCATGTTCTCCCTGGGCTGAATTCTCCGCAGCCCCGTGCCGAAACCGCGTTCGGTGTGAGGGCGGAGAATCCAATTTCACACCGAAATCGAAAGGACCCGAGAATCGGCATGATCGCGGAGTACTCCGCGCGGCGGGGGAGCCGTTGCCAGAGGCCTGCCCAGCGATCCTCCACTCCCGACCGGCCGAGTTCCCGATGACGTGGAACTAACCTATTGCTGGTCGGGATGCTCGAGTGGCGGAGTCCGCAGCCGCCCTGGTGGGGACCGGACACCCGGGGGGGGGGGGGGGGGGGCCTTATAGGCAGCCGGGGGATAGATCCACACGGTCAGACCTTCGGGTGAACGGCCTATCGGGGGACTCTAATTGCTATATTTGCCTCGGCAGACTGAATCCGCAATGGCGCTCGGCACGGTCGCGGGAGGCCACCGCTGTGCGCCTTTGTGAACTCAAAACTGGAAGTGCGGGGTCCCGTACCCGTGAACTACTCTGGGTCCCTGCTCGCCACCTGTAGGGTGTTGAATCTGCTCCACTTTTTCCCAGGAATCTTCAGAGTAAGACGCCAGCATTCTTACACTGGCGTGGAGACATACTCCCATTTTGGGAGTCTTTGTGGGTTTCACCCCCACAACCCAAAAAGGTGTGCAGGTAGGTGGATTGGCCACGCTAAACTGCCCCTCAACTGGGGAAAAGGAATTGTGTACTCTGAATCGTTTTTTAAAAAATCTCAGTACGAAATGGTTTACTCCATATCTTTAGACTGTGACCCCTGGCTTTGGACACCCCCACCATCAGAAACATCCCTCCTGCATCTACCCTGTCTCGTCTTGTTAAAATTTTACAGGTTTCAATGAGATTCCCCCTCATTCTTCTGAACTTCAGCGAATATAATCTTAACTGACTCAATCTTTCCCCATACGTCAGTCCCGCCATCCCAGGAATCAGTCTGGTAATTGTTGGCTGCACTCCCTCCACAGCAAGAACATCCTCCCTTAGATAAGGAGACCAATATTCCAGATGTGGCCTCACCAAGCCCCTGTATAATTACAGCAAGACATCCCTGCTCCTTCTACTCAAACCCTCCCACAGAGGCCAACATACCATTTGCCTTCTTAACCGCCTGCTGCACCTGCATGCTTACTTTTCTGTGACTGGGTACACAATGACACCCAAGTCTCGCTGCACATTCCCCTCTCTCATTCTATAACCATTCAGATAATAATCTGCCTTCCTATTTTTGCTACTAAAGTGGATAACCTCACATTTAACCACATTATACTGCTTCTGCCATGCATTTTCCCACTCACTCAACTTGTCCAAATCACACTCTCCGCATCCTCCTCACAGCTCAAATTTGGAGATATTACATTTAGTTCCCTAATCAAAATCATTAATATAGATTGTGATTAGATAGGTTCCCAGCATCAATTCTGCCGTTCTCCAAAAAGGAAACTGCTGGGAAAGCCCAGCAACATCTAGGTCAAGGTAAACATAGTTAATGTTTCCAGTTGATGACTTTTCAATACAACTGGGACCCATTAGAAATGTAACAGATTTGAAGGCGGTGAAAAGTGTTATGGGTCAGGGTTTAGAGAACCCCAAAGTGTATCATGGAGTTCACCTGACCCACAACTTTTAATAGATTGTGGTTATGGGGAGCACACGGCCCACTCTACAGGTGTGATGCAACAAAAATCAACAGTACTTTTAAATGAAAACACTGTTTTTTTGTGAAACCAGTTAACACTTCATAAACCCACAGTAAACATCTTAACAACTATCAACACCAATAAATCCCCAAAGAATACAGTACTCTCTAACTTTTTCTTTTTCCTCTCTCTCTCTTTCATATTCAAGCTGCTTTAATTCTTTCTCATGTTCCATTTGTTTAATTTTTAACTGAATTTTTGCCATTTCCAATGAGTCAGACTGTATCTCAGGCAATTTCAACTCTTAATCTTTCCTTGCAACATCCATAAGACAAAAATTTTTTTTATAAATGTTTTTATTCAGTTTTCGTATTTTATATTGAACAAATTACAAATTGTTAGGAGAGAGAAAAAAAAACAAACAAAAACAAACACGCAAAAATTAACATACATATTTACAGGTAAGCATCTTCGTAGTAGTAACTGCGCCCCCCCCCCCCCCCTCCCCCCCTCAACATGTTTATTTAGCTTGGTTTTGGGCCTTAGCTAGCCATCGAACCCCCGTAACGAACCTGTAGCCCCCCCCCCCCCCCCCCGCTACCTTCCCCCGACTATTCTTCCTCTTGTACATTGGCCACAAATAGGTCCCGGAACAGTTGCATGAATGGCTCCCACGTTCTGTGGAAGCCGTCGTCCGACCCTCGGATGGCAAATTTGATTTTCTCCATTTGGAGAGATTCCGAGAGGTCGGACAGCCAGTCCGCAGCTCTGGGCGGTGCTGCTGACCGCCAGCCAAACAGGATTCTACGGCGGGCGATCAGGGAGGCAAAGGCAAGGGCATCCGCCCTCCTCCCCAGGAATAGATCTGGCTGTTCTGAAACCCCGAAGACCGCCACTATCGGGCATGGCTCCACCCTCACTCCCACCACTTTGGACATTACCTCGAAGAAGGCTGTCCAGTACTCCACGAGTCTGGGGCAGGACCAGAACATGTGGGCGTGGTTGGCCGGGCCTCTTTGGCACCGTTCACATCTGTCTTCCACCTCCGGGAAGAACCTACTCATACGGGTTCTTGTTAAGTGGGCTCTATGTACCACTTTTAGTTGCGTCAGGCTGAGCCTTGCGCACGTGGAGGTGGAGTTGACCCTATGCAGTGCTTCGCTCCAGAGTCCCCACCCGATCTCCATCCCCAGGTCGTCCTCCCATTTCCTCCTTGTTGCGTCCAGTACGGTGTCGTCCCTATCTACCAGTCGGTCATACATGTCACTACAGTTCCCTTTCTCTAGGATACTTGCGTCCAGTAGGTCTTCCAGTAGTGTCTGTCGTGGCGGTTGTGGGTACGTCCTTGTCTCCTTTCGTAGGAAGTTTTTGAGCTGCAGGTACCGTAGCTCGTTCCCCCCAGCTAGCTGAAATTTCTCTGTCAGTTCGTCCAGTGTTGCGATCCTGTCGTCCGTGTATAGGTCCCTGACTGTCAGTGTCCCCCCGTCCTGCCTCCACCTTTTGAAGGTGGCGTCGGTCAGTGCTGGTTTGAACCTATGGTTGTTGCAGATGGGAGCCCTGTTCGACATTTTGGTCAGGCCAAGTTGCTGCCGCAGTTGGTTCCAGGATTGGAGGGTGGCTGTCACCACTGGGCTGCTGGAGTGTTTTTTGGGTGGGGAGGGGAGTGCTGCCGTGGCGAGGGCCCGGAGGGAGGTTCCCATGCAGGAGGCCTCCTCCGCACGCACCCACTCAGCTTCTGGCTCCTGGATCCATCCCCTTACTCGCTCGGCTGTTGCTGCCCAGTGGTAGAATTGTAGATTCGGGAGGGCTAACCCTCCCCTGGTTTTTGTTTTTTGTAAGACCTTCTTTGGGATCCTAGCATTTTTACCCCCCCATACGAACGCCATGATGAGTTTGTCCAGCGCTTTGAAAAAGGCCTTGGGGATGTAGATCGGAATGGATCTAAACAGGAAGAGGAACCTGGGCAGTACGTTCATTTTGATCGTCTGAACTCTCCCCGCGAGGGAGAGCGGGAGTGTGTTCCATCTTTGCAGGTCCTTTTTAACTTCCTCCGTCAGGCTGGTGAGGTTCCATTTGTGGATCCCTTTCCAGTCATGGGCTATTTGGATCCCCAGGTAGCGGAATTTATGTCGGGCTTGTTTGAACGGCAGCCCCTTTAGTGCTGCCCCCCCCCCCCCCCCCCCTTGCGGGTGTAATGGGAAGATCTCACTTTTGCTCATGTTGAGTTTGTAGCCCGAGAAGGCTCCAAACTCTTTCAGGAGCGCGATGATTCCGTCCATGCTGCTTTGTGGGTCCGAGATATAGAGGAGCAGATCATCCGCATAGAGTGAGACTCTGTGCTCTCTACCTCCCCTTCGGATCCCCCTCCAATTTTTTGCTGCCCTGAGCGCGATTGCTAGCGGTTCGATTGCTAGTGCGAACAGCAGCGGGGACAGTGGGCATCCTTGTCTGGTGCCCCTGTGCAGCTGGAAGTATTGGGAGTTGGTATTGTTGGTCTGTACACTCGCCATGGGAGCGTTGTACAGGAGCTTTACCCAAGCTGTGAACCCTGTTCCAAGCCCGAACCGCTCCAGTACCTCTATGAGGTATATCCATTTGACTCTGTCGAAGGCCTTTTCTGCGTCCAGGGAGACGATCACCTCTTGTGTTCTCTCCCCGGAGGGGGTCATTATCACGTTCAGCAGGCGCCTGATGTTCGCGGTCAGCTGTCTACCTTTGACAAAGCCCGTCTGGTCCTCTGTGACCACCTCAGGTACACAGTCTTCTAGCCTTTTGGCTAGGATTTTGGCCAGTATTTTGGCGTCTGCATTCAGCAGAGATATGGGTCTGTATGACCCACATTCCGTTGGTCTTTGTCTTTCTTAGGTATCAGCGAGATTGAGGCCTGTGCTAACGTGGGTGGCAACGTGCCCCTAGCTAGCGAGTCTGTGAACATCTCCCGCATGTGCGGGGCCAGCGCTGTCGCAAATTTTTTGTAGAAGTCCGCCGGGAATCCGTCCGGTCCCGGCGCCTTCCCCGCCTGCATGGAGCTAATGCTCTCCATGATCTCTCCCAGTGCTAGTGGTGCTTCCAGATCCCGTTTTCTGCCCTCTCCCACAACTGGTATGTTCAGTCCGTCAAGAAACCGGTTCATCCCAGCCTTCCCCGTTGGGGGCTCTGAGGTGTACAGCTCTTGGTAGAAGGCCTTGAAGGTTTTGTTAATCTTCTCTGGTTCTGTTTCCAACGTGCCTCTGGTATCTCTGATTTGCGCAATTTCTCTGCTGGCTGCCTGCTTTCTCAGCTGGTGGGCCAACAGGCGGCTGGCTTTGTCTCCGTGTTCGTATAGGGCCCCGCGTGCCTGGCGGAGTTGGTGTACTGCTTTCCTGGTGGAGAGCAGGTCAAAGTTCCTTTGTAATTCTTTTCTCTCCGCCAGGAGTTCTACAGTCGGGGCCTCGGAGTATTTATGGTCTACCTCCAGTATGGAGTCGACCAGCTTCTGCCTAGCCACCCTTTCCTCCCTATCTCTTTGCGCTTTGTAGGCTATGATTTCCCCTCTTAGTACGGCCTTAAGCGCTTCCCAGAACGTGGAGGGTGAGACCTCCCCGTTTTGGTTGATCTCAGTGTACTCCGCTATGGCCTGCGCTATCCTTTCGCTGAAGGCCTTGTCAGCTAGTAAGGCACCGTCCAACCTCCATTTGGGGCGCTGGGCCCTTCCCGTCTCTAGCCGCACATCCATGTAGTGTGGAGCGTGGTCTGATATCACAATTGCGGAGTATTCCACCTTGTCTATCTCTGGAAGCACCGTTTTCCCCACCACAAAGAAGTCAATTCTGGTGTACACGTTGTGTACTGGGGAGAAGAAAGAGAATTCCTTCTCCCCCGGGTGGGCGAATCTCCAGGGGTCTACTGCTCCCATCTGCTCCATATAGTGGCTGAGTTCCCTTGCCATGTTTGAGGTTTTCCCCGTTCTGGGGTTTGATCTGTCCGTCGTTGGGTCCTGTACACAGTTGAAGTCCCCCCCCATGATTAGTCGGTGCGTCGCTATGTCCGGGATTTCTGCCATGGTCTTTTGGATGAAGCTCGTGTCGTCCCAGTTGGGCGCGTACACGTTAACTAGAACTACCGGCGCCCCATCCAGGGCCCCGCTGACCATGACATACCGTCCCCCTGGGTCCGTAACCGTCTTTGTCGCCCTAAACATTGTCCTCTTGCCAATCAGGATCGCCACCCCCCTGGCCCTTGCCCCATAACAGGAATGATAGGTTTGTCCCACCCAGCCCTTTCTTACCCGCAGTTGGTCCTGCTCCCTCAAGTGCGTCTCTTGGAGGAAGACTATGTCGGCCCTCATGTTTCTAAGGTGGGTGAGGACTCTAGATCTCTTCACTGGGCCGTTAAGTCCCCTTACGTTCCAGGTGACTATTCTGGTGGGGGGCTTCTGCCCCCTTGCTCCTGTGGGGTTAACCATATTTGTCCGGTGGACGCGCCCCTGCCCTCTGGGGTTTCCCTATGTTAGGGGGCCGTCCAGGATGTCCACTATCACTGCTCTCCCCATGCGGTCGGGTCCCTGCGCTCCGGGGTTCCCCCTTGTCCCGGGGACACCCGCCATGGCCGTCCACTTTGTGTCCGCCACGCGGGTAGTCCCCTGCACTCCGGGGGGCCCCTTCACCCACAGACCGTACTGGGTGGGTGCTTGCAGCAGTTCCCTGTTTCGAGCCCTTGTCTGTGGCACTTTGTGGCCCTATTCCCTTACTGGCCTCTTTTGTCCCTTCGTCCCTGCGTTTCCCCTCCCTGGTCTCTCGCCCCCCGGGTGCCCCCCCCCCCGCTCTATCCCTTTCGGGGATACCCCTGTGTACCCCTCCATTGCCCCTCTCTCCCCCATTCCTGTCCCCATTTGCTCTCCCACCTTTGATGGGTGATCCCCCCCCTCCCCTGCCTGGCGCCTTCCCCCCTGTTGGGGGTGCGCTGCGGCCCTGCTCTGTTGCGCGCCCCCTTCGCTAGCTTTCCTGCTAGCACGGTGGCTCCCCTCTCGGAGGTTGCTGTCCCGCTTCCCCTCTCCCCTCTCCAGTACTCCCGTTCCCTCGTGCCGGGGCCTGGCCTCCCACCTGGAGCGGGCCCTAGGGCATTGGGTTGTTTTCCGTTCTGGGTGTTTCTGCCAGGGGGGAGGGGGCTGGCTTTGCCTCGCCCCTCCCCACCCCCCCGTCGGCATGACGTGTCTCCTTGCCATGGGCCCCTCGTCCCTACTTCCCATGGCGTTTTTCCAGCCCGTGCTCCTCGACGAATCTATTCGCCTCGGCAGGGGCTGTAAAGAAATATTCCTTGTGTTGGTATGTGACCCAGAGTTTTGCTGGGTACAGCATACCAAAACGTACTTTGTTCTTATAGAGAGCTGCTTTCGCTCTGTTGAACTCCGCCCGTCTCTTAGCTATGTCCGCTCCAAAATCCTCGTAGATTCGGATGGC
The DNA here is from genome assembly GCF_902713615.1 of Scyliorhinus canicula. NCBI lineage: Eukaryota > Metazoa > Chordata > Chondrichthyes > Carcharhiniformes > Scyliorhinidae > Scyliorhinus > Scyliorhinus canicula. The sequence goes on along the minus strand of NC_052149.1, from coordinate 123,950,021 downwards.
GTGCCCGTCCCAATTGCAGGCTCTATTCTCCTTGGCCCAGCGCAGGATTGTCTCCCTATCCCGGTACCGGTGCAGTCTGGCTATAACTGCTCTCGGTTTTTCCCCTTCCTTGGGCTTCGGGCGCAGTGACCGATGAGCTCTGTCCATTTCCGGTGGGGTGGGAAAAGTTTCCCGCCCCACTAAGGAGCCCAGCATCGCAGCCACGAATGTTGTGGGATTTCTACCCTCTATCCCCTCTGGCAGGCCCACTATCTTGATATTTTGCCTTCTCGAGCTGATCTCCTGGTCGTCTACCCTGCCCTTCAGGCTCCCCTGTGTTGCACTCAGTTTCACCATTCCCCTCTCCAGGGATATGACCCGGTCGCTCGCGTCAGTCGCTGCCTTCTCCAGCTCTTTAATGGTTGCCCCCTGGGCTTCCAGTATCTTCCCTTGGGCTTCCAGTATCTTCCCTTGGGCATCCACTTTCTTCTCCAATCTGGTCAGAACCTGCTGCACCCCTGACATGGCCCTGGTCACTGCTGCCTGTGCTGCGGCCTCTGCGTCTGCTTTTAACTCTGCCTTGAATGCCTGCAGCTGCTCCCTCACCACCTCGGCAAAGGCTTCCTTCCAATTCACGCCCCCCTCTAACCCCAGGGGAGAGGTTGCCCGCCCGTCCAGCTCTTCTGGATGCGGCGAAGCATCCTTCCCGCCGCTTCGCGTGTTGACTCGTTCGCCCGAGCTGGCTTTCCCTTTGCCCAGTCTACTTCCGGTGCCCCCTTTCTCTTGGCTCCTTTCTGGCACTTTTTTCTCCCCCTTCCCCTTCATCTTTTCTTCTCTCCTTGTTCTTCTTTTTCCCCCTTTTCCGCACCCTATTTTTATTTTATTTATTATTATATATCTATATATGTATATATATATATATATATATATTTTTTTTTTTTAAATTTATTTCCCCTACCCCTTTTCTCTTTACCAGTTTTCTTTTGGGAAGAACAGAAATACAAGTCTCTTTTTTCTTTTTTCCCCACTCAACCAGGAGAGAGAGTCCCTTTGTCTTTGCCACGTGGTGGTCACAGAAGTTGGGGGGGGGGGGGGGAGGGGCGAGTGGGCCGGTGGTCGCTGCTGGTTGGGGGGGGGGGGGGGGTCCCCGCTGCTGGCTGGGGGGGGGGGGGGGGTTGTGTCCCCGCTGCTGGCTGGGGGGGGGGGGTTGTGTCCCCGCTGCTGGCTGGGGGGGGGGGGGGGGTTGTGTCCCCGCTGCTGGCTGGGGGGGGGGGGGGTTGTGTCCCCGCTGCTGGCTGGGGGGGGGGGGGTTGTGTCCCCGCTGCTGGCTGGGGGGGGGGGGGGGGGTCCCCGCTGCTGGCTGGGGGGGGGGTCCCCGCTGCTGGCTGGGGGGGGGGGTCCCCGCTGCTGGCTGGGGGGGGGGGGGGTTGTGTCCCCGCTGCTGGCTGGGGGGGGGGGGGGGTTGTGTCCCCGCTGCTGGCTGGGGGGGGGGGGTCCCCGCTGCTGGCTGGGGGGGGGGGGGGGAAGAGAAGAGGGGGCCGCCGCCGCCGCACCGCTCCTGGCCCGCGTGGGGGGGGGGGGGGGAGAGAAGAGGGGCCGCCGCCGCCGCACCGCTCCGGGCCCGCGTGGGGGGGGGGGGAGAGAAGAGGGGCCGCCGCCGCCGCACCGCTCCTGGCCCGCGTGGGGGGGGGGGGGGGAGAGAAGAGGGGCCGCCGCCGCCGCACCGCTCCTGGGTCGCGTGGGGGGGGGAGAGAAGAGGGGCCGCCGCCGCCGCCGCACCGCTCCTGGCCCGCGTGGGGGGGGGGGGGGGAGTGAGAGGGGATGGACCTGCTGCTGTTGGGCCCCCCTGTCGCCGCTCCGGCTCCTCCGCTCCGGCTCCTCCGCTCCCGCTCCGGCTCCTCCGCTCCCGCTCCGGCTCCTCGGCTCCTCCGCTCCGGCTCCTCGGCTCCGGCTCCTCGGCTCCGGCTCCTCGGCTCCCGCTCCGGCTCCTCGGCTCCTCCGCTCCGGCTCCTCGGCTCCTCCGCCCCGGCTCCTCGGCTCCTCCGCTCCGGCTCCTCGGCTCCTCCGCTCCGGCTCCTCGGCTCCGGCTCCTCGGCTCCCGCTCCGGCTCCTCCGCCGGCGCTCCTCCTCCGCCGTCCGGCCTGTCGGGGGGGGGGGGGGGGGGGGCTGTTCCTCCTGCTGTCCACCGCTTGCGGGAGCCCCTCTCCCTGCGACCTCCTCGCTCGCCGCCCGCCTTTTATCAGTTGTCTCCATAAGACAAAAATAACCCTTTTTACAGAAAGACATCGGGCGGAATTCTCCACTCCCCACGTGGTGTGGGAGAATCGTGGGAGGGCCTCCCGACATTTTTTACGCTCCCCCTGGTGCCCCCAGCGATCCCCCCCCGCTCGGAAAAATCGCCGCTCGCCATTTTTCACGGCAAATGGCGATTCTCCGAGCCCGATGGGCCGAGCGGCCGGCCCTTCACGTCCGTTTCACCATGGCAGCAACCACACCTGGTCGCTGCATTCGTGAAACGGGCGCCAGATGCCCGTTTGGGGCATCTAGGGGCCAAATTTGGACGGGAGCACCGCGACTGTGCTCGGGAGGGGACAGGCCCGCGATCGGTGCCCACCGATCGTCGGGCCAGCGTCCAAAACGGACGCACTCTTTCCCCTCCGCCGCCCGGCAAGATCAAGCCGCCACGTCTTGCCGGGCAGCGGTGGAGAAAGACGGCACTGCGCATGCGCAGGTTCGTGCCATCTGCGCACTGATGTCATCCGCGCATGCGCGGGTTGGAACCGGCAACCCACGCATGCGCGGATGACATCAGAAAAGCGCCGTTTTCGCGTCATTTCCGGGGCGACGAGGTCGCGGCCGGGAACGACAGGGGCGCGCTCCTAGCCCCCGGGTGGGGATGAATTAGGTGCGGGGAGCGGGACCGAGGCCATCGTGAACCTCGGCCGATTTCACGACGGCCATCCCGATTTTTATCGGGAGCGGAGAATACCGCCCATCAGGTTTAACTTCACTACTGAGAACAGTTACCAGTTTGAAATCATCAAATGAACATTCTTTAGCTTGCAGAGATTCACACACATCTTGCTGTGACTGCAGCTTCTCCAAATCTAAAGCGAAACTAAACCCTGTAGCTGCGAGCCCAAAGTGAAAGTAAAAGCAGACAGACAGCCCAGCTCCACCCACACTCTGACATCACTGATAAACACCCATTTCTTAAAGGTACACCCGCTACAGCTATTTTATAAACCCCCATTTCTTAACGGTACTCTCACATGACAAAAGCAGGAGGTGGGAAAAAAGGGCAGAGGGAAATTCTGATATGATGGAAGATTAGAGATATTAAATGGCAAAAGAGTTGGTGGGGATAGCCAAGGGGGGATGTGAACAGGACTAGTGAAGAAACACGAGGAGGGGTGAATGGAAGAATGATGAACAATAGTTGTCCAAAACCTAAAACAAGATTATCTTTCTTTTTATTTGCATGTTTCAGCCTTAATGTCATTATTCACATGGTGTGGTGCGTGACATGAAGGGTTTTAAGGTGCACTGGCGTGTTGGATATGAGGGAGCATTGAGGAGGCATGGGGGAGAGCTGTGTAGGCGGTGAGGGGAAGGACGGAAGAGCTTTAGAGGCCATTGGAACGACATTGGCGGCTGTCCTCTTCAGGCTGACCTTCTCACCAGGCCACCTCAGCATCCAGACTCCTCCCGTACTGTATCACAGCTTGCACACTGCTCGATGCCCTCGCGTGAAGGAACCAAAACCCCAGTCAAAGTCAGCACGAGTTGAGTCTGCATCTCTGAAGTCGCTAAAGGGCCCAACACGCATCTGACGAGTCTGAGGCGCAAATCCGGCCTGTTACCTCTGCCTCGCTCCCCACAGATGCTGCGGAGTCTTTCCAGCATTCTCTGTTTTTATTTCAGATTTCCAGCACCTGCAGCGTTTTGTTTATTAGAAACCTGTAATGGGCTTTACAAAGAACCGTTTTGTTTATTAGAAACCTGTAATGGGCTTTACAAAGAACCGTTTTGTTTATTAGAAACCTGTAATGGGCTTTACAAAGAACCGTTTTGTTTATTAGAAACCTGTAATGGGCTTTACAAAGAACCGTTTTGTTTATTAGAAACCTGTAATGGGCTTTACAAAGAACCGTTTTGTTTCTACACAATTCGTCCTAATGGAGGGTGGCAGGAAAATGCGGTTTGCCCGACGATCCAGGTCCATTCCTGGAGGGCCATTAGCTTTCCGATTGGCCATGAGAAGGTGGGACATCACAGACACGGACGTGTCATTGACCAATGATGGGCGGATGGATGGAGGAGGTGGCTGAAATATAGATTCCTCAGCACAGAGGGAGGCCATTCAGCCTATTGTACCTCTGCTGGCTCTTTGAAAGACTAACCAACCTACTCCCCCACTCTTTCCCCCATCCCCTGTTCTGTGATGAAACCTTGGGGAGTACATTCAGTCAGAGTTGGGGACCTCAGTGAGAGGATGAAATATTATTGTGGCCCAGAGGGAGGTTTAGTCGGGTATCGAGTGTTAAATTGCTTCTACTCCATTTGCCCGCCATGTATTTCCATTGTCAATAAGTTAAAGTCACGGGATCCTGATCACATTTTGTTACAGTCTCTCGCTCTCTCTCTCTGTTTCCCTCTTTCCTTTAAGCAGAAAGTCATACCACGATGGTGAAAGCTCAGCTCCAGGACAACGCTACCTGTCAGGAGGATCCAGCTCCAGACTCGGGAGAGCACCGGAGGTTGGCCCGGCCTCCTGGGCTAGGACCCAATGCCAGTGAGCCCGAGGCCCGAGCAGGCGGCTGTGGGGAGGGGCCCAGCCAGCACCCAGCCAGCGGGCCCTCAGAGGGCCACCGGGTACCAGTGTGAGTCTCAGTTCCAATTCATTCTCCCCAGACCCACATGATGAAGATCATAGATCATAGAATTTACAGTGCTGAAGGAGGCCATTCGGCCCATCGAGTCTGCACCCTACCCAAGGTCCACACCTCCACCCTATCCCCATAGCCCAGTAACCCCACCCAACACTAAGGGCAATTTTGGACACTAAGGGCAATTTATCATGGCCAATCCACCTAACCTGCACATCCTTGGACTGTGGGAGGAAACCGGAGCACCCGGAGGAAACCCACGCACACACGGGGAGGATGTGCAGACTCCGCACAGACAGTGACCCAAGCCGGGAATCGAACCTAGGACCCTGGAGCTGTGAAGCCATTGTGCTATCCACAATGCTACCATGATGCCCATAGATGGTCAGTCTGTTACCTGGGTAGGCCCCAGGCTCCATCCCGGGCCTATCTTAAGGCTCAGAAGCGGTGGATGAGTTAATATTGGTGTAGAGTCTGGAAAAAGCAGGGGTAAAAGGAATGGATTATAAATAAACGTGGTTCACGATCAACGGCCCTGTCTGAATGGGTCGAAGCAGACTTGGCTAGGATACCCCTTTCACGGTCAGATAGATACTTGCTGCCCTGGCTGATGGATGATAATGGACACTTGGCTGAGGTACTGGAGAGAGCCCTGTGCGAAACACACCTCAGTGAAGGTGAACACCATCCAGAACTGGGTCAGCCCTGCCTCGAGCAGGGAGCGCTCTCGCCTCTGAGTCACAGTGCCACGGGGTTCAAAATCCCACTCCAGAGACTTGAGCGTGTAATCCAGGCTGAGGCCCCGGTGCAGTATTGAGGGAGGGCTGTACTGTCAGTGGGGCTGTGTCTCAGATAAAGCATCAAAACTCTCTGCCCTCTCAGGTGGATGAACATGTTTTGGAGAGCGGGGGGGATGGCTCCGGGGCCTGTCGTTAGTCCCCTGACACAGCGTCTCGTCAAATGAGATAGCTCAGTGCTGGCTGTGGGATCTTGCTGTGCACATATCGACTGCCATGTTTCCTGAATTACGGTAGAAACTACACATCGAAGAGTACTTCATTGGCTGGAAAGAGCTTTGGAGGCGTCCTGGTGTTGTGAAAGGCGTTACAGGAATGCCAATCCTGTAATTGGGGGGTGGGGGTTGGAGGGGGGGGGGGGGGGGAGTGGGGGGGGGGGGAGTGGGGGGGGGTCAGGCGGTCTTCCTGACAGGTACGTCGAGAGGGAATTTAATCGAGGCGTTCACAAATATTGGCCACCCATGCTCAGTGGCAGCCCATGTGTACCATCTACAAGATGCACTGCAGGAAATCACCAAGGCCCCTTCACAGCACCTTCCAAACCCACAACCTGTACCAGCTAGAAGGACAAGGGTATCAGATACCTGGGAACCCCACCACCTAGAGGCTCCCCTCCAAGACACTCATCACCCTGACCTGGAAATATATCGACCGTTCCTTCACTATCGCAGGGTCAGAATCCTGGAACTCCCTCCCTAACAGCACTGTGGGTGTACCTACACCAACTGGACTGCAGCGGTTTAAGAAGGCAGCTGACCACCATCTTCTCAAGCGACAATTAGGAATGGGCGATAAATGCTGGCCTGGCCAGCGATTCCCACATCCCGTCAAAGAATTAACTTCCGAAACTTGTATTGGGAATCCTGACTGAGTGGGCCACACTCTGATGTATCAGTGCTACACAATGAAAATATCCCTTAATTCCTTCACAGTCACCAAATGTAAAAATGTGTTTCAGATTTCCACACTGTGTTCGCAAGTCCTACATTTATTGCTCATTCCTAGTTGTCCCTGAAAGGATGCAGGTGGACCTTTTTCAACCAGCGGTAGTTGTTTGATACAAATGAGTGGGTCGGCCATTTCAGAGGCAGTTAACAGATAATCACGTTGCAGTGGGTCAGGAATCACGGAGATGGTAGGGATGGCAGAGAGTGAGGGAGAGGGTAGGGATGGCAGAGAGAGAGAGAGGGTAGGGATGGCAGAGAGAGAGGGTAGGGATGGCAGAGAGAGAGAGAGAGGGTAGGGATGGCAGAGAGAGAGAGAGATGGTAGGGATGGCAGAGAGTGAGGGAGAGGGTAGGGATGGCAGAGAGTAAGGGAGAGGGTAGGGATGGCAGAGTAAGAGAGGGTAGGGATGGCAGAGAGTGAGAGAGGGTAGGGATGGCAGAGAGTGAGGGAGAGGGTAGGGATGGCAGAGAGTGAGAGAGAGGGTAGGGATGGCAGAGAGAGAGAGGGTAGGGATGGCAGAGAGTGAGAGAGGGTAGGGATGGCAGAGAGTGAGGGAGAGGGTAGGGATGGCAGAGAGTGAGGGAGAGGGTAGGGATGTCAGAGAGAGAGAGAGGGTAGGGATGGCAGAGAGAGAGAGAGGGTAGGGATGGCAGAGAGTGACAGAGAGGGTAGGGATGGCAGAGAGTGAGAGAGAGGGTAGGGATGGCAGAGAGTGACAGAGAGGGAGGGATGGCAGAGAGTGCGAGAGAGGGTAGGGATGACAGAGAGTGACAGAGAGGGTAGGGATGGCAGAGAGTGAGAGAGAGGGTAGGGATTGCAGAGAGTGAGAGAGAGGGTAGGGATGGCAGAGAGTGACAGAGAGGGTAGGAGTGGCAAAGAGTGAGAGACAGGGTAGGGATGGCAGAGAGTGAGGGAGAGGGTAGGGATGGCAGAGAGTGAGGGAGAGGGTAGGGATGGCAGAGTGAGAGAGGGTAGGGATGGCAGAGAGAGAGAGAGGGTAGGGATGGCAGAGAGAGAGAGGAGGTAGGGATGGCAGAGAGTGAGGGAGAGGGTAGGGATGGCAGAGAGAGAGAGAGGGTATGGATGGCAGAGAGAGAGGGTAGGGATGGCAGAGAGAGAGAGAGGGTAGGGATGGCAGAGAGAGAGAGAGGGTAGGGATGGCAGAGAGTGAGGGAGAGGGCAGGGATGGCAGAGAGAGACGGAGCGGGTAGGGATGGCAGAGAGTGACAGAGAGGGTAGGGATGGCAGAGAGTGACAGAGCGGGTAGGGATGGCAGAGAGTGACAGAGAGGGTAGGGATGGCAGGGAGTGAGAGAGAGGGTAGGGATGGCAGAGAGTGAGAGATGGGTAGGGCTGGCAGAGAGTGAGAGAGAGGGTAGGGATGGCAGAGAGTGAGAGAGAGGTAAGGGAAGGCAGAGAGAGAAGGTAGGGATGGCAGAGAGTGAGAGAGAGGGTAGGGATGGCAGAAAGTGACAGAGAGGGTAGGGATGGCAGAGAGTGACAGAGAGGGTAGGGATGGCAGAGAGTGACAGAGAGGGTAGGGATGGCAGAGAGTGAACGAGAGGGTAGGGATGGCAGAGAGTGACAGAGCGGGTAGGGATGGCAGAGAGTGACAGAGCGGGTAGGGATGGCAGCGAGTGACAGAGCGGGTAGGGATGGCAGAGAGTGACAGAGCGGGTAGGGATGGCAGAGAGTGACAGAGCGGGTAGGGATGGCAGAGAGTGACAGAGCGGGTAGGGATGGCAGAGAGTGACAGAGTGGGTAGGGATGGCAGAGAGTGACAGAGAGGGTAGGGATGGCAGAGAGTGACAGAGAGGGTAGGGATGGCAGAGAGTGACAGAGAGGGTAGGGATGGCAGAGAGTGAGGGAGAGGGTAGGGATGGCAGGGAGCGACAGAGAGGGTAGGGATGGCAGAGAGTGAGGGAGAGGGTAGGGGTGGCAGAGAGAGACAGATAGGGTAGGGATGGCAGAGAGTGACAGAGGGTAGGGGTGGCAGAGAGTGACGGAGAGGGTAGGGGTGGCAGAGAGTGACAGAGAGGGTAGGAGTGGCAAAGAGTGACAGAGAGGGTAGGGATGGCAGAGTGACAGAGAGGGTAGGGATGGCAGAGAGAGAGGGAGGGATGGCAGAGAGTGACAGAGAGGGAGGGATGGCAGAGAGTGACAAAGAGGGAGGGATGGCAGAGAGTGACAGAGAGGGAGGGATGGCAGAGAGTGAGAGATGGGTAGGGATGGCAGAGAGTGAGAGAGAGGGAGGGATGGCAGAGAGTGAGAGAGAGGGAGGGATGGCAGAGAGAGAAAGAGAGAGGGTAGGGATGGCAGAGAGTGAGAGAGAGGGAGGGATGGCAGAGAGAGAAAGAGAGAGGGTAGGGATGGCAGAGAGTGAGAGAGAGGGAGGGATGGCAGAGAGAGAAAGAGAGAGGGTAGGGATGGCAGAGAGAGAGAGAGAGGGTAGGGATGGCAGAGAGTGAGAGAGAGGGAGGGATGGCAGAGAGAGCGAGGGAGGGATGGCAGAGAGTGACAGAGAGGGTAGGGATGGCAGAGAGTGAGAGAGAGGGTAGGGATGGCAGAGAGGGTAGTGATGGCAGAGAGTGACAGAGAGGGTAGGGATGGCAGAGAGTGACAGAGAGGGTAGGGATGGCAGAGAGTGACAGAGAGGGTAGGGATGGCAGAGAGAGAGGGTAGGGATGGCAGAGAGTGAGAGCGGGTAGGGGTGGCAGAGAGTGATGGAGGGTAGGGATGGCAGAGAGTGCCAGAGAGGGTAGGGATGGCAGAGAGTGACAGAGATGATAGGGGTGGCAGAGAGTGACAGAGAGGGTAGGGATGGCAGAGAGAGTGACAGAGGGGGTAGGCATGGCAGAGAGAGAGAGAGGGTAGGTGTGGCAGAGAGTGACAGAGAGGGTCGGGGTGGCAGAGAGTGAGAGAGAGGGTAGGGATGGCAGAGAGTGTGAGAGAGAGGGTAGTGATGGCAGAGAGTGACAGAGAGGGCAGGGATGGCAGAGAGAGAGAGAGGGTAGGGGTAGCAGAGAGTGACAGAGACGGTACTGGTGGCAGAGAGTGAGAGAGAGGGTAGGGATGGCAGAGAGTGAGAGAGAGGGAGGGATGGCAGAGAGTGAGAGGGTAGGGATGGCAGAGAGTGACAGAGAGGGTAGGGATGGCAGAGAGCGAGGGTAGGGATGGCAGAGTGGCAGAGGGTAGGGATGGCAGAGAGTGAGAGAGAGGGTAGGGATGGCAGAGAGTGAGGGAGAGGGTAGGGATGGCAGAGAGTGAGGGAGAGGGTAGGGATGGCAGAGAGTGAGAGAGAGGGTAGGGATGGCAGAGAGTGAGAGAGAGGGTAGGGATGGCAGAGGGTGACAGAGAGGGTAGGGATGGCAGAGAGTGAGAGAGGGTAGGGATGGCAGAGAGTGACAGAGAGGGTAGGGATGGCAGAGAATGAGAGAGGGTAGGGATGGCAGAGAGTGAGGGAGAGGGTAGGGATGGCAGAGAGTGAGAGAGGGTAGGGATGGCAGAGAGTGAGGGAGAGGGTAGGGATGGCAGAGAGTGACAGAGGGTAGGGATGGCAGAGAGTGAAAGAGAGGGTAGGGATGGCAGAGAGTGAGAGAGAGGGTAGTGATGGCAGAGAGTGACAGAGAGGGTACTGGTGGCAGAGAGTGAGAGAGAGGGAGGGATGGCAGAGAGTGAGAGGGTAGGGATGGCAGAGAGTGACAGAGAGGGTGGGGTGGCAGAGAGTGACAGAGAGGGTACTGGTGGCAGAGAGTGAGAGAGAGGGTAGGGATGGCAGAGAGTGAGAGAGAGGGAGGGATGGCAGAGAGTGAGAGGGTAGGGATGGCAGAGAGTGACAGAGAGGGTAGGGGTGGCAGAGAGCGAGGGTAGGGATGGCAGAGTGACAGAGGGTAGGGATGGCAGAGAGTGAGAAAGGGTAGGGCTGGCAGAGAGTGAGAGAGAGGGTAGGGATGGCAGAGAGTGAGGGAGAGGGTAGGGATGGCAGAGAGTGAGAGAGAGGGTAGGGATGGCAGAGAGTGAGAGAGAGGGTAGGGATGGCAGAGAGTGAGAGAGAGGGTAGGGATGGCAGAGGGTGACAGAGAGAGTAGGGATGGCAGAGAATGAGAGAGGGTAGGGATGGCAGAGAGTGAGGGAGAGGGTAGGGATGGCAGAGAGTGAGAGAGGGTAGGGATGGCAGAGAGTGACAGAGAGGGTAGGGATGGCAGAGAGTGAGGGAGAGGGTAGGGATGGCAGAGAGTGAGAGAGAGGGTAGGGATGGCAGAGAGTGAGAGAGAGGGTAGGGATGGCAGAGAGAGAGAGAGGGGTAGGGATGGCAGAGAGTGAGGGAGAGGGTAGGGATGGCAGAGAGTGAGAGAGAGGGTAGGGATGTCAGAGAGTGAGAGAGAGGGTAGGGATGGCAGAGAGAGAGAGAGAGGGTAGGGATGGCAGAGAGTGAGAGAGAGGGTAGGGATGGCAGAGAGAGAGAGAGAGGGTAGGGATGGCAGATTTCATGTGGGTCTTCCCCAGAACATGACAACTGAATGATCACTTTACAAACCGTGGATCTAAATTTTAAGATCTATTTTTTAATTTTATATTCACAAACAGCCATCGCACTACGTCAGGATAGTTCAATGACATCGTCATGGCAATTCTTGCATTTAAATAATGGATATGTATTTTTTGCCTTTCATAACCTCAGGACGATCCAAACTAGTTCATAGAAAATTCATTACTTTTCACATATGGTCACTAGTTTAGGGTCAGAGATCGGGGCAGCAAATCAGTGCACAGCAAGATCCAACAACAATGAGATGGTGACCACAAGACCTGTCCTACTGACCTCCACTCCCTGTGTGACCCACCCTCCATCCCTCACTACCCGCGTAACCCACCCTCGGTCCCTCACTCCCTGTGTGACCCACCCTCCATCCCTCACTACCCGCGTAACCCACCCTCGGTCCCTCACTCCCTGTGTGACCCACCCTCCATCCCTCACTACCCCGCGTAACCCACCCTCGGTCCCTCACTCCCTGTGTGACCCACCCTCCATCCCTCACAGCCCGCGTAACCCACCCTCCATTCCTCTCCCTGTGTGACCCACTCTCCATCCCTCTCCTGTGTGACCCACCCTCCATCCCTCTCCCTGTGTGACCCACTCTCCATCCCTCTCCCTGTGTGACCCACCCTCCATCCCTCTCCCTGTGTGACCCACTCTCCATCCCTCTCCCTGTGTGACCCACCCTCGTCCCTCACTGCCCGCGTAACCCACACCTCCATCCCTCTCCCTGTGTGACCCACCCTCCATCCCTCTAACCCCTGTGTAACCCACCCTCCATCCATCTCCCTGTGTAACCCACCCTCCATCCATCTCCCTCTGTGACCCACCCTCCATCTCGCTCCCCGCGTAACCCACCTCCATCCATCTCCCTGTGTAACCCACCCTCCATCCCTCTCCCTGTGTGACCCACCCTCCATCCCTCTCCCTGTGTGACCCACCCTCCATCCCTCTCCCTGTGTAACCCATCCTCCATCCCTCTCCCTGTGTGACCCACCCTCCATCCATCTCCCTGTGTGACCCACCCTCCCTCCCTCTCCCTGTGTAACCATCCTCCATCCCTCTCCCTGTGTGACCCACCCTCCATCCATCTCCCTGTGTGACCCACCCTCCATCCCTCACTCCCTGTGTGACCCACCCTCTATCCCTCTCCTGCGTAACCCACCCTCCATCTTCTCCCTGTGTGACCCACCCATCCATCCCTCACTCCCTGTGTGACCCGCCCTCCATCCCTCTCCCTGTGTAACCCACCCTCCATCCCTCACTACCCCGCGTAACCCACCCTCCATCCCTCACTCCCTGTGTAACCCACCCTCCATCCTTCACTACCCGCATAACCCACCCTCCATCCCTCTCCCTGTGTCACCCACCCTCCATCCCTCTCTCTGTGTAACCCACCCTCCATCCCTTACGGCCCGTGTAGCCCACCCTCATTCCCTCACTCCCTGTGTATCTCACCCTCAGTCCCTCACTGCCCGTGTAACCCACCCTCCATCCCTCACTCCCTGTGTGACCCACCCTCCATCCCTCACTCCCTGTGTGACCCACCCTCCATCCCTCACTACCCGCGTAACCCACCCTCCATCCCTCACTCCCTGTGTAACCCACCCTCCATCCCTCTCCCTGTGTAACCCACCCTCCATCCCTCTCCCTGTGTAACCCACCCTCCACCCTCTCCCTGTGTAACCCACCCTCCATCCCTCTCCCTGTGAACCCACCTCCATCCCTCTCCTGTGTAATCCACCCTCCATCCCTCTCCCTGTGTAACCCACCCTCGGTCCCTCACTCCTGTGTAACCCACCCTCGGTCCCTCACTCCCTGTGTAACCCACTCTCCATCCCTCTCCCTGTGTAACCCACCCCCCATCCATCTTCCTGTGTGACCCACCCTCGGTCTCTCACTCCCTGTGTGACCCACCCTCCATCCCTCACTGCCCGTGTAACCCACGCTCCATCCCTCTCCCTGTGTGACCCACCCTCCATCCCTCACTGCCCGTGTAACCCACCCTCCATCCCTCACTGCCCGTGTAACCCACCCTCCACCCTCTCCCTGTGTAACCCACCCTCCATCCCTCACTGCCCGTGTAACCCACCCTCCACCCTCTCCCTGTGTAACCCACCCTCCATCCCTCTCCCTGTGTAACCCACCCTCCATCCCTCTCCCTGTGTAACCCACCCCCCATCCCTCTTCCTGTGTGACCCACCCTCGGTCCCTCACTCCCTGTGTGACCCACCCTCCATTCCTCTCTCTGTGTAACCCACCCTCCATCCCTCACTCCCTGTGTGACCCCGCTCCATCCCTCTCCCTGTGTGACCCACCCTCCATCCCTCACTGCCCGCGTAACCCACCCTCCATCCCTCACTGCCCGTGTAACCCACCCTCCATCCCTCTCCCTGTGTAACCCACCCCCCATCCCCCTCCCTGTGTAACCCACCCTCCATTCCTCTCTCTGTGTAACCCACCCTCCATCCCTCACTGCCCGTGTAACCCACCCTCCACCCTCTCCCTGTGTAACCCACCCTCCATCCCTCTCCCTGTGTAACCCACCCTCCATCCCTCTCCCTGTGTAACCCACCCCCCATCCCTCTCCTGTGTGACCCACCCTCGGTCCCTCACTCCCTGTGTGACCCACCCTCCATTCCTCTCTCTGTGTAACCCACCCTCCATCCCTCACTCCCTGTGTGACCCCGCTCCATCCCTCTCCCTGTGTGACCCACCCTCCATCCCTCACTGCCCGCGTAACCCACCCTCCATCCCTCACTGCCCGTGTAACCCACCCTCCATCCCTCTCCCTGTGTAACCCACCCCCCATCCCCCTCCCTGTGTAACCCACCCTCCATCCCTCTCCCTGTGTAACCCACCCTCCATCCCTCACTACCTGTGTGACCCACCCTCCATCCATCTCCCTGTGTGACCCACCCTCGGTCCCTCATTCCCTGTGTGACCCACCCTCCATCCCTCTCCCTGTGTAACCCACCCTCCATCCCTCTCCCTGTGTGACCCACCCTCCATCCATCTCCCTGTGTAACCCACCCTCCATCCCTCACTCCCTGTGTGACCCACCCTCTATCCCTCTCCCTGTGTAACCCACCCTCCATCCCTCTCCCTGTGTAACCCACCCTCCATCCCTCTCCCTGTGTGACCCACCCTCCATCCATCACCCTGTGTAACCCACCCTCGGTCCCTCACTCCCTGTGTAACCCACCCTCCATCCCTCACTGCCCGTGTAACCCACCCTCCATCCATCTCCCTGTGTAACCCACCCTCCATCCATCTCCCTCTGTGACCCACCCTCCATCTCGCTCCCCACGTAACCCACCCTCCATCCATCTCCCTGTGTGACCCACCCTCCATCCCTCACTCCCTGTGTAACCCATCCTCCATCCCTCTCCCTGTGTGACCCACCCTCCATCCATCTCCCTGTGTGACCCACCCTCCATCCCTCTCCCTGTGTGACCCACCCTCCATCCCTCTCTCTGTGTGACCCACCCTCCATCCCTCTCCCTGTGTAACCCACCCTCCATCCCTCACTCCCTGTGTGACCCACCCTCTATCCCTCTCCCTGTGTAACCCACCCTCCATCCCTCTCCCTGTGTGACCCACCCTCCAGCCCTCACTCCCTGTGTGACCCGCCCTCCATCCCTCTCCCTGTGTGACCCACCCTCCATCCCTCACTACCCGCGTAACCCACCCTCCATCCCCCACTCCCTGTGTAACCCACCCTCCATCCTTCACTACCCGCATAACCCACCCTCCATCCCTCTCCCTGTGTCACCCACCCTCCATCCTTCTCTCTGTGTAACCCACCCTCCATTCCTTACGGCCCGTGTAGCCCACCCTCATTCCCTCACTCCCTGTGTATCTCACCCTCATTCCCTCACTCCCTGTATAACTCACCCTCCATCCCTCTCCTGTGTGACTTACCCTCAGTCCCTCACTGCCCGTGTAACCCACCCTCCATCCCTCTCCCTGTGTAACCCACCCTCCATCCCTCACTCCCTGTGTGACCCACCCTCCATCCCTCTCCCTGTGTGACCCACCCTCCATCCCTCACTCCCTGTGTGACCCACCCTCCATCCCTCACTACCCGCGTAACCCACCCTCCATCCCTCTCCCTGTGTAACCCACCCTCCATCCCTCTCCCTGTGTAACCCACCCTCCATCCCTCTCCCTGTGTAACCCACCCTCCATCCCTCTCCCTGTGTAACCCACCCTCCATCCCTCTCCCTGTGTAACCCACCCTCCATCCCTCTCCCTGTGTAACCCACCCTCCACCCTCTCCCTGTGTAACCCACCCTCCATCCCTCTCCCTGTGTAACCCACCCTCCATCCCTCTCCCTGTGTAACCCACCCTCCATCCCTCTCCCTGTGTAACCCACCCTCGGTCCCTCGCTCCCTGTGTAACCCACCCTCGGTCCCTCACTCCCTGTGTAACCTACTCTCCATCCCTCTCCCTGTGTAACCCACCCTCGGTCCCTCACTCCCTGTGTGACCCACCCCCCATCCATCTTCCTGTGTGACCCACCCTCGGTCTGTCACTCCCTGTGTGACCCACCCTCCATCCCTCACTGCCCGTGTAACCCACCCTCCATCCCTCTCCCTGTGTGACCCACCCTCCATCCCTCACTGCCCGTGTAACCCACCCTCCATCCCTCACTGCCCGTGTAACGCACCCTCCATCCCTCACTGCCCGTGTTACCCACCCTCCATCCCTCTCCCTGTGTAACCCACCCTTCCATCCCTCTCCCCGCGTAACCCACCCTCCATCCCTCTCCCTGTGTAGCCCACCCTCCATCCCTCACAGCCCGCATAACCCACCCTCGGTCCCTCACTCCCTCTGTGACCCACCCTCCATCCCTCTCCCCGTGTAACCCACCCCCCATCCCTCTCCCTGTGTGACCCACCCCCCATCCATCTCCCTGTGTGACCCACCCTCCATCCCTCACTGCCCGTGTAGCCCACCCTCCCTGTGTAACCAACCCTCATTCTCTCACTGCCTGTGTAACCCACCCTCTGACCCTCACTCCTTGTGTAACCCACCCTCTGACCCTCACTCCCTGTGTAACCCACCCTCTGACCCTCACTCCCTATGTAACCCACCCTCTGACCCTCACTCCCTGTGTAACCCACCCTCTGACCCTCACTCCCTGTGTAACCCACCCTCTGACCCTCACTCCCTGTGTAACCCACCCTCTGACCCTCACTCCCTGTGTAACCCACCCTCTGACCCTCACTCCCTGTGTAACCCACCCTCTGACCCTCACTCCCTGTGTAACCCACCCTCCGACCCTCACTCCCTGTGTGACCCACCCCCAACCCTCACTCCCTGTGTAACCCACCCTCTGACCCTCACTCCCTGTGTAACCCACCCTCTGACCCTCACTCCCTGTGTAACCCACCCTCCGACCCTCACTCCCTGTGTAACCCATCCTCCAACCCTCACTCCCTGTGTAACCCACCCTCCGACCCTCACTCCCTGTGTGACCCATCCTCATTCCCTCACTCCCTGTGTGACCCACCCCCCGACCCTCACTCCCAGTGTGACCCACCCCCCGACCCTCACTCCCAGTGTGACCCACCCTCTGACCCTCACCCCCTGTGTGACCCACCCCCCGACCCTCACTCCCAGTGTGACCCACCCCCCGACCCTCACTCCCAGTGTGACCCACCCTCTGACCCTCACCCCCTGTGTGACCCACCCCCCGACCCTCACTCCCAGTGTGACCCACCCTCTGACCCTCACCCCCTGTGTGACCCACCCTCCGACCCTCACTCCCTGTGTGACCCACCCTCTGACCCTCACTCCCTGTGTGACCCACCCTCCGACCCTCACTCCCTGTGTGACCCACCCTCTGACCCTCACTCCCTGTGTGACCCACCCTCTGACCCTCACTCCCTGTGTGACCCACCCCCCGACCCTCACTCCCTGTGTAACCCACCCTCCGACCCTCACTCCCTGTGTAACCCACCCTCTGACCCTCACTCCCTGTGTGACCCACCCCCGACCCTCACTCCCTGTGTAACCCACCCCCCGACCCTCACTCCCTGTGTAACCCACCCTCCGACCCTCACTCCCTGTGTGACCCACCCCCCGACCCTCACTCCCAGTGTGACCCACCCCCCGACCCTCACTCCCAGTGTGACCCACCCCCCGACCCTCACTCCCTGTGTGACCCACCCCCCGACCCTCACTCCCTGTGTGACCCACCCTCTGACCCTCACCCCCTGTGTGACCCACCCCCCGACCCTCACCCCCTGTGTGACCCACCCCCCGACCCTCACTCCCTGTGTGACCCACCCTCTAACCCTCACTCCCTGTGTGACCCACCCCCGACCCTCACTCCCTGTGTGACCCACCCCCCGACCCTCACTCCCTGTGTAACCCACCTCTGACCCTGACCCACTGTGTAACCCACCCCCTGACCCTCACTCCCTGTGTAACCCACCTCTGACCCTGACCCGCTGTGTAACCCACCCCCTGACCCTGACCCACTGTGTAACCCACCCTGACCCACTGTGTAACCCACCCCCTGACCCTGACCCACTGTGTAACCCACCCTGACCCACTGTGTAACCCACCCCGACCCTGACCCGCTGTGTATCCCACCCCCCGACCCTGACCCGCGGTGTGACCCACCCCCCGACCCTGACCCACTGTGTAACCCACCCCGACCCTGACCCGCGGTGTGACCCACCCCCCCGACCCTGACCCACTGTGTATCCCACCCCCCGACCCTGACCCGCTGTGTATCCCACCCCGACCCTGACACGCGGTGTGACCCACCCCCTGACCCTGACCCGCTGTGTAACCCACCCCGACCCTGACCCGCTGTGTAACCCACCCCCTGACCCTGACCCACTGTGTAACCCACCCTGACCCACTGTGTAACCCACCCCCTGACCCTGACCCACGGTGTAACCCACCCTCTGACCCTGACCCGCTGTGTATCCCACCCCCCGACCCTGACCCGCTGTGTATCCCACCCCCCGACCCTGACCCACTGTGTAACCCACCCCGACCCTGACACGCGGTGTGACCCACCCCCTGACCCTGACCCACTGTGTAACCCACCCTGACCCACTGTGTAACCCACCCCCTGACCCTGACCCACTGTGTAACCCACCCTGACCCACTGTGTAACCCACCTCTGACCCTGACCCGCTGTGTAACCCACCCCCTGACCCTGACCCACTGTGTAACCCACCCTGACCCACTGTGTAACCCACCCCCTGACCCTGACCCACTGTGTAACCCACCCTGACCCACTGTGTAACCCACCCCGACCCTGACCCGCTGTGTATCCCACCCCCCGACCCTGACCCGCGGTGTGACCCACCCCCCGACCCTGACCCACTGTGTAACCCACCCCGACCCTGACCCGCGGTGTGACCCACCCCCCGACCCTGACCCACTGTGTATCCCACCCCCCGACCCTGACCCGCTGTGTATCCCACCCCGACCCTGACACGCGGTGTGACCCACCCCCTGACCCTGACCCGCTGTGTAACCCACCCCGACCCTGACCCGCTGTGTAACCCACCCCCTGACCCTGACCCACTGTGTAACCCACCCTGACCCACTGTGTAACCCACCCCCTGACCCTGACCCACGGTGTAACCCACCCCCTGATCCTGACCCGCTGTGTATCCCACCCCCCGACCCTGACCCGCTGTGTATCCCACCCCCCGACCCTGACCCACTGTGTAACCCACCCCGACCCTGACACGCGGTGTGACCCACCCCCTGACCCTGACCCACTGTGTAACCCACCCTGACCCACTGTGTAACCCACCCCCTGACCCTGACCCACTGTGTAACCCACCCTGACCCACTGTGTAACCCACCCCGACCCTGACCCGCGGTGTGACCCACCCCCCGACCCTGACCCACTGTGTAACCCACCCCGACCCTGACCCGCTGTGTATCCCACCCCCCGACCCTGACCCGCTGTGTATCCCACCCCCCGACCCTGACCCGCTGTGTATCCCACCCCCCGACCCTGACCCGCTGTGTAACCCACCCTGACCCATTGTGTATCCCACCCCCCGACCCTGACCCGCTGTGTATCCCACCCCCCGACCCTGACCCGCTGTGTATCCCACCCCCCGACCCTGACCCGCTGTGTAACCCACCCCGACCCTGACCCACTGTGTAACCCACCCCCTGACCCTGACCCGCTGTGTAACCCACCCTGACCCATTGTGTATCCCACCCCCCGACCCTGACCCGCTGTGTATCCCACCCCCCGACCCTGACCCGCTGTGTATCCCACCCCCCGACCCTGACCCGCTGTGTAACCCACCCCGACCCTGACCCACTGTGTAACCCACCCTGACCCATTGTGTGACCCACCCCGACCCTGACCCGCTGTGTAACCCACCCCGACCCTGACCCGCTGTGTAACCCACCCCGACCCTGACCCACTGTGTAACCCACCCCGACCCTGACCCGCTGTGTAACCCACCCCCTGACCCTGACCCACTGTGTAACCCACCCTGACCCATTGTGTGACCCACCCCGACCCTGACCCGCTGTGTAACCCACCCTGACCCTGACCCACTGTGTAACCCACCCCCCGACCCTGACCCGCTGCGTAACCCACCCCCCACCCTGACCCACGGTGTAACCCACCCCGACCCTGACCCGCTGTGTAACCCACCCCCTGACCCTGACCCACTGTGTGACCCACCCTGCTGCCCACTTGCCTGGGTTGTGGGACCACCGCCTTTCTTGTCTCTAATGTATAGTATTGATGAGCGTGTGTGTATGAGCATCATGTGGCTGACACTCTGCCTTCTTGTTCAGTGTTGCTGAGAGTCAGTCTGGAGCTCGGCACAGTCCAAAGAGCCACCTGAAATCCAGCTCCTCCCTGAAGGCACTCTTCTCCACCATTAGACACAGCACGGTCAGTAAACTGAACAGACTCCGTTCATCCAGCCTGGAGCAGATTAACAGCCGGTCAGCAGACAGTACGTCTGGGGGACTAAGGTGCGAGGAGATTCAAGCCACCCTGAGGAAAACCCCGTCCCTACAATCTCTTCGGCTGGTTGGTAATCCAGACTTCTCACCTTCACCTATTCGTAGCATTAAAGTACAGACAGATTCTGTTAAACTGGGTTTGGATCTTAGTTACGCCACACTTGACAGACAATGAGCTCTTCTCATTAGAAATAGGACACTGAAGTACTGGAGAAGGTAATAAACAAGATTGACAAGTGTTACACTGAGAATATGAAATGAAATGAAAATCGCTTATTGTCACGAGCAGGCTTCAATGAAGTTACTGTGAAAAGCCCCTAGTCGCCACATTCCGGCACCTGTCCGGGGAGGCTGGTACGGGATATATAACGATCAGGAACATTTGGAGATCTGGGCAAGGGAAGAATGTGAGGTAACCTGTTTCCACTTGTGCAGTGGGAAGGGGCCATAAACATTAAATAGGATCCTAGGGACAGGAGGAGGCCATTCAGCCCCTCAAGCCTGTCCCTGCATTAAATTTGATGATGAAAGATCTGCAACTTAACTCTCTGCAGCCGGCCTTTGGCAGTCCTGAATAAACCCCATTGGGGAGTCGGAGAGAAACGTCTTTACCCTGAGAATGGTGAGAATGTGGAACTCGTTATCACACAATGCACAGCATTGATCCAATAGATGAGATAAACAGAGAAGGAAGAAAGAAATAGAAAGATATTCTGAGAGGGCGACAGAGGGAGGCGGTGGGGGGGGGGGAGAAGGCTTGTGTGGATTATAAAGGCTGAATGGCCTGTCCCTGCTGTTAATTTGCTCGCCTTGAATATAAATAGCACAGGAGCTCCACCTGCTGGATATTATAAGAACAGGCACTCTTGCTTTATAATGTAGTTGATCATCAGGCAGCTAGGATGGAGGTCTCTGTTAGGGAGTCTCTGATAGGGAGTTTGTTGGGGGGGGGTCTCTTTTGGGGGGTATCTTTTGGAGAGGTCTCTGATGGGCGGTCTCTTTTGGGAGGTTTCTGATTGGGGGGTCTGATCAGGGTCTCTGTTCATAGAGTCATAGATATTTACAGCATGGAAACAGGCCCTTCGGCCCAGCTGGTCCATGCCGCCCACTTTCTATCACTAAGCTTGTCCCACTTGCCCACATTTGGCCCATATCCCTCTATACCCACCCCGCCCATGCAACTATCTAACTGTTTTTAAAGGAAAAAATTGTACACACCTCTACCACTGCCTCTGGCAGCTCGTACCAGATGCTCACCACCCTCTGTGTGAAAACATTTCCCCTCTCGTCTCTTTTGTATCTCTCACCTCTCCCCTCGCACCTTAAACCTATGCCCTCTAGTTCTCGACTCCTCTATCTTTGGGAAAAGATGTTGACTATCTACCTTATCGATGCTCCTCAGTATTTTATAGACCCCTACAAGATCACCCCTCTAGGCTCCAGGAAAAATAGTCCCAGCCTGTCCAGCCTCTCCTTATAACTCAGACCATCAACTCCTGGTAGCATCCTGGGAAATCTCTTCTGCACTCTTTCTAGTTTAACAATATCCTTCCTATAATAGGGTGACCAGAACTGAACACAGTATGCCATGTGTGGTCTTACTAATGTCTTGTACAACTTCAACAAGACGTCCCAACTCCTGTATTCACTATTCTGACCAATAAAACCTAGCATGCTGAATGCCTTCTTCACCACCCTGTCCACTTGCGACTCCACCCTCAAGGAGCTATGAACCTGTACCCCTAGATCTCTTTGTTCTGTAACTCTCCCCAACTCCTTACCATTAACTGAGTAGGTCCTGCCCTGATTTGATCTACTAAAATACATCACCTCACATTTATCCAAATTAAACTCCGTCTGCCATTCATCAGCCCATTGGCCCAATTGGTCAAGATCTTGTTGCAATCTAATATAACCTTCTTCACTATCCACTGTGCCACCAATCTTGGTGTCATCTGCAAACTTACTAACCATGCCTCTTACATTCTCATCCAAATTATTAATATATATCACAAATAACAGTGGACCCAGCACCGATCCCTGAGGCACACCGCTGGTCACAGGCCTCCAGTTTGATAAACAACCCTCTACAACCACCCTTTGGCTTCGGTCGCCAAGCCAATTTTGTATCCAATTGGCTATCTCACCCTGGATTCCGCGAGATGTAACCTTTTGCAACAACCTCGCATGCAGTACCTTGACAAAGGCCTTGCTAAAGTCCATATAGACAACGTCAACTGCACTGCCCTCATCTACCTTCTTGGTTACCCCTTCAAAAAACTCAATCGAATTTGTGAGACATGACTTTCCCCTTACAAAGCCATGCTGACTTTCCCTAATTAGCCTTTGCCTGTCTAAATGCCTGTAGATCCTGTCCCTCAGAATACCTTCTCACAATTTACCCACTACAGAAGTACGGCTAACCGGTCTGTAGTTCCCAGGCTTATCCCTCCAGCCCTTCTTAAACAAAGGCACAGCATTTGCTATTCTCCAATCTTCAGGCACCTATCCTGTGGCTGTCAATGATTCAAATATCTCAGTTAGGGGGCTGACAATTTCCTCCCTAGCCTCCCGCAGCGTCCGAGGATACATTTCATCAAGTCCCAGGGATTTATCTATTTTGATGCGCTTTAATATCTCCAGCATCTCCTTCCCTGTAATATGTACACTCCTCAAGACATCACTTTTTATTTCCATAATTTCCCTAATATTCGTGCCGTTCTCAACGGTAACTACTGACGAGAAATATTCATTTAGGACCTCTCCCATCCCTTGTGGATCCGCACATAGATGATCTTGTTCATCCTTAAGAGGCCCTACCCTCTCCCTAGTCACCCTTTTACCCTTTATGTATCTGTAAAAGCTCTTTGGATTTTCCTTTGCCTTATCTGCCAAGCCAATCTCATGTCCCCTTTTTGCCCGTCTGACTTCTCTCTTACCTCTACTCCAACAAGCCCTATACTCTTCAAGGGATCCACTTGATCCCAGCTGCCTATGCAAATCATATGCCTCCTTCTTCCTTTTGACCATGGCCTCAATATCCCGAGTCATCCAAGGTTCCTCCTTCTATGAGCCTTACCCTTCACTCTAAGAGGAATGTGCTCACCCTGAACCCTAGTTAACACCTTTCTGAAAGACTCCCACTTACCAGCTGCCCCCTTGCCTGTAAATAGGCACACCAATCAACTTTTGAAAGCTCCCGCCTAATACCCTCGAAATTGGCCTTGCCCCAATTTAGAATTTTAACTTTGGGTCAGAAATATCATTCTCTATAGCTATCTTAAAACTAATGGAATTATGGTCACTGGTCCCAAAGTGATCCCTCACTAACACTTCTGCCACCTGCCCTTCCTTATTCCCCAAGAGGAGGTTAGGTTTTGCCCCCTCTCTAGTCGGGCCATCCACATATTGAATGAGGAATTCTTCCTGAATACACTCGACAAATTTATCTCCATCCAAACCCCTAAAAGGTTGATTGGCAAATGAAGTTTAATGCAGAAAAGTGTGAGGTGATTCATTTTGGAAGGAATAACAGGAAGACAGAGTACTGGGCTAATGGTAAGATTCTTGGTAGTGTGGATGAGCAGAGGGATCTCGGTGTCCATGTCCATAGATCCCTGAAAGTTGCCACCCAGGTTGAGAGGGTTGTTAAGAAGGCGTACGGTGTGTTAGCTTTTATTGGTAGAGGGATTGAGTTCCGGAGCCATGAGGTCATGTTGCAGTTGTACATAACTCTGGTGCGGCCGCATTTGAAGTACTGCGTGCAGTTCTGGTCGCCACATTATAGGAAGGATGTGGAAGCATTGGAAAGGGTGCAGAGGAGATTTACCAGGATGTTGCCTAGTATGGAGGGAAGGTCTTATGAGGGAAGGCTGAGGGACTTGAGGCTGTTTTCATTAGAGAGAAGAAGGTTAAGAGGTGACTTAATTGAGGCATACAGGATGATCAGGGGATTAGATAGGGTGGACAGTGAGAGCATTTTTCCTCGGATGGTGATGTCTAGCATGAGGGGACATAGCTTTAAATTGAGGGGAGATAGATATAGGACAGATGTCAGAGGTAGGTTCTTTACTCAGAGAGTAGTAAGGGCGTGGAATGCCCTGCCTGCAACAGTAGTGGACTCGCCAACACTAAGGGCATTCAAATGGTCATTGGATAGGCATATGGACGATAAGGGAATAGTGTAGATGGGCTTTAGAGGGGTTTCACAGGTCGGCGCAACATCGAGGGAAGAAGGGCCTGTACTGCGCTATAATGTTCTATTGACAGAGCAAACAGAAATGAATGTATATGATATGGGGCTAGATTCTCTTTTCTGGAGACTAAATGCTCCCGCCAGCAGAGACCCATGATTGGCCTCCACTGGCGCCAGGAGCGGCGTCCAGGTGCAGTTCAATCTACTTTTCCATGCTAATTGATGGCGGACTCCCAGCAATGGGCCGCCATCGTGCAAATCCTGCACTCCCCCCTGCGCTGACAAGTAGGGGTATCCTTCCCTCCCCCACCACCACTGGAATAACAGGTCAGCACACATGCATGAGGGTGACTCAACCCCTCCCCAGCCATCCTATCAGAACCCCCATCAAAGAACCCCCAACAGAGTTGGGAGGTCCAAAACGCAGGACCTCAAAGGTAGTAATCTCAGGATTGCTACCAGTGCCATGTGCTAGTCAGAGTAGGAATGACTGACAGGATAGGCAGGACAGGCAGCTCAATGTTCCAGGGTACAGATGCTGTAGGAAAGATAGAACAGAAGATAGGAGAGGAGGGGGAATTGCGTTATTGATTAGGGACAGTATCACGGCAGTGCAGAGAGAGGATATATCCGAGGGTTTGCCCACTGAGTCTATATGGGTAGAACTGAAAAATAAGAAAGGTGAGACTGTACTCTAGGACTGTATCATAGGCCCCTAAATAGTCTGCGGGATATTGAGGAGCAAATATATAAGGAGATTACAGACAGCTGCCAGAAAAATAGGGTGGGAATAGTTGGGGACTTTAACGTGCCCAACATTAACTGGGACAGCCATAGCACTATTTGCACGTTCCCAGTGGGTTGGGGCAGGAAGCTCGTCGGGGACATTGCGAAACCCGTTATGGTGGGCGGGTGGGCTGGGAGTCTCGGGACCAGTTTGATGCCCGAATCCCACGGCTAGCGGGTGGGCCTCGAGAATCCCTGCCTATGACTCGATGAATGAAAATGCATGGAATGGCTGGATAACTGCGGTTCCGTTTTCTCCCACTAGGTGTCCCCATTGGCCCAGTTGAGGAAAACTGCATCTTTTCAGTCTCTTCACTTCCTGCAGAAGAAGAATCGATATAGTTCATACGTGGTGAGGGAGGCGGCAGAGACCAGCCTGGGACACAGGTAGGTCGGTGGTGCCAGTAAAGGTTGAGTCGTGTGAAGGCCTGGGAAAGGCAAAGATAAAAAGGGAGACTTTTTTAAAAAATTTAGAGTACCCAATTATTGTTTCCAATAAAGTGGCAATTTAGAATGGCCAATCCACCTAACCTGCACATCTTTGGGGTTGTGGGGGTGAAACCCACGCAGACACGGGGAGAACGGGCAAACTCCACACGGACAGTGACCCGGAGCCGGGATCGAACCCAGGCCCTCAGCACCGGAGGCAGCAATGCTAACCACTGTGCCACCGTGCTGCCCACGAAATAGGAGCCCTTGAGGATTTCAAATCCCCCCATGGCATCTGTAATTGCCTCTATCTCTGTCTATATATTTCTATCTCCACCTCTATCGCCTAAAGCCCAACACATCTCCAAAATATCTCACACTCCAATTCTTACACTTCCCCAATTTTAAAGTTTGCATTGCCCAGTTCAAGCTTCAATGTGAAGGGGGCATCATCCCTATTGAGGCCTTGTCAGCACCGTTTTAATTTAACATCCACAATTCAATTTTGACCAGTTCCAACGCCTTTTTTCAGATACTCAATGGCTGGGGTGAGCTGCAGCTTTACCTGGCACCTCCTCTTGTAGATTTGAGCCCAGATGGTGAGAGTTGATGGGTTATCAACGGCAAGGAGATGTTTTTTTTTAAAAACCCGGGGTTCAGTAAAGTAAATTAGAATATTTTCCTGCGGGGGATTTCCTAGTTGCATCTGTCCATGAGGTTGAGATTTTCTGAGAGAGTGTTTCCTAACTCAAGCTCTGATTGGCTGAAACTTCCTCTTGCGAGTGGATCCATGGTACTGGTGTCAGCTGTTGGTTCAGTGATAGCACTCTAACCACCCAGTCAGGCGATTGTAGGTTCAATTCCCACTTTGGAGACTTGAGTATAGGATGCAGACTGCCGTTACTGAGGATTGGCACTCTTACCCCATCTGCCATTGGCATATTTAGAAGGATTTGCAGGTTGATAATCAATCTGTTTGACCGCACCGTCCTTGGCCATCAAGTCCTGAACCCGGAGTTCTTGGTTCAGGGGCAGGGGCGCAACCCACTGTCCCTCACTATGCTAAGACTAGTACCTAATAACTCCATTTATTTAACGTAAGGCAGGAGAATTACAGGCTTAATCAGCCCACTGTGACTATTTACCCTCATTATTTCTCTTTTAGTTTCCCTCTTTAGGGGTGGGGCGGCACAGTGGCACAGTGGTTAGCACTGCTGCTTCACGGCACCAAAGACCTGGGTTCGATCCCGGCCCTGGGTTACTGTCTGTGTGGAGTTTGCACATTCTCCCCGTGTCTGCATGGGTCTCACCCTCACAACCCAAAGATGTGCAGTTAGGGTGGATTAGCCACGCTAAATTGCCCATTAATTGGAATAAAAATAGTTTCTCTCTTGAGCGTGTTCATTGCTCCAGAGGTACAAACAGTTCAAGAGGAAGTCCCACCACCACCATCTCTAGGGATTCAGTTCAGCCTTCATCCCAAAGTTTTAAATGTATCACAAGAATTAGACAAGTTGTGTAGAAGAGGCTTGTTTTTCTGTGAGGTTAGAAGATTGAGGAGGTGACCTAATTGAGGCGATTATGATGTGAGGAATGTGGCAGTCTGTTCGGTTCATGTACAGCAAGTTGTGAGGCTGTTACCTCACAACAATGAGGTAATGGACAGGTAACCATTTAGTGAGTGAGGGATAGGTATTGGTCAGGATACCAGGGAAAAAACTCCCCAGCTTTTCTTCCAATAGTCATAGAATCATAGAGGTGTACAGTACAGAAAAGGCCCTTCGGCCCATTGCGTCTACGCCGGTCAAAAATAACCACCTGGGCAGCAGCTTAGCACAAGTAGTTCGCGCTGTGACTTCACAGCGCCAGGGTCCCAGGTTCGATTCCCGGCTTGGGTCACTGTCTGTGTGGAGTCTGCACATCCTCCCCGTGTGTGCGTGGGTTTCCTCCGGGTGCTCCGGTTTCCTCCCACAGTCCAAAGATGTGCAGGTTCGGTGGATTGGCCGTGAATAAATTGCCCTTAGTGACCAAAAAGGTTAGTAGGAGTTATTGGCTTACGGGGTAGGGTGGAAGTGAGGGCTTAAGTAGGTCAGTGCAGACTCGATGGGCCGAATAGCCTCCTTCTGCACTGTATGTTCTATGTTCTAGCCATTCTAATTCCATTTTCCAGCACTTGTCCCATAGCCTTATATGCCTTGGCATCACAAGTTCACATCTCAACACTTCTTAACTGTTATGAGGGTCTCTGCCTCCACAACCCTCTCAGGCAGCCAGTTCCAGATTCCCACCACCCTCTGGGTAAAAAGGCTTTCCCCACATCTAATTTTTATCTTAAATCTATGCCCCCTTGTCACTGACCCCTAGCTACTGACCGGTAGTATTGTGGATAGCACAATTGCTTCACGGCTCCAGGGTCCCAGGTTCGATTCCGGCTTGGGTCACTGTCTGTGCGGAGTCTGCACATCCTCCCCGTGTGTGCGTGGGTTTCCTCCAGGTGCTCTGGTTTCCTCCCACAGTCCAAAGATGTGCAGGTTAGGTGGATTGGCCATGATCAATTGCCCTTAGTGTCCAAAATTGCCCTTAGTGTTGGGTGGGGTTACTGGGTTATGGGGATAGGGTGGAGTTGTTGACCTTGGGTAGGGTGCTCTTTCCAAGAGCCGGTGCAGACTCGATGGGCTGAATGGCCTCCTTCTGCACTGTAAATTGTATGTATGTATGTAAAGGGAAACCTTTATTCCTGCCAACTCTATCTATGCCCCTTATAATTTTATTCATCTCAATCATGCTCCTCTGCTCCAAGAAAAACAACCCCTGTCTATCCAATCTCTCTTCAGAGCTAAAACTCTCCAGACGAGGCAACATCCTGGTAAATCTCCTTGGCACCCTTTCTAGTGCTGTCACGTCTCTCCTATAATGTGGATTCCAGAACTGCCACAGTATGCCAGATGTGGCCTCACTAACGTTTTATACAGTTCAAGCATAACCTCCCTGCACTTAAACTCTATGTCTCAGCTAATAAAGGCAAGTATACCATATGCCTTAATTACTGTATCCGCCTGCTCTGCTACCTTAAGGGACGGGTGTACATGCACAACAAGGTCCCTCTCTGATCCTCCATGCTTGCCAGGGTCTTGCCGTCTATCATGTATTCCATTGTCCTGCCCAAATGCTAACCTCACACTTGTCCAGTTGAATTTCATTTGCCACTGTTCAGCCCACCTGACCAGCCCGTCTATATAATAATAATCATTATTGTCACAAGTAGGCTTACATTAACACTGCAATGAAGTTACTGCGAAAAGCCCCCAGTCGCCACGTTCCGGCGCCTGTTTGGGTACATGGAGAATTCAGAGTGTCCAAATTACCTAACAGCATGTCCTGTAATTAATTCCCTGATCAAAATTGCATCACCCCCTCCTCTTTTCCCTCCTTCCCTATCTCGCCTGTAGATCCTGTATCCTGGAATATTGAGCTGCCAATCCTGCCCCTCTCTCAGCCATGTCTCAGTGTCAGCAATGATATCATATCTCCATGCTTTAATTTGCACCCTCAATCCATTGGCCTGAGAAACATTGGCATAGAAACATAGAAGATAGGAGCAGGAGGAGGCCATTCGACCCTTCAAGCTGTTCTGCCATTCATTATGATCATGGCTGATCATCCAACACAATAGCCTAATCCTGCTTTCCCCCATAGCCTTTGATCCCTTTCGCCCTAATTGCTATATCTAACTCTTTCTTGAAAACATGCAGTATTTTGGCCTCAACTCCATCCCTGTCCTAAATGGTCTACCGCGTATATACTCAGACCTTGTTCGTCAGACACCTTGCATCAAAATAAATACCATCCAATCTTGCCAATCTTCCTGGTGACTTAAATGGTCTGGACATTCAATGCCTTCCTGACTCACTGGATGTTTCTTCTCATTTTGGCTGTGCATCTCTTCCTGCCGTACCTTCTCTCAGGATCCCAGCGCCCTGACAAGTTAGTCCCATCGGATGTGTCATGGGAACTTTTACATCCACCCGGGAGGGCAGAGGAATCATTGTTTTATCATTGCATCTGAAAGACAGCATCTCTGACTATGCAGCACTCCCTCACCACTGCACTGGAGGGCCGTCCTGGGTCATGTGCATGAGTCTGTGGGGGCCAGCCTGAACCCGTGACCTTTCTACTCCAAAGCAAGAGTATGACCCATCAAGCCACATAGCTTCACAGTTGGGTTTACATTCTCAACCTTTCTGTTGCTCCCTGAGGCCAGCTGCTGCTGTTAGCATTATTGGAGTATTGGACAGGGAATGGCTTCACCATCCTTCTGCTCTTCCGCTTTGTTACCTTGCAATTCCAAAGGTAAGGCTTGAAACGCAACAGGAAATGATGTAACTGTGCCAATGTGGGTTGTGTCCGTGCAACAGAGACACCAACACCTTTGTGTGGTTCTCTTTCATAAGACGGTAATGTTTTGTCAGGTGGGTCTACACAGGACATTGGAGGTGGGCGTAGTTGTGTTGTGATGTGTATGCTTTGTGCAAATGTCTACTTTCCATTGTTGACAGCGAGGTCAAGCCTACTGGCCACAGGTCAATCACATCGCTCAGCGTAGAAGACACTAGATTGCCCAATCACCCAAGGGTCATTGGACAGGTGACTCAGACATTCGCTGATGCCAGCTTCATTCTTGAACTGTCCAAACCGGCCCATGGATCTTTTGGATTTCTCATCTCTAGATCGCGTGGACGTGAGTACTGGGATGCGGGGTTAAAGACCTAAGGTGTTCTTTTCATTTATAGGACCAACTATCAGCTATGAATGGCCTGAGGTTTTCTTGGCACTGATTCATTCCACCATAGTAACCTGACTGGGAAGTGTGATACAAATCCTGTTTGTCCATGGCCCCTTGAGCCTGTTCTGCCATTCAATAAGAACTTGCATATTCAAGTTGTGAGCACGTTTCTGAGGAAGAACACTCTGGCAAAATTCTGCGCTGATATCTCCACTCCACACTTCCGGTTATTTTATGACTTCTCTCTTAGATTCCACGGTTATGGATACAGCCTGCAGAACGAGCACCCCTCCCAGAATCTTGCAGTTCTTTGGTACACGGTCTGATTAGTGCCATCTCCTCTTTCCCCAATTTCTGTGGGAACTTCTGTCTGATTTTGCAGGCATCATGTCCTTGCTTTGAGGGTAATAGGGGTCTCAGCGACACTGCCCATTAATTGTTGAAGTTGATGTATCAGAATGCCTCTCATTATAATTGGCAAGTAAGATTTGTGCTACACAAGCACCAGGCATTTACCATCTCCAACATGAGAGAATCCAACCTTTGCCATTCAATGGAATTACCATCGCTGAATCCCCCACTATGACTATCCTGGGGGATTACCATTGATCAGAAATTGATCTGCAGCAGCCATATAAACACTCGCTACAAGGGCAGGTCAGAGGCTGGGAATCCTGCGGTAACTCACCTCCCGATTCCCCAGAGCCTGTTCACCATCTACAGGGCACAAGTCAGGAGTGCAATGGAATACTCCCCACTTCCCTAGATGAGCGCAGCTCCAACAACACTCAAGAAGCTCAACACCATCCAGGACAAAGCAGCCCGCGTATTGGCATCCCGCCCACCAACTTAAACATTCACTCCCTCCACCACCGACACATTGTGGCAGCCATGTGTACCATCTACAAGAGGCACTGTAGGAACGCACCAAAATTCCTTCGAAGGCACTTTCCAAACTCGTGACTTTTATCATCTAGAAGCACAATGGCAGCAAATGCATAGTAACACTTCCTGGAGGTTCCCCTCCAAGTCACTCACTATCCAGACTTGGAAATAACTGGCCGTTCCTTCACTGTCACTGGATCAGAATCCTGGAACTCCCTCTCTAACAGCACTGTGGGTGTACCTACACCACAGAGACTGCAGCAGTTCAAGAAGGCAGCTCACCCACCACCATCTCAAAGGCAATTAGGGAAGGGCAATGAATGCTGGCTTAGCCAGTGATACCCACATCCCAGAATAAATATAAATTTATAAAACCAGTCATTTCATTTATGTACCTCTTGTAGAAATATATCAGAGCATTCAACACATTTTTAAATTAATTTGAACTGCCTGCAGTTCCATCTGTAAATATGGCAGGAAGCCAAATAGCAGTGAGGTGAATGCTCAACTGATCAGCTTTTGTTGCTGTTTGGTTGAGTGAGGAACCTTGGCCAGGCACCAGGAGATCTCCCAACTCTCTTCCGATTAATGTGTTAAAATATTTACGTTTCCCAGATCCGGACATTTATCCTATGCTGCGAGTCTTGCTTATATTGAGTTTGCAGTGCCCTATCATGGTGATTAAAACATTTTCCCACCAGCTTCTCGTCCTCCCACACCCCATGTACACACTACCCTGCCATAGACTCTACCCACCCATTTAATCCCCTTCCACACCCCATGTACACTCTACCCTGCCATAGACTCTACCCACCCATTTAATCCCCTTCCACTCCCCATGTACACTCTACCCTATCATAGACTCTACCCACCCATTTAATCCCCTTCCACTCCCCATGTACACTCTAACCTATCATAGACTCTACCCACCCATTTAATCCCCTTCCACACCCCATGTACATTCTACCCTATCATAGTCTCTACCCACCCATTTAATCCCCTCCCACATCCCATGTACACTCTACCTATCATAGACTCTACCCACCCATTTAATCCCCTTCCACACCCCATGTACACTCTACCCTACCATAGACTCCACCCACCCATTTAATCCCCTTCCACATCCCATGTACACTCTACCTATCATCGACTCTACCCACCCATTTAATCCATTTCCACACCTCAAGTACACTCTACAGCTGTGTGATCTAGATTGTTCATCTACCGTTACAACCAAAGGCATTCCTCACTGACCAGTTGCCTGACTTTCTATGAAATTATTTTACACCCAGAAATTGCTGAAGCAGATTTTATTTAGTATTAGCGATTAGTATTGTGACCCTTAAAATCAGTTACTAACTAGATTTTTTGCAATGCTTTTGTTACATTTTTCATTTCCACTATCATCTCCATTACAAATGTAAATATCAAACAATACCCACTGCAGGCCTCACACAGGTACAGTCTGAGAAACACATATTGGTGTGGAGTTTTACTCCTGAGGTGGGTAGCTGGAGCCGGAATGGCACCCGAACAGTGGGACCTTTGCTTTTGGGGAGGACTGGGGGCAGGATGGAGTCAAGCCTGCTGCCCCTAGATGCAGATCGGAGGTGGCCATATGGTCTGCCTATGGAGGTGGGCTGCTTAAAAGGCCTGCCTCAGTTCTCAGTCTTGGTCCCAGTTGTTCTGCTAAATATTAGGCCCTCGAGCTCTCACCCATTACACCCACTCACCTCCCACCCACTCCCCATGCCTCATCCATGCCAACGTATGCCCCACACCCACCCTGAACGGCCCCTCATATTCTCCTTGCCAACTCATGCCTCGCACACAACTCCCATGGCTACATGTAGCCTGATTGCCAATTTAATACCAATGCATGCAAATCGGCCCACCACTACCCTTTGATGTTACACCCCCTGTGTCATCTCACCCAGAATCCACCATGGACAGAACTCAGGGGCATGTTGAGATAAAATAAAATTGTTCTAAATATCTATAACAGCCTTTACTATATCTTTTTTAAATATTTAAATGTTCCAAGTACTTAATCCGTTATAAAAACAAGCAAACTTATATTTATAACCTCAAATCAAAGACAGCTAATCTTTTAAAAACCTCTTTATGCTGTCAATCAAACTGTGAATTTAGGACCCCCTACTGGTATAATGATAGGGAAAATGTGGAAAGCAGTCATGTATTAATTATGGCATAACAGGGAGGCTGTAGCGTAGTGGTTTTGTCACTGGACTAATTAACCAAAGACCCAGAGTAATGCTGTCGGGACTCAGGTTTAAATCCCTCAACTACAGATGGTGTAATTTGAATTCAATAAAAGTCTGGAATTAAAAGTCTAATGATGACCATGAAACATTTTCAATTGTTGTAAAATCCTATCTGGTTCACTAATGTCCCTGAGGGAAGGGCATCTGCTATCCTTACTTGGTCTGGCCTCCATGTGACACCAGATCCACAGCAGCAAGTGGTTGACTCTTAGCTTTATGGGCAGCACGGTAGCACAGTGGTTAGCACTGTGGCTTCACAGCTCCAGGGTCCCAGGTGCGATTCCCGACTGGGTCACTGTCTGTGCGGAGTCTGCACGTTCTCCCCGTGTGTGCGTAGGTTTCCTCCGGGTGCTCCGGTTTCCTCCCACAGTCCAAAGACATGCAGGTTAGGTGGATTGGCCATGCTAAATTGCCCATAGTGTCCAAAAAGGTTAACTAGGGGCTGCTGGGTTGCGGGGATAGGTTAGATACGTGGGTTTAAGTGGGTGCTCTTTCCAAGGGCCGGTCTCGATAGGCCGAATGGCCTCCTTCTGCACTGTAAATTCTATGACTATGACAACTGCTCCTTAAGGACAAATAAGGGTGAGCAATAAATGCTGGCACAGCCAGCGATGGCCACGTCCCATGAATGAATTAAAAAATTAATCCTCTGGGGTAATGTGAACAAACATAACTGCGGGAACAGATTTTTTTCAACTCTCAATTTTAAAGGACTGATGATTTAAATAACTCCACAGCTTGAGTGTTTTTAACCTCTCACTGACACAATCATCCTGTTTATTTTAATTTTAAAGGGCTGGAGATTTGAAAAAGTTGACAGCTGGACAGTTCTACAGAATTTACCCACCCTTCAACAGAATTTATGTTTACTCCATAAATGCGCACCACCTATACTCTGGGATAAGGCCCCAGCTCCAGTGAAAATGGGGTCTGATAGAATTCAGCACCGAGTTCAAATCATAGAAGCCCTACAATGCAGAAGGAGGCCATTCAGCCCATTGGGTCTGCACCCCCTCGAACCTGGGACCCTGGTGCTGTATACAGCAGTGCTAACCACTGTGCAGCCGTGCCGTCCAGTGGCCCTGCTGAATTTATGTTTGGGTGAATCACATGAGGGAAACCTCCTTTCCACAACCAGTGAGAATGGGGTCCACTGGAAATTGTGGTGGGACTTACAGATCCGGGTCTCATGCACCATTTTTAAAGGTCCGTGGCGTCTCCACGACTCAGCGGAAATTCGGGCACTGGGCTGCACCTTTTTTGTCGCAGTTAATTTGTGTTTTTGTTTGTCTCCTGCCTCTAGGTTTATTTATTCACCAAATGGCAGACCAATATGCTGAGAAACTGTACGCTGGATTGCTGGAGCTGGGAGATGAAATTCTGGAGGTCAACAGGGAACCTGTTGAAGGTCTCAGTTTCAATGAGGTGAACACTTTGATGCTACAGGACAGCACTGTGTCCCTTTGGATCAGAAGACACAACGGGACCAGGGAACAACATGAAGAGTAACAATAATGCTCCATGGCTTGGATTTACAGCCACTGCAAGTTGTTCATTAAAACTACTAGCAGTGTTCACAACATACAGATGCACAAGGATAAAAATCACTTCTAACCTGACCACGTGCCCTGGTGCTTCTAAATCCAGTATTTATCTGCATTAATTCTCCTACCCGGAACATGGGAAAGAGACAGTAACAGTTGCCATTCCGGCTGCCCTTCCAAAGGCTAGGACTCTGAGTAGGTAACTGAATTATCTCCTTTTCCTAACCTCTGAAACCTTCCTCAATGTCTGATTGCGCAGACAATTCTGATTTCTCAGTTCTGAACATCATCTTCCAATTCTGGAGAATTGGGCCTTTTCTTTGCACTCCCCACTCAGACAGGACCTTGTATTTCCCAAGCATCTTTTCTGTTACTCTCCTGGCACTGGGGATTTTAATGAACCCAAACACAGAATGGACCAGGATTGTACCTTCCTCACTGACTACGTGGCAAAATTAGTGTTGGGCTAAACACTAGGGCCGGTCAAAAGCACTGAGCTCTCATCCTCCTCAGAATCCCTACAGTGCAGAAGGAGGCCTATCGAGTCTGCACCAACTCTCTGGAAGAGCACCCTACCCAGCCCACTCCCCAGCACTACCCCAATGACCCACCTCACCTGCACATCTTTCGACACTAAGGGGCAATTTAGCGTTGCCAATCTACCTAACCTGTACATCTTTGGACACTAAGGGGCAATTTAGTATCCACCCCCCCCCCCCCCCTCCCCTTACATTGGTACTGAGGGGAGGGTACCCTGTTTCTCCAACACAAAATTAGTGTTTGTACCATTTGGCCTTGTATATATTTTTTACTGTTTTAATAAAAAGATATGGCCAATCTACCTAATCTGCCCCTCTTTGGACTGTGGGAGGAAACCGGAGCATCCGGAGGAAACCCACACAGACACGGGGAGAACGTGCAAACTCCACGCAGACAGCCACGGTCGGAATTGTCAAAGAGGGACATTGATTTACTGTGAAGCATCATTTCCATCCTTTTGAATGTGATAAAAGAAGAGATCCTCACACATTCTCACCTTCAGACTTTGCTCCTTTATGCATACAGTCGGAGTAGTTTCGTTGTTGAAACTGCCTCTCCATTCGCAGTAATAAATCCAAATACATTGAAATAAAACAGCTATTTATTCAACAGCAATGGCGGCAGCTTCTTATTCAATGAATGGAAAGAAATAGTTGTACTTCTACAACAGCAAATTACTGCAGATGCTGGAAGGCTGAAATAAACACAGAAAATGTTGGAAACACGGACCAGGTGAGGAATTCCCACGCACTCCCCATACATGCAGATGATTTGGACATGGGCGAATGGGACACTAGGCTGGATTCTCTGCTGCCCGCCGCCGGTAATGGGGTCCCTGATGCGGCGCAGAATTGGCCGTCCAGGGTAAAAACGGGTTCGATGCCCGTTTGTGATGCTCTAGCCCCCTGTTGGCGGCGGGATCAGGGGTTGCAGCCGCATGCCAGCTGGAAGATCTGAATGACCCATTTGCATCCACTTAGCAGGCCGGCACTGATACACCATCAAAAACACATGACGAGTGATGAACGTAACTGAGGCTTTAATACACTAAACAGCAAGCCTCCTGCCTCTGGACCCGAACAGGGTCCGGAGGCGGAGACTTGTCACCTTTATACATAAGCCCGAGGGGAGGAGCCACAGGTGGAGCCAACCTGGACAAGCCTAAGCATGCACAATACAATGCAGTACATATAATGCAATAACGTGGTCGAGACCTGTGCGTCCGGGAGCATGTTTTCTTCTTCTTTGCCCAGGTGTTGAGTCGGCGAAGTGGGGTGCGGTGTATGGGCGGAGGTGGTGGTGCTTGTCGCCGGTGGGCCTGTGGGTGTCAGTTCGTGAGGGAGGTGGGCAGGGGTGGGGGAAGACGGTGAAGGGTGGAGGGTGGTGGTGATGATCGCTTGGGAACCTGCAGGTGCCAAATCCCGAAGGGAGACCATGTCTTGCCGCCCGTCCTGGTGTGCCACGTAGGCATATTGGGGGTTTGCATGGAGGAGTAGGACCTTCTTGACAAGGGGGTCGGTTTTATGACTCCTCGCATGCTGCCGGAGAAGGACGGTCCCCGGGACTGTCAGCCAGGGCGGAAGCGAGACCCCGCAGGTGGATTTCCTGGGGAAGGCGAACAAACGTTCATGAGGAATTTTGTTGCTGGCCGTACATAGGAGTGACCGGATGGAGTGGAGAGCGTCGGAGAGGACCTCCTGCCAGCGGGAGACCGGGAGACCTTTTGACCATAGGGCCAGAATGACGGCCTTCCAGACTGTCGCGTTCTCCCTCTCCACCTGCCCGTTTCCCCGGGGGTTAGAGCTGGTCATCCTGCTGGAGGCGATACCTTTGCTGAGCAGGAACAGACGCAACTCGTCGCTCATAAAGGAGGAGCCCCGGTCACTGTGGATGGAGGCGGGGAACCCAAACAGGGTGAAGAGACTGTGCAGGGCCTTGATAACGGAGGCAGAGGTCATGTCAGAACATGGGATGGCGAAGGGGAAACTTGAGTACTCGTCAACGATGTTGAGGAAGTACACATTACGGTCAGTGGAGGGGCGGGGCCCTTTGAAGTCGATGCTGAGGCGCTCAAAGGGGCGGGAGGCCTTTACCAGATGTGCTGTCTGGCTGATAGAAGTGCGGTTTGCACTCCGCACACACCTGGCAGTCCCTGGTCATGGACCTGACCTCCTTGATGGAGGAAGGCAGGTTGCGAGCCTGCAGGTTGTGGAGGGCCCAGAGTCGGTCTACCTGTGCGCTGGCACATGTACCGCGGGAGAGGGCATCTGGGGGCTCATTGAGCTTCCCGGGTCAATACAAGATATCATAGCTGTAGGTAGAGAGCTCGATCCTCCACCTCAGAATCTTGTCATTCTTGATCTTGCCCCGCGGTGTTTTATTGAACATGAAGGCAACCGACCATTGGTCAGTGAAGAGAGTGAATCGCCTGCCGGCCAGGTAATGCCTGCAATGTCTCACAGCGTCTACGATGGTTTGGGTTTCCTCTTCGACGGAGGAGTGTCGAATTTCAGAGGCATGGAGGGTACGGGAGAAGAAAGCCACGGGCCTGCCCGCCTGGTTGAGTGTAGCGGCCAGAGCAAAGTCCGACGCATCGCTCTCCACCTGGAATGGGACGGACTCGTCCACAGCGTGCATCGCGGCTTTGGCAATGTCTGCCTTGATGCGATTGAAGGCCAGTCGGGCCTCAGCCATCAGGGGAAAATGGTGGATTTGATCAGTGGACTGGCCTTGTCCGCATAGTTGGGACCCACTGGGCATAGTGCGAGAAGAACCCCAGGCATCTCTTCAGGGCCTTGGGGCAGTGGGGGAGGGGGAGTTCCAGGAGGGGGCGCATGGGGTCGGGCCCTAGGATTGCGTGTTCCACGATGTAGCCGAGGATGGCTAGGCGGGTTGTGCGAAAGACGCATTTCTCTATTATAAGGTAGGTTCAGGAGTTTAGCGGTGTGAAGGAAGTGCCGGAGGTTTTCGTCATGGTCCTGCTGGACATGGCCGCAGATGGTGATATTGTCTAAGTACCGGAACGTGGCCCGCAGCCCGTACTGGTCAACCATTCGGTCCATTTCTCTTTGGAAGACCGAGACCCCGTTGGTGACGCCGAAGGGGACCCTGAGGAAGTGGTAGAGGCAGCCATCAGCCTCGAAGGCAGTGTATTGGTGGTCCTCTGGGCGGATAGGGAGCTGGTGGTACACGGACTTCAGGTCGACTGTGGAGAAGACTCGATACTGGGCAATCTGATTGACCATGTCAGATATGAGGGGGAGGGGGTACACATTGAGCTGCGTGTGCCGGTTAATGGTCTGGCTGTAATCAATGACCATCTGGTGCTTCTCCCCAGTCTTGACGACCACCACTTAGGTTCTCCAAGGGCTGTTACTGGCCACAATGATCCCCTCTCACAGGAGTCGCTGGACCTTCGACCTGATAAAGGCCCTGTCCTGGGCACTGTAGCGTCTGTTTCTAGTAGCGACGGTCTTATAGTCCGGGGTGAGGTTTGCGAAGAGGGAGGGTGGGGCGACCTTAAGGGTCGTGAGGCTACAGATGGTGAGGGTGGGCAGAGGTCCACCGAACTTTAAGGTAAGGCTCTGGAGATGGCTCTGGAAGTCGAGCCCCAGTAATAGGGCGACGCAGAGATGGGGGAGGACGTAGAGCATAAAGTTGGTGTATACTACACCTTGTACAGTAAGGGTTGCGACATAGTACCTCCGGATTTCTACTGCGTGAGATCCGGAAGCCAGGGAGATTTTCTGGCCAGTTGGGCCTCAGCCGTCAGAGGAAAAATGGTGGATTTGATCAGTGGATGGGCCTTGTCCGCATAGTTGGGGACCAACTGGGCATAGTACGAGAAGAACTCCAGGCATCTCTTCAGGGCCTTGGGGCAGTGGGGGAGGGGGAGTTCCAGGAGGGGGCGCATGCGGTCGGGGTCGGGCCCTAGGACTCCTTGTTCCACGACGTAGCTGAGGATGGCTAGGCGGGTAGTGCGGGTAGGATTGAGAGGGAGCAGCGCCTTACCGTATCTGGGTCTATGAAGCTGTCTGTGCTCCCAGAGTCGAAAAGGCAAGCCGTCCCGTGCCCGGTCATCGTGAACTTCACGAGGTGGTGCGGCCGGGACTGGTCGAGCATGATGGAGGCGAGCTTCGGAAGGCGGTCGATAGGCCAGTCGGAGTTAGCGGCGGCCAACATACGGTCGGTCGTGCTGGGCTCCCGGGAGGCTGTGGAGTGGTCCCAAGATGGCGTCCAATATGGCGGCCCCCATGGGTCGCACATGGCGGGTGAGGTGCAAGATGGCATCCAAGATGGCGGCCAAGATGCACGTGTTGGCCGAAATTAAAGATGGCGGCACCCACGGGTCGCACGTGGCAGGTGGCACGGCAGCTGGGGGAGGCCCCGACAGGCAGCTGGCAGCGCTGCTGGGCCTAGAAGGTTTATGGGGAGATCGGGCCTGGCAGCAGAAATAGCACCTCGGGCCTCTGGCATTAGCGGGCCGCAGCGCGGCGCAGGCTTGTGGTTGCACCCAGGTCGGTTGATGGCTACGCCCACGAGGCCCACGAGGGTGCCGCGCAGTCGGAAGTGTAGGCACCCATGTTCTGGGAGGCCACCTCTAGTGAGTTGGAGAGTTGTACTGTCTCTGGGAGGCCGTGGTGTCCCCCCTTCCAGTAATCGCTGGCGGATATAGTTAGAGCTCATGACCGCGACATAAACATCCATGACCAGCAGTTCCGCGTGCTGGGTAGCCGATATCGCCCGGCAATCACAGTTCCGGCAGAGTATGCGCAAGGCACGCAGGAATTCTGTGAGTGATTCCCCAGGGCATTGCCCTCTCATGGCGT
This sequence comes from Scyliorhinus canicula, assembly GCF_902713615.1. Taxonomy (NCBI): domain Eukaryota; kingdom Metazoa; phylum Chordata; class Chondrichthyes; order Carcharhiniformes; family Scyliorhinidae; genus Scyliorhinus; species Scyliorhinus canicula. The sequence goes on along the minus strand of NC_052149.1, from coordinate 123,909,617 downwards.
GGAGGTGCCTAGCATATACCTGGTTAACGGATTTCACGTATTGTCCTTTTAGCAGCGTTATTACCTCTGCGTACGAGGGGGCATCCCTGATGAGGGGGAAGACTCTTAGGCTCACCCGTGCGCGGAAGACCTGCTTCTTCTGGAGGTCTGTGAAGTCTTTGTTGAAGGATGCGCGGTACGCCTTGAAGCAGCTTAGCCAGTGTTCAAACGTTTCTGTAGCGTCGGCTGCTTGTGGGTCCAGTTCCAAGCGATCAGGCTTGAGTGATGAGTTCACCTTTAGGCGTTTAGTGTATTAAATTGGTACACCATCAGTAACACACGACAAGTGATGAACGTAACTGAGGCTTTAATACACTAAACAGCAAGCCTCCTGGCCTCAAATCCCAAACTTGTGTGCAGCTGCATCAAGCTGTGCGTGGACCCCCGGTATGCAAACACCAAGTGTTACTACATACTGAGGTTCTGCCTGTCTCCGGTGTTACGAAGGATGGACCTGGCCTCATTGCCGCGGAACGCTCCAAGTAGTTGGACCATGCCGTACCACCTGTCCCTCGTGGAAAGATTTTTGAAGGAAAACACCTTTGACCACAAGGCAATGAAGCAGTGGTCAGCACGTAATGTCCTCGAGGCCCTTAGGGAAAAGGAGACTGTGGAGGACGTTGGATGGTTCCCTGAGCAGACTGTCAGTGCCATCTGACAGAATGCCTCATCACCAGAACTTACAAACAAGCACCAAGACCTAGCTTGGCTGGTGGTGAGAAGGGCCCTCCCAGTCAGATTCTTCATGTACACCCGAAGGCTCAGCGCCATTGCACGCTGCCCTCGGAGTGGCTGTGGGGGAAATGAGACAGTCGCACACCTCCTTGTGGAATGTGCCTTTGCAAAGAAGGTCTGGAGAGAGATGTAGTGGTATTTGTCAAGGTTCATCCCGAGCAGCTCTGTGACACAGGACTCTGTGCTCTATGGACTGTTTCCAGGGACACACACCGAGACAAACATCAACTGCTGCTGGAAGGTCATCAACTCGGTGAAAGACGCTCTTTGGTCTGCCCGAAACTTGCTAATCTTCCAGTGCAAAGAATACACTACTGAAAGAATATACTTGCCACTTTTATACAGAAGCCCGAGGGGAGGAGTCACAGGCGGAGCCAACCTGGACAAGCCCAGGCATGCACAATACAATAAAATACATATAATGCAATAACGTGGTTTACCACTGGCACCATACTCCAGGCCCGTGTGATTCCCCAGTCCTCTGGGCTGGGAATCACGTGGGTGGGATTTACTCCTGGTATTCCCCAACGTGGCCCTGACATGGTGGATCTTGTGGTGGGCGGAGGGAATAACTCCGTAAGGGGGTTGCCCCCAAAGTCTACCCCCCCCCAATAATGCCAGACCAATCCCAGCGGGAGCGCAAATCAGGTGCAATTCATCTCAGGTGAGAGAAAATACAGCTGGATTCTCCATTCCTGAGACTAAACATTGACGCTGGGGCAGGGTCCCCACCACTGCCAACCCAGTGATCTGATGACACCAGCTCGCATGCAGGGGTTCCCCAGGTGGACGGTGGAAAGTGCTACCGTGGGCAGGAGGCAGACGTTGTCAAACAATGCGGAGCTCCAGAATGCATCATCCTCCATCCCATGGAGCAGACCGGTGTTGCTACCAACCCAGGGCCCGCCCTCTGTAGTGCGGCAGGTATGTATCACAGAGGGGGTTGGAGGCAGGGGGGTGGCTGGGAGTGGAGAGGGGAGGGGAGAGGTGCAGGGCTGGGATGCAGTGTCCGTGCCCTTGGCCGATCCCCCCCTCCCCAAGTCGGTGAACCTGGTGGCGATCAGAGCGTCCCATGCACGTTGGCTCAAACACACATGTTGTGCTGCCTCCCGTGCCTACCTGGGCTCCATGTCCTGTACATCCACCCCCTCCACCGCATCCTCCTTGTCGGATGAGGCCTAGTGTTCCTCCTCCTCCTTGCCCCTCTGCTGCCTGATGTTGTGGAGGACGCAGCAGGCTACCACGATGCAGACGGGCCTCTCAGCCTCATACTGGAGGGCCCCTCCAGAGCAGTCGAGGCACCTGAACCACACCTTCAGAAGGTCAAAGCACCGCTCGATCACGTCCCTGACTGCAGCATGGCCTTTGTTGTAGCGTCGGTCTCCTCGTCGGTCTGTAGCCTTCGGATAGGGGTCACCAGCCATGCCCACAGAGGATAACCCCTGTTGTCCAGGAGCCAACCCTCCAGCAAAGGGGCGGGGGGGGGGGGGGGGGGGGGGGGGGGGGGAGAACATGTCAGGAATCGTCCAGTGTGCCAGGATGAAGGCGTCGTGCACACTGCCCGGGACAGACGTGCATGATGTGCAGCTGATGGTCACACCTGGTTTAGCTCACTCGGCTAAATCGCTGGCTTTTAAAGAAGACCAAGCAGGCCAGCAGCACGGTTCGATTCCCGTACCAGCCTCCCCGGACAGGCGCCGGAATGTGGCGACTAGGGGCTTTTCACAGTAACTTCATTGAAGCCTACTCGTGACAATAAGCCATTTTCATTTCATTTCATTTCAACAGGTTATGCCCTTCATTAACAGGATCCACTCTCTGAATGTTCTACTCGTGTGCGACCATCACCTCCGGATCATGTACCTGTGTGCACACTTCCCAGGGAGTGTGCATGACAACTATACCCTGGGACACTCGGAGATCTTCGAGGACCACCCCAGGATGACAGGTTGGTTCTTGGTAGATAAGGGGTACCCGCTGAGGTCCCGGCTAATGACACCCGTACAGAGGCTAGAGACTGAAGAGTTCCCCCCCCCCCCCCCACAGCAGGTTTCTTGCTTTGTGGTGGTCTGCTGTGTCCACAACCTGGCACAGCAGCAGGGCAACGTGCTGGGATGTGTGGCCTTTTCTGAGGGGGACGAGGAGGTGCCAGACAAGGAGGGTCTGGAGGACTAGCCTGAGAGGACCCGAGGGAGAAGCCGGTGGATGGAGGACAGGCAGCGGTATCTGGCATGCCTGGAGGACCAGGGAGGCCGTCATCATCACCCGCTTCTCATAGAACGCAGCTTTGTCTGTCATCGCTCCCCCTCCAACCCCCTTCCCACCCGTCTCCATCCCTACCCTCTGACCCATTTTCCCGCACCTCCCAACCATTCCCCACCCACCCACCCCCACCCATTCCCCCCTCTCTACCCGACTATCCTGTTTCACCCTCCCAGGGTCACATCACTCCAGGGTGATGAGCCTGTGTCAGCACTGTCTGTGGGTCATTATACAAGGCAGAAGGATGATGATAACCCACTGTGAGCAAAGTTCTGGTGATCCCTGTCTTCCTGCTGACAATGCGCGCACATCCATCACCTGCACATGGTGTGTCTCAGGGGCTCCAGATCTAGGACCCCTGCGCCGAGGTGGCGGGGGCTGGGAGAGAGCAGAGGGCAAAAGGCGAGGGGGGGTTGTGGGCCGGCCTACAGTATGGAATCACGTGACAGAGGCTTCACAGGTCTCAGGTGTAACGTGTTTTAATGGTGAAAACCGAAACCCTATCTGTCCCGAGCTATCGATGCCCCCCGCCCCACCCCCTCCGCCCCGGTGCCTACTCAGCGATCCTCAATCTTCTTAACCCTCCGTACTCTGCTGCTATAATGAGGTGTCACCCCAGGATACACATCAGAGGTGGAGACTGCCTGCTGCTTACTGCGCCCTGTCGCCTTTGATGCCCCTGGTGGGCACCCTCTGGGGGGCCTGGGGCCAGACGGCACCGGCTGCCTTATCGGTGGCACCTGCCCCCCTATCCCACCCGCTGACCCTGGGCCCAGACACGATTGGATCTTTTTAAAATTAAAAAGGTGTTCAATTAGCGTAGGTGTGGAGAAGGAATTTCTATCTGTGCAGAGACCAAAACTGGGCAGGGGGTAAATATATAGCACCCACGAATAAATTCAATCGGGAATTCAGGAGAAACATCCTGACCCAGAGTGTGGTGCGAAGCTGGGACTCACAGCCAGAAAGAGCAGCTGGGGTAAATAGGTGTATTTACAGGGAGGCCGGACAAGTAGATGAGGGAGAAGGGAATATAAGGGTATGAGTTGAAGTGGGGTTGGTGGAGGCTGGTGTGGTGGGTGTAAATACCGGAATAGAATGGGGCTTCTGGCTCGGTTCTGCATTCTTCATTCTATGTTATTCTGTGATTAATGGTTACAACGGTCCGTATATTGTGATACCCTGGTGAGAGAAGGAAGCAGGCGACAGATGTGTGGGAGCCCGAGGTGCTGGGACTGAAGAGACACTGACAATGTCTCAGGGTCAGAGGCTGGAGTGTCAGTGAAGTGGCTCTCAGCGAATGCCATGCAGCGTCTCTGAGCCACCCCCTCCGGCTACATAACAATGCCAATAAACCCAGCTGGCCTGACAGCTTGTCCTGCTGTCTCGGGAGGATGTGAGGTAGGGGGGGTGGGTAGGTGGCTGTTGCCTGGGCCCCAGCTGCTGACTGTCGATCTCACCCGACGATCCTGATGCTTTGCAAGTCCGCCCTCACCTGCTATGGGGCATTTCTATTTCAGGCATTGATATGATTGGCAAAGCCAGGCGTCCTTATTTCATGGTTAACCCTTTGCATGCTGTAAACAGTTGCGACAACTCTGCAAATGGTCAAATGAACGCTCCATTAAATTATGTACAGAGGCACCACTCGTATAGCTCCTGTAAGTTTGTGAAACATGACTTCTGGTGGCGGCCATGTGCTGAGTTGTCGCACAAAAGGTGGCTCTCGCTGAGGAACTTTGGATGAGATGTTTCAACCCCGCCAAGTGGGCACCAAAAGGGCAAAAGTTTCCCCAAATTTACCCCCCATCCACTGCTGTATCAACCAGGATGTCGACGAGCCAGCCATCAGGCCGCAAAGGCAGGAAGAGCAGGGAGAGGAAAACGTCGGTATCTGAACAGGGAGATCCATGGGAGCTAAGCCTACAGGATCCCTAACACTGACCCAGACAATGATGGAGAAAGTGCTGGAGTTCATCACAACAGAACTACAGACGCACAAGGAAACAATGATAGAGGACCTCATGGCGATGGTGCGGTCATTGGTAGAGGCCACGATGGTCCCCATAAAGGAGGCCCAACAGGCAATGGTGTGGGACCTAGAGAAAGCCGCCATGGATCAGGGAGACTGAATCATCTCACTCGAAGCCAAGACGGCGAGACTGGTCACAACCCAGAAGGTAGCGAAGGGAAAGGCCGATGACCAAGAGGTAGAACCGGTGGATTGTAAGGCTACTGGAGGGCACAGAGGGGAGGAACCCGACAGAGTGTGCAGCATCGATGATTGGAAAGCTGGTCAGGAAGGAGGGCTTCGCCAAGCCCCAGAGGTGGACCAGGCCCAGAGGACACTACGGCAGAGGGCCAAATCGGAGGGAGCACTGTGAGTGATGAAAGTGAGGCTCCATACATTCTCAGATAAAGAGTGATTCCTGAGGTGGGCAAAATACAGGTGGTCAATCAAGAGGGAAGGACACACATCCGTTTGTACCAAGCATTGGAGCAGATCTGGCCAAGCGCCTGGCAGAATTTAGCAGAGCCAAAGCTGCACTGTTCAAGAGTAAGGTGTGGTTTGGTATGCTGTACCCGGCCAGACTATGGGTCACACACCGGTAAAGTGACATTACTTTGACTCCTAGGAAGAGGCTAACGAGTTCATTCAGAAGAACGAGCTTGGGAACCAACCATAAAAGACAACAAACTAAACGTAGACTTCAACAATCCAGGCGGAAAAAGGATACTTGGCGATGTGGAGGGGAGGGAGAATCAGACGGGGAGGTAGAAATTGAAATTTGGTTCAGGGGGGCCACTACACTAGCGAACAAGCTGGTGTATGAAAATAAAAGGGAGAGGGTGCTGTGGCGTACCACCCGGGAGTGAGGGAGCACCAGTAAAGAGTGGGTGGGTTAAAGCGACAAACCAGGGGGCACAAGGGGCGCAGGCAAGGGAATGGGATGGGGGGCTGGACATACCAGTTGTGGGGGAGGAGAGGAGACAGGAGCTAGAAGGGCCGCGAGGGCTGGAAGAGATCATGGAATGTATTAATTCATGCAGTCAGGGAAGGCACCGGGACAGCATGGGTTCCCAGTGGACATCTGCAAGAAATTTGCGGCAGCACTGGCCACATACCTGTGGAAGATGTTCATGCTCACTGTCAAGGGTGGTGGGGGGGGGGGGGGGGGGGGGGGGGGTGAATCATAATCCTAGTAATTCACACTGTGTTATATTGTATGTGTTGTGTCTTTGTAAGCTCGGTATACGAGCAGTTGCGCGGCTCTGCCCATAGGGGGAGATGAGGAGTTTGTACTGGGCTCCACCCTTGGCTCCGCCCATGGCTCCTCCCACTAACCGGACGTGTAAAGATCTGCAGTTGTGAGCCTGCTGCCAGTTCATCTCGTCGCAGGTAGGCTCAGTTGTAAGACTACTAAAACCACTGTTCACTTCCAATCACATGTCTTGTGAATTGATGGTCACATCAATTTAATAGTCTTAGGAAACTTGAAGAAAACTACTATGGAATCAGCCCTCAAACCTGACCGACTAGAACTCAACCCGCAGGCTGCAGAGGCGAAATAAATCTTTCTCCACTGGCTCAGATGTTTCAAGGCCTACCTGGCTGAATCAAGCACTTCAGAAACTACAGAGGAGCAGAAACTCAGCCTACTGGACGCAAGGGTGAGCCACTGTATCTCTACTCAACTTAACTGTACTACCTCGTATACGGAGGCCCTGGACATGCTCGATCGAATGTACATGAGGCCCATCAACGAGATCTACGCGCGCCACATTTTTACGACCCGCTGCCAGCGCCCCGCGGAGTCATTGGATGAATTCCTGCGCGATTTAAAGGCTTTAGCTCGGGACTGCAATTATCAAGCTGTATCAGCCGCCCAACATATGGAGCTCTCTGTCCGAGATGTATACGTGGCAGGGATCAGGTCCAACTATGTGCGCCCGCGGTTGCTTGAAAAAGGGGCCCAGAACTTGGAGGACACTGTAGAGTTAGCCACAACAACGGAGGTCTCGTTCCGCAGCCACACCTCGTTCCCCACGGACCAAACGACCCCATCATGGGCCCCCGACCAGCGACTGCCCCAGGCCTGCGCCGCGTGGCCACCCACCCACTACGCAGCTGCAGTGTGCCATTTTTGTGGGCAGCCCCAACACCCACGGCAGTACTGCCCGGCCCGCAACGTGACCTGCAGCAGCTGCGGTCGCAAAGGACACTATGCCCGGGTCTGCCTGGTGAAGAAAACCCCCACTCTAAACTCTCCCGCAGCCCAGAGCACTCGCTTCCCAAACTCGCACGCCCGCAGGCCCTGAAATGCTGCAGCCTGTACTCTGACTCCGCCCCCACCCGACACGTGCGACCCATGGGGGCTGCCATCTTGTACGCCATCTTCCTCGCCGCCCACCACGTGCGATCCACAGGGGCGGCCATCTTGGGATCCATCCTCTTCAAACTCTGAAACTCACCTCGAAAACTACGACCTCAGCAGACAGTCATCACGGGGCCACTCCAGCACAGCTGATCGAGCCGCCGACTACCCGCAACTCAGCGCGGTCACGTTGGACTAGTCGCATCCGAAACACCTCCGCAACTCGATGATGACCGTTAAAATCAATTGGTACAGTACACCGTGCCTCTTTGACTCCGGGAGCACCGAGAGCTTCGTACACCCAGATCTGGTAAGACGCTGTTCGCTCCCTATTTTCCCTGCATGGCAAACTATCTCCCTCGCTTCGGGCTCACACTCTGTTCACCTCCAAGGGCGCTCCGCCACGACCCTAACGATTCAGGGCGCAGGCTACTCGAACTTCCAGCTATACGTACTCCCCGAACTCTGCGCCCCACTCTTACTGGGACTCGACTTCCAGTGCAACCTCAAAAGCCTCACACTCAGCTTCGGCAGGCCCCTGCCCCCACTCACCATCTGTAGTCTAGCGATGCTAAACATCGGCCCCCCTCCATTCTTTGCTAATCTCACTCCGGACTGCAAACCCGTAGCCACTCGCAGCAGGCGGTACAGCCTGCAGGACAGGGCGTTTATCAGAACCGAGGTCCATAGGCTTTTACGTGAGGGGATCGTAGAGGCCAGTAACAGCCCCTGGAGAGCTCAGGTAGTGGTCGCCAAGACCGGGGAAAAATTCCGAATGGTAGTGGACTATAGCCAGACCATTAATCGGTTCACACTCCTCGATACGTACCCCCTTCCCAGGATTGCAGACATGGTGAATCAGATCGCCCATTATCGCATCTTCTCCACGGTGGATCTGAAGTCTGCATACCACCAGCTCCAATCCGCCCGGAGGACCGCCACTACACGGCATTCGACGCCGACGGCCGCCTCTTCCACTTCCTCCGGGTTCCCTTTGGCGTCACGAATGGAGTCTCGGTGTTCCAACGAGCAATGGACCGAATGGTGGATCAGTACGGGCTGCGGGCCACGTTTCCGTACTTGGACAACGTCACCATCTGCGGCCATGATCAGCAGGACCACGACGCTAACCTCCATCGATTTCTCCAGACTGCCCAGAACCTCAACCTCACGTATAACACGGAGAAATGCGTTTTCCGCACGACCAGGCTAGCCATCCCCGGCTATGTCATGGAAAACGGAGTCCTGGGCCCCGACCCGGACCGTATGCGGTACACCTCCCTCTCCCTCACTGTCCCAGGGCCTCAAAAGGTGCCTGGAATTTTTATCTTATTATGCCCAGTGGGTCCCTCAGTGTGCGGACAAAGCCCACCCACTATTTAAGGCCACACTCTTTCCTCTATCAGATGAGGCTCGCCAGGCCTTCATCTACATCAAGGAGGACATCGCCAAAGCGGCCATGCGGGCAGTGGATGAATCCGTCCCCTTCCAGGTAGAGAGCGACGCCTCAGAGGTCGCTCTTGCAGCCACACTAAATCAGGCATGGAGACCAGTCGCCTTTTTCTCCCGAACCCTCTCCGCTTCGGAACTTCGACACTCCTCAGTCGAAAAGGAAGCACAAGCCATCGTAGAAGCTATACGTCACTGGAGGCACTACCTCGCAGGTAGGAGGTTCACCCACATCACCGACCAAAGATCGGTTGCCTTCATGTTTGACAACTCACAAAGTGGCAAAATTAAAAACGATAAGATCCTACGGTGGAGGATCGAACTCTCCACCTACAAATACGATATTATGTACCGACCGGGGAAGCTCAACGAGCCCCCTGTTGCCCTGTCCCGCGGCACATGCGCCAGCGCGCAAGACGACCACCTGAAAGCTATCCACAATGACCTCTGCCACCCGGGGGTCACCCGGCTCGCCCACTACGTCAAAGCCCGAAATCTGCCTTTCTCCACCGAGGAGGTAAAAGCCATCACCAGGGATTGCCCGATCTGTGCGGAGTGCAAACCGCACTTCTACAGACCAGACAAGGCCCACCTAGTAAAGGCATCCCGGCCCTTTGAACGCCTGAGCATCGATTTCAAAGGGCCACTCCCCTCAACCAATCGAAATGTGTACTTCCTCAACGTCATCAACGAGTTCACCCGCTTCCCCTTTGCCATCCCGTGCCCCGATATGACCTCCCACACAGTCATTAGGGCCCTGCACAGCATCTTCACCATGTTTGGTTTCCCCAGCTACGTACACAGCGACCGGGGTTCATCCTCCATGAGCGACGGGCTGCGTCAGTACCTGCTCGACAAGGGCATCACCTCGAGCAGGACTACCAGCTATAACCCCAGGGGGAATGGGCAGGTGGAGAGGGAGAACGCAACGGTCTGGAAGACCGTCCTACTGACCCTCCGGTCCAGGAATCTCCCAACCTCCCATTGGCAGGAGGTCCTCCCCGACGCGCTCCATGCTATTAGGTCCCTCCTGTGCACAGCCACTAACCAGACCCCTTACGAACGGCTATTTGTTTTTTCCAGGTGCACTATCACGGGGTTTTGCTCCCAGCATGGTTGAAGACACCGGGCCCGGTTCTCCTCCGGAAGCACGTCCGGGCACACAAAACTGACCCACTCGTAGAGAGAGTGCTCCTACTCCACTCCAACCCCCAATACGCGTTTATCGAATACCCTGACGGCTGTCAGGACACTGTTTCCCTCCGGGACCTGGCGCCTGCAGGATCCAACTCCAACACTACTACCGCCGAGGTTCCCCTCACAGTACACCCCACCCAACCCTCCGCGCCGTGCGCCACCGCACCTACAGGTTCGCTGCCTGTGCTCCGCGCCCCCGCGCCTATGGGTTTCCGGCGCTCCCCGTCGCCAGTCGAACCAGTCGGGTACGAAGCTCGGACCGAATCACCCCCAGAGTCCGCCATGGTTCCCTCGCCGACCGCCACCACCCAGCCACCAGAAGAGGCTGCAACCCCGGCGCTTCGCTGATCCCAGAGGACGACTCAACCGTCGGACCGGCTCAATTTGTGGACCCATCACCCCCGCCGGACTTCATTTTTTTTACAGGGGGTGAATGTGGTGAATCATAATCCTAGTAATTCACACTGTGTTATATTATATGTGTTGTGTCTTTGTAAGCTCGGTATACGAGCCGTTGCGCGGCTCTGCCCATAGGGGGAGATGAGGAGTTTGTACTGGGCTCCACCCTTGGCTCCGCCCATGGCACCTCCCACTTACCAGAAGTATAAACATCTGCAGTTGTGAGCCTGATGCCAGTTCTACTCGTCGCAGGCAGGCTCAGTTGTAAGACTATTAAAACCACTGTTCACTTCCAATCACGTGTCTTGTGAATTGATGGTCTAATCAGGGGGTACTGCCGTCCACGCTGGCATAGGCCTCGATCTCACTGATATCCCAAAAAAAGACAGCATCCCGGTTGATTGGGTTCCCTCAGGAGGAACTTGACCTTTTCCAGTCTCAGGAATTTCCAGTCTCAGGTCACTCACACCCCTGCTTTTGGTGGCTCCGAGTCCCTCCATCCAAGTATGATCCGTCTCCAGCCTATCTAGGAGGCAATAGCCAAGACATCAGCCTCTCTCACCCCCTGGACTCCCGGGTCTTCCAACACTCCAAATATCACTACCTCTGGACTCGGGGCACCTTCACCCCCAGCACTTCAGACATTGCGTCCGCAAACCCCTGCCAGAACCTCCTTAGCTTCGGACATGCCCAAAACACGTGGATGTGATTCACGGGCTTTCCTACGCACCGCCCACACCTATCCTCCACCCCTTCAATAAACCTACTCACCCATGCTACCGTCATATGTGCTCTATGAATTACCTTAAACTGAGTACGGCTTAGCCTCGCACACGATGAGTACTCATTCACCCTCCGCAGGGCCTTAGCCCACGTCCCCATCTCCACTTCTGCACCCAGCCCTTCCTCCCACTTATGCTTTATATCCCACATCAGGTCCGCCTCCCAATCCATCAACTCCTTGAAGATCTCTGACACCTTCCCCTCCTCTATTTCCTCCTTTGATAGTACCTTATCCTGCAACCTCACGGACGGTAGTCCAGGAAAAGACGCCACCTCTCTCCTCACAAAATCCCGGTCCTGCAGGTACCTAAAACTAGTCCCCCTGGGCAACTCATACTCTTCCTGAGGTCCTCCAACTTTGCGAATCTGCCCCCTATCAATCCCTGCCTGCTGCCACCCCCAAAACATTGCATCCAACACTCCCCCGGTGCAAACTTATGGTTGTCACAAATCGGTGCCCACACCGAGGCTCATCCCTCCAAATGCTGCCTCCACTGCCCCCACACCCTCAAGGCCGACACCATCACTGGGCTCACGGAGTGCCTGGCCGAAAAGAACGACAGAGGCACTGTTCACAATGCCCTTAAGAGTGGACCAATGTCCTCCAAAATCCCCATAATGCCGCCATTACCACCCAGTGAGTCCGAAATGTATAACAGCAGGTTGTCCGCATACAGAGAGATCATATGCTGAACAAAGTAAGCTCCAGGGAATCCCTGTGGTGCAGAAGGAGGCCATTCGGCCCATCAGGTCTGCACCAACCCTCTAAAGAGCACTCTACCTAAGCCCATTCCTCATAATCCCACCTAACTTCTACATCTTTTGACACTAAGGGGCAATTTAGCATGGCCAATCCACCTAACCTGAACATCTTTGGACTGTGAGAAGAAACCAGAGCACCCGGAGGAAACTCACGCAAGCATGGGGAGAACGTGCAAACTCATACAGTCACCCAAGGCCGGAATTGAACCTGGGTCCTTGGCGCTGTGAGGTAGCAATGCTAACCACTGTGCTGCAGAAAACTGTGTAGGAATGAGGGGAATTGACTAAGATAGATATCAGGAAACAAAATTAATATTTGTAACAGTAGTTAGACAATGGAAAACCTTTAAAGAAATAATTCCTAATCTGCAACAAATTAACTTCCCTTTAGAAGTTAAAATGAAGGAAGTAAAAGTTTTGTCAGTTATGTAAAAAGGAAGGGATTTGCAGAAGTAAACATAGAAGAGACAGCAGAGGTTAGAATGGAGTATATGGAAATGGCAAGGACATTAAACTAATACTGTGTTTTGGTCTTCTTCGTAGAAAGCATACAACAGTTTGGAAATATGGGGAAACACATGTCCAGTGAGATTGAATAACATTAGTAAAGAAATAGTACTGGCGAAATTAATGGAATTAAAAATAAACAAATACCCTGGACCTGATGGCCTATGTCCCAGGGTGTTAAAAGTGGTAACTGGCGATATTGGAATCATGGGTTTTGATCTTCCAGAGTTCCCTTGGTTTTAGAAGAATCTACATGGAGTGGAGGGGAACAAACACATCTCTGCTATTCAGGGAAGGGGGGAGAGAGGAAACAGGGGAACTAAAAGCCAGTTAGCCTGACATCAGTTATAGGGAAAGTGCTGGAATCTATTTCAGGAATCATGCCTGATTCTCCACCTCCCGCCCCAGTTAAAAAATTGGCAGGGTGGGGGAATGGTGGGCAATGGCGAGGGGAATAGCTGCCCCCTAGGTATTTAACGGTTCATTGGCTATTGGTAGGCTGGAGGTGGAACTTCTGCCCTTACAGATTCTGAAAACTCATCTTAGAGAGAGCTGCTGGGCATTCCAAGGCCAAAGATTCTCCAGCACTTCAGGACAGAGGCCTGCAATGTGGCACCCGGATGTGGGTTAATGTATGAGGCGGTCTCGCTGGATGCCAAGCTGGCAAACTCCAGCGAGGGGGGGTTATGGAGGTATGGGTCGAGGGATTGGGAGACAGTGGCTCAGGGAAACCTTGGATGGGCTCTTCAATGAGCCCAAGGAGTCCATTAAAGAAGGAACTTGTCCAACCACCACCAGTCCACTCAGAGAAAACTGCTGGGCTGACTGCTTGGTGTGGGCCTCTCCCCCACCAATTATATCTTGGCATTGGCGGGTGAGATCCTGAAGTGGGCATTAACTAGCCATTTCAATGCCCAAATTGGCTCACTGACAACATAGGCCACCTGTGTGCACCCCCGCCGCTGGTACATTTGTGGTGGGGACAGGCACATTGGCAGTGGGAAAGTTGCCAGCTAGGTTTAATGACCCTTCCTGCATTCAAACCCACATCAATGCCAGTTTCATCAACTGCATTCACAAGACAGCCCCAAACGTCACCCAATCACAACGCAATGCAATCCGCACTCTCAAGACCAACCACAGCATCGTCATCAAGCCAGCAGACAGAGGGGCTACTGCCATACTGAACAAAACGGACTACTGCAAAGAAGTGTACCGACAACTCAACAACCAGGAACACTATAGACAGTTACCCGCAGATCCGACTAAAGAACACACCCGTCAACTCAATAGACTGATCAAGACCTTGGATCCAGATCTTCAGAGCACGTTACATGCTCTCAAGTCACTTACTCCCCGCGTTGGAGATCTCTATTGCCTCCCAAAAATACAGAAGGCCAACACACCAGGCCGTCCTATCCTATCAGACAATGGGACCCTGTGTGAGAACCTCTCTGGCTACATTGAGGGCATCTTGAAATCCATCGCTCAAGGAACCCCAGCTTCTGTCGCAATACGATGGACTTCTTACAGAAACTCAGCACCATGGACCAGTTGAACCAGGAACATTCCTCGTCACAATGGACGTCTCGGCACTCCACACCAGCATCCCCCATGACGACGGCATTGCTGCAACAGCCTCAGTACCCAACACTGACAACTACCAATCTCCAGACGCAATTTTGCAAATCATCCGCTTCATTCTGGATCACAATGTCTTCACCTTCATCCAGTCACACGGAACAGCCATGGGGACCAAATTCGCACCTCAATATGCCAACATCTTCATGCACAAGTTTGAACAAGACCTCCTCACCATACAGGACCTTCAACCGACGTTATACACCAGATACATCGATGACATTTTTTTCCTTTGGACCCACGGCGATGAATCACTGAAACGACTACACGATGACATCAATAAGTTCCATCCCACCATCAGACTCACCATGGACTACTCTCCAAAATTGGTTGCATTCTTGGACACACTCAAGGACGGTCACCTCAGCACTTCGCTTTACCGCAAGCCCACGGAAACCCCACAATGCTCCACTTCACCAGTTTCCACCCTAAGCACATTAAACAAGCCATCCCCTATGGACAAGCCTCCGTATACACAGGATCTGCTCAGACGAGGAGGAGCGTAACAGACATTTACAAACACTGAAAGATGCCGTCATACGAACGTGATATAGCAATCGACTTATTGATCGACAGTTCCAACGCTCCACAGCAAAAAACCACACCAACCTCCTCAGAAGAGAAGGCAAACATGGGACACAATCGACAGAGTACCCTTCGTCATCCAGTACTTTCCTGGAGCAGAGAAACTACAACGTCTTCTTTGCAGCCTCAAGCACATCATCAATGAAGACATAGAACATACAGTGCAGTAGGAGGCCATTCGGCCCATTGAGTCTGCACTAACCCACTTACGCTCTCACTTCCACCCTATCCCCGTAACCCAACAACCCCTCTTAATCTTTTTGGTCACAAAAGGCAATCCACGTAACTTGCACGTCTTTGGACTGTGGGAGGAAACCGGAGCACCCGGAGGAAACCCACGCAAACATGTGGAAATGTGCAGACACCACACAGACAGCCACCCAAGGCCGGAATCGAACCTGGGACCCTGGCGCTGTGAAGCCACAGTGCTAGCCACTTGTGCTACAAATATCTTGCCAAGGCCTTCCCAGCATCTTCACTACTTGCCTTCAAACAACCGCGCAACCTCAAACAGAACACCATTTGCAGCAAACTACCCAGCCTTCAGGAGAACAGCGACCACACCACACAACCCTGCCATGGCACCTCTGCAAGACGTGCTAGATCATCGACATGGGTACCACCATTACACATGAGCACACCACCCACCAGGTACGCGGTACATACTCTTGCGACTCGGCAAATGTTGTGCACCTCATACGCTGCAGGAAAGGATGTCCCGAAGCGTGGTACATTGGCGAGACCATGCAGACGCTTCGACAACAGATGAACGGACATTGCGTAACAATCGACAGGCAGGAATGTTCCCTTCCAGTCGGGGAACACTTCAGCAGTTAAGGGCATTCAGCCTCTGATCTCCGGGTAAGCGTTCTCCAAGGCGGCCTTCAGGACGCTCGACAACACAGAATCGCCGAGCAGAAACTGATAGCCAAGTTCCACATACATGAGTACAGCCTCAACCGGGAACTTGGATTCATGTTGCATTACATTCACCCCCCACTGTCTGGCCTGGGCTTGCAAAATCCTGGACACCAAATGTCCTGGCTTGAGACAATTCACACCTCTTTAACCTGTGATTGCCCCTCTCTGCAGTCACTCCATCGAAAGACTTAATTACCTGCAAAGACTTGCATTCAAAGTACCGTCCTGCATCATTGACTTTGTCTATATATGTGTTTCTGGAACCCACTACTTCATTCATCTGAGGAAGGAGCAGTGCTCCGAAAGCTAGTGATTTGAAACAAACCTGTTGGACTTTAACCTGGTGTTGTAAGACTTCTTACTGTTCAAAACCGTCGGCAATGATGGGGGTGTTTGTTAAATCCAGCCTTTAGTAACAGGGCATTTAGGAAATCATAATATGATTGGCAGAATCACATGGATTATGAAAGGGAGAGCACAATGGGGTATGATAATATAGCACAGGCTTGTCCAATATGCTGCTCGAGGCACGCTTGCTTTGATCCACTGCAATTCACTTACGCTTTAACCGGTCTACAGCAGATATTATTTCCCTGGCCTTACAATCATATTTGGAACATCTCAACAACAAGGGCACCTATGTCAGGCTCATGTTTATTGACTATAGTTCTGCTTTTAATACCATAACTCCAACCAAGTTTATATCTAAACTCTAAAACCTAGAACTTGGCTCTTCCCTTTGCAACTGGATTCTTGATTTCCTGACCCACAGCCGTAATCAGCAAGGATAAACAATAACACCTCCTCCACGATAGTCCTTAACATCGGGGCCCCGAAAGTTTGCGTACTCTACTATACTCTTTATGCACACAAGATTGTATGGGAAAATTTTGCCCCATTTCCATCTATAAGTTTACTGATGATACGACCACAGTGGGTCGGACTTCAAGCAACGACGAGTCTGAGTACAGGAGAGAGATAGAGAACTTTGTAGCATGGTGCAATGACAGCAATCTCTCCCTTAATGTTAGCAAAACTAAGGAGCTGGTCATCGGCTTTAGGAAGCAAGATGCAGTGCACTCTCCTATAATATTCTTTGATTATGCTGATGTTGAATCTTGATGTGATTGTGATAACAAAGATCATTAGACTTTGTTTTACAACAAAACTATTTATTACTAACACTACTCTAAAGGATTACTATAATGTCTTAAGATTAATAGAGTTGGAAATAATGGTCTGACACTAACTTACACTAAGATACTATAGAGCTACTCTTATATGCAACTGCTATCAGCTCTTTAGCACCTTGTCCTGGAACACATGGTGCGTCCCGGTCAAGTGCCTGTATACTCGTACCACCTGCTGGCCGGATGCTAGAACTACAACAGTGAAACATATAACTTATAATACACATACAGATGACGATGATCTTCTCATATTATATACAGATGATAGTCGACTTATCATCACATCTTCCTTTCTTTAGAAATGATTTTGAATCATAATTATGTGCATTCAAACTATACACATATACATTGATTTTAGGCATGTAAAACTGCATGCATGCAAACGTGACTGTTCATCAATTCAATTGATCAGTCTTCCAACTGACTCTGCTACTGAACCACCTTTGTTGCCTGAAGTGGTCTTTTTCCTGTGTTTGTTTTATTGAAATATGTGTTGACTTCCATGTTTTCATAGAATCATAGAATTTACAGTGCAGAAGGAGGCCATTTGGCCCATCGAGCTTGCACCAGCCCTTGGAAAGAGCACCCCACTTAAGCCCACGTCTCCACCCTATCCCTGTCACCCAGTAACCCCACTTAACCTTTTGAACACTAAGGGCAATTTACCATGGCCAATCCACCTAACCTAACCTGCACATCTTTGGACTGGGGGATGAAACCAGAGCACCCAGAAGAAACCCACGCAGACACAGGGAGAACGTGCAGACTCCACATAGACAGTGACCCAAGCCGGGAATTGAACCTGGGACCCTGGAGCTGCGAAGCAACTGTGCTAACAACTCTGCTACCGTGCTGCCCCTGCTCTATTTTTGAAGAACCATTGACTTCTCGCTTCTTGAAAGATCTGTTGCTGAAGCAGGAAGAACGCATGTTCTTTTCGGTTTTCCCTCTCAAGAGAGGCTTCATATCTTTAGGCACCTTGATCCATATTGTTCTTGAGCATGAACTGGTCTAGTTGTGAGACCTGACTTCCTGAGGTTTCACAGAGTTTGGTTAGGTTTGCCTGCAGCCTCTGTACATCCTCAACTAATTGTGTTGTCTCAAGGTCTTTTGCTGCCAGTTCAACTTCCTGACTTGATTGTGTTCACACTTCGATAGCTTGTTCCACACCAGGAGCTTTCTGGATCTGGGTGGCCAATGCAGAGATTTGCTAGCTGAGGAAAGTTGCTCACGTAAGGTCTCTGTCTCTCTTTGAACCACCTCTGCTCTCTGATTGGCTCTTTCCAGATCTGTCCTGATAACTTCAACTTCATCCACTTTGGCAGTTGATTCTGCATCATACTTTGCTTTTAAATCACATGGCTCAGTCTGAGTTGATTCCAGGGCCGTCTGTAACACTTGAACCGTGTGATCAGCCTCCTGAAATTTGGAGGCCAAAAATGTTTGAGTCTCCTACGACTTCCTTTCCTTTTCTGTGGAGTCATTCCGTAATGTCTGCTCTTTCCCAAGAGCAAGGCTTTCTGCTTTACTGCTCAAGGCCTGCTCATACTCGTTGATTTTTTCTTTAAGTGCTTTTATTGCTACTTCCTGATTCTTGACTTCTGCAAACTTCTTGTTGTATTCCTCAAGTGAGTGCCGCAGTTTCTGATTATCGGTTTCTATATCTTGCATACGCTGGACTATGAGCTGGAGCTGTTGTCCTAGATCTAATGCTGGAATGGGATCACTGAGGTCACTGTTGGTGTTCCACCCAGTTGCATTTTCAGATCGCAATGAGCGGTTCTTCTCCAGCTGAATTACCTCGGGAGTTTTGGATGTGTCCTGTGATCCATATCTTTCTAATGCTTCACCTCCCATCGATTTCAGGATGCTCCGCTCTTTTTTAACCTCTTCATGGTCAGACTGCCTTTTCAGCTTTTCCTCTAGTTGCTTGAGTGTGCTGTTCTTTGCACTGAGCTGCTGTTCTTTGGTATCTCTGGGATAGTCCATCACCACTTGCAGCTCTGCCTTTTTCTCTTGCAGGCAGGTTTCCATATCTCTTGTCTCTCTAATTAGCTCTTCCTTCTGGATGTTCAATTGCTTGATTTCCTGATGCACTTCAACTATCTCAGTTTGTAGTTTCTGCAGTTTAAACACAGCATTTCTGTTGTTGTCTTCACTTGCTTCAAATGCCTTTTTTGACTGAGTAAGTTTGTTCTCCAATTCAAGGCAATTCCCTTTCGTGTGGCTTCTCTCTCTCACTAGAGACTCAATACTGCGCTGAAGGGAATTCATCTTTGTGTTCAGCTGGTTTATGACTTGCCGAATAAGCTGTTCCTGATGCGCTATTTCTACTCATTGAAACTGAGAGGCAAGTTGCAGGGTTTCTAGTTCCCTATTCTCCTCCCATAGCACAGCTTGTGTCCTCTCCAGTGTCTTCATTTCTAGCTAATGGTGCTGTTTCAATTCTAAAACTTATCATTTTCTTTCCTGAGGCTATGATATGCTACACTTTTTGGCTTATTTGATTTCTTTCTATCCTTTTCAAACTCTTGTTTGTCCTGCTCTTTGGACCGTTCGTTCTTGTTCGCTATTGTTCTGGCACGATATTTCTGGCCGACGTTTGACATCACCGTCGTGTTTCTTTTCAATAAGACATTTGCCTCCAGAATCCGTAGTCATCTTCTGAAGCAGCCTTTGGCTTTGCTTTGAAGACTTTGTTTCAGTCGACGTCCGACTTTGTATTTATGCATGGTTTCACACTCTCGAGGGCACCCGTATCTTCTTGGTCCACCATTTCAGTAGAACCTTTTTTGTAATTCCTGTGTGCGGAGCTGTGACCTGAGTCTCGGACTGTGTGTTCAGCTGCACCTCCAGCACAAAATGGCATTCTCTGAAAATGGCTGCCGCCTGGGCCACGTTTCTGATCCCGCTATGACACAGCAAACATGGCATCGGTCGTGCCCTCTTTTTTCCCACCACTTCCTTGTGTCTCAGTCTCAGTGATTTGCTTTTGTACAATCTCATTGGCCTTTCATATTTTTATGGCATCTGCTAGTTTTAAATCGTTTTCCCTCAGCAATCGCTCGTGCAATTTATCACATTGCAGCCTGTATACAATTTGGTCTTTTATCAATGAATCATGGAGGTTTTCAAAATTGCAGGATTGTGCTTTGAGACGTGACAAAACAGTCAAAGGTTTCGCCCGATTTTTGCGGTCTCATCCTGAATGCATAACGCTCAAAGGTTTTTTGTTGCGGATGGCAATAGTTATCGAATTGCTTGATTATTTTTGAGTAGCTCGTCTTGTCTTCCTCCAAAGCGAACTGAAAAGTATAATGCAGATCAATTGCTTGGGGACCGGCTTCTGTCATTAGGAGTGCTATTTTTTTCACGCCTGAAGCTTCTTGGAGACCAAGAGCTTGCCCGTGAAAAGTGAACTGTTGTTTGAAAGGATGCCAGTTCGCATCTACATTACCAGTCGTGAGCTGTTGGCTGGGAGTCTTCAATGCTTCCATCTCGCTTCGACGATCCTGGTAGTATGTTGTTTTGCAGCCAATTTTCTCTGAGTCTTTGATTGTGTCTTCTCGCCGTATCTAACTGTTCTCTTTTGACATCCACTCCTAGGTACCATGTAATGTTCTTTGATTATACTGATGTTGAATCTTGATATGGTAATGTTAACAAAGAACATTAGATTTTATTTTACAACAAAACTATTTATTACTAACACTACTCTAAAGGATAACTATGATATCTAAGATTAATACAGTTGAAAATAATGGTCCAACACTAACTTACACTAAGATACTACAGGGCTACTCTAATATGCGACTGCTGTCAATTCCTTACTAAACACCTTGCCTGGAATACATGCTGCATCCCGGTCACGCGCCTGCATACTCACACCTTCTGCTGGTCAGATGCTAGAACTACAACAGTAAAACATATAACTTATAATGCACATACAGATAATGATGATCTACTCATATTATATACAGATGAGAGGCTACCTATCATCACAGCCCCGATCTATATCAATGATGTTGAGGTGGAGATGGTGAACAGTTTCAAGATCCTAGGTGTGAATATTACTAACAATTTGTCCTGGTCCACCCATGTCAATGTTACGATTAAGAAAGCATATCAACGCCCTTGCTTCCTCAGGAAATTAAGAAAATTCAGCATGTCCACAATGCCTCCTATCAATTTCTATAGATGCACCACGGAAAACATTCTATCTGGCTGCATAACAGCCTAGGATGGCAACTGTTCTGCCAAAATTGTAAGAAATCACAGAGAGTTGTGAACACAACTCAATCCATCACGTAAGCCCATCTTCCATCTATTGACTGTATTTCTCATTACCTTGGGAAAGGTAAAGGTACAAAAAACAATAAATGTGCTACCCAGGGGAAAGGCCATCTACAAGGTCACTGAAGGCAATTTTCAAAATGCCAGTCAAATGGGTAAGTTTGAATGAAAGATTCTGCAAGGAGCTGCTCCTCCAGCCACAGGGCTGTTTCTTTACCATGGACCGGGAAGTCAAGGTCTGGAAAGCTGAACACCGTGGAGCAAGGCCCAGGGAGCAGTAATGCCAGGGCGCAGATCCCAGGGAGTATAAATGCTGGGGTCCAGGGAGCAGAGGTGCCAGGGACCAAAGCCCAGGCATCCAGAGCAGGACCCACGTGGGCCGGAGAGTGGCATGAGGCAGCCAAGAGTGGAGCCCACAGGCAACCGATTAAGTGAGTGGAGGCTGTGTGAGAGAGTGTGGGGGAGGGTACAGCGTGTTGGGGGGAGGGGGGGGGGGGTGGGTAGCGAGAGAATGTGGGGGATGGTTGAGAGTGTGAGGGGGTGAGATGGGATAGAGGGGAGGGAGAGTGTGAGAGTAGTGTGTCTGTAAGTCTGGCTCACTCCCAGTATCAGGGTTCTCATTCACCCTCACCCACACACACATCCATCACGCTGGCTGTCAGGACAGAGAACCCCGCTACGGACAGGGGCGCGCCACACCAGAAAACAGGTGCGGCAGGACAGAGAATCCCGCCCACTCTCTCATCACAATTCTCATCTTTATTAATTACTCATTGATTTTTTGCTCAGCAAGCTGTTTCTTTTCATACTTAAAAAAATTATTTTTATTGTTTTGCAAAACTTTATCTTTCCGGAATTTTCGGATCAGCCCCTTGAGTGAGAAAAGATTTGAAATATGGTCGCCCGTGCAAAATGGTAGCACAAGCTTTGTGCAGTGGTTATATGGTGGACTAGTAAATATTACTATTTACTAGGGGCTGGTTTAGCTCACTGGGCTAAATCACTGGCTTTTAAAGCAGACCAAGCAGGCCAGCAGCGCGGTTCGATTCCCGTACCAGCCTCCCTGAACAGGCGCCGGAATGTGGCGACTAGGGGCTTTTCACAGTAACTTCATTGAAGCCTACTCATGACAATAAGCGATTTTCATTTCATATCATATTAGTTATTCCAGAAGATTATGAGCTCAAATCCAACCACAGCAGTGTTAATTTTAATGGAACAAAGTTTTACAAAGAACAAAGAAAAGTACAGCACAGGAACAGGCCCTATGGCCCTCCAGGCCTGCGCCGAACATGCTACCCATTTAAACTAAAATCTTCTACACTTCCTGGGTCCGTATCCCTCAATTCCCATCCTATTCATGTATTTGTCAAGATGCCCCTTAAATGTCACTATCGTCCCTGCTTTCACCACCTCCTCCGGCAGCGAGTTCCAGGCACCCACTACCCTCTGTGTAAAAAGCTTACCTCGTACATCTCCTCTAAACCTTGCCCCTCGCACCTTAAACCTGTGCCCCCTAGTAATTGACCCCCCTACCCTGAGAAAAAGTTTCTGACAATCCACTCTGTCTATGCCCCTCATTTTGATGGAGTTATTTTTAGATCAGGCATAATCTCGTTAAATGGTGGTGCAGGCCTGAGGGACTAAATGCCCCGTCCCTATATTCCTAATCAATCTTGACAAATGTAACTTGCACAGGAGGTAAGGGAGAAAGTCAATATTATATATTTGCATTTTCAGAAATCAGTTGATAAGATGGCGCACAAGATATTGTTACACAAGGTTAAAGCTAAGGGGATTGGGGATAATATTGACCAATAATACAGATTATTTACTGAGACTAAGAAATGTTGGTATTCGTATGACCTGGGTGTCCTTGTACACAACTCAGAGAAAGTTACCATCCAGCAATCAATGAGGAAATCCTTTACTGTGTTACAAAAGGGATTGGAAAATGACTGGAGAAGTATCACTACAATTCACCGGGCCTTGATGAGAACATCGGCTGCATTCTCTGCAGTGTTGACGCCGGGCAGAATTTGCAGACTTCCATGACAGCAAAACTGGCACCGCACCTGGACCAATTCAGCGACTGTTAAGGGGCTAGCACCAATGCCACGTGGAACAATATAGATTACAATGAGAAATTATGCCAGATTCACCGGATTTGTGATTTGACACTCAGGAGGCCAAAAAGCTGCAGCCGCATATACACACTTCACTCCCCAGACACACCATCCTAGCCAACAAGATGACACCAGCTGCACTGGAGCGCGCCCATAAGGCTGATGGGTCAGCTGGGGCCAGAGGGCACCTGGTGGGGTGGCCTGGGGACGCACCTATACGACCTGTGGCCCTAAATTCACAGTGGGCAGTCAGCGGCGTGCGCAGCTGCATGACTGCCTTGCAGTCTGCGGCAATGGTGAACTACACTGTCGGGCATTCGACTCATTAGAGGCAGAAAATCACAGAACTCCCGGAAAATACCGGGTCGGGCCACTAATGATATGCCAACGGCATTTACTGTACATGCATTCTGGAATACATTGATTCCGCTGTCGAGGCGACAGAGAATTGTGATTTGATGTGAAAGCAGCGTGTGCCACGATTTTGGCATCGGTATCAATTCTCCACCCAATTGAGTTTCCCAATTCCAGCGTTGGCTGACGGAGAATCCCGTCCCATAACTACAGTACTGTGCACAGTCTGGACTTCCTCACCTCAGGATGGATATAGTGACATCAGAGAAAGTACAATGATATTCCACTCAGCTAGTTCCTTTGATTAGGGGATTGTCTTATGAGGAGAGATTGATCAGACAAGGGTATTATTCCCTGGAATTTGGAAGAATGAGAGAAGAATGAAACATAGAGCGAGATTCTCCATCCCATCAGCTCCTTTTCTGGCGCGCGCGCCCCACCGTCAGCGGGTTTCTCCATTCCTGCAGAAGCCCAATGGTGTTTCCCATTGTGGGCCACCCCATGCCATCAGGAAACGCGCAGGCGTGGGTGTGCAGCCAGGGGGGAAATCACACTGATGGGTAATCCTCCTGAATAAATTCTTATGGGATAGATGCCGGGCGAATGTTTCCCATAGCTGGGAAATCTGAAACATGGGGACCTCTGTTTGGGAATAAAGATTGGTCATTTTGGAATATGGGCTGAGGGAGGAGCAATCTGTCCACTGGAATGATTGTGATTGTTCAAAATCCACCTCAGAAAGCTGTGGATGTTGAGTCATTGAGGGGAGCCACGACAGGGACTCTTGATCAATTGATTTTTGGGTACTCAGGGAATCAAGGAATGTGGGGATTGGATGGCAAATTGGAGCTGAGATGGAAAATCAGCTCTTATTGAATGCTGCAGTCAGCTCTACTCCTGCTCCCATGTCCTTCTCACGTTCTTATTCTCCCGGTACGGCAATTCCTCAGCCCTTTCCAGCCCCTGTAACTTCATCCATCCCTATCGTCAGACTTCTTGGCACTCAAGGGCAATTAGCAATGGGCAAAAACTCCTCCAATGCTGGTCTCTGGTACAATAATAGTGAATTATGGCGAATACCATGTACAATAATTGTGAGTGAGAGGCCCTGCCATAGGCAGCAATCAAGTTAGATGCAGAGCATAGGTCCTTTTACAAGGAGCTATACCTCCATGGAACGCTGCATAATGAAGCCTTTTCCCACATTGTCCAGGCGGTCTGTGAGGTTGTCACCTTGTGCTGAATCATGCCCACTACATCTGACTGTTCCTGCCCCATACTCCCTAGAAATCTCTTTCCAAGTGTATCGATGGAGTCAGGATAAAAAGCAGAGGAATATTACTGTACAAGATTTATTTACACACCAGACTGTGAACATGGAGATCAGAAGATGCAAAGTAACCTTGTAATTGTGCATTTATATGAAGCCTTTCACAATTTCGAGAACATCCAAAGCATTGTAACAGCCAATTAAGTGCTTTTAAAGTGTAATCATTTTGTAATGTATTTGAACTCAGCAAGCTCTCACATTTAGCAATGCGAAAATGACCATAGAACCTGTTTTCTTTTCAAAATGTTGTCGGTTGAGAGATGAATATTGCCCAGTTCACACCCTGCTCTTCAAAACAGTGTAGTGGGTCCTCCTCAGACCAGTTAGGACCTCAGCCAAATGACAGTACTTTGACAGTGCAGCACTCCCTCGGCACTGTACTGGGAGTGTCTTGTCTACATTATGTGTTCAAGTCTCTGGAGTGGGAATTGAGCCCATGACAATCTGACTCAAGAGGATATTTCTATCCAGTCTCACAGCTGGCACCCATTTAACATCCAGCATGTGAAAATGAGTCAAGGCTGAATGGAGGACAATTGCTTGAGAACAGATTAACATAAGCAGCACGGTAGCATTGTGGATAGCACAATCGCGTCACAGCTCCAGGGTCCCAGGTTCGATTCCGGCTTGGGTCACTGTCTGTGCGGAGTCTGCACATCCTCCCCGTGTGTGCGTGGGTTTCCTCCGGGTGCTCCGGTTTCCTCCCACAGTCCAAAGATGTGCAAGTTAGGTGGATTGGACATGATAAATTGCCCTTAGTGTCCAAAAATTGCCCTTAGTGTTGCGTGGGGTTACTGGGTTATGGGGATAGAGTGGAGGTGTTAACCTTGGGTAGAGTGCTCTTTCCAGGAGCCGGTGCAGACTCGTTGGGCCGAATGGCCTCCTTCTGCTCTGTAAATTCTATGATAAGGACCCTCCCAATAAAAGCAATTGGTTGAGGGGTATGTTTTGATCAGGATTACAAGCCACAAATATTCAGAACAGCGCCGTTCTCGAGTCTGTGACCCTCCACCACCCCACCAAACTCCCTGGGTGAAACACCTGCAATGTGGATTGGTGTGTCTGTCAGAATTTGCTGATATTTCCTCACTCCTCCCTGCCAAAAACCAGCCACTAAAACTCCCAACTAGCTGCAGGGCTCGCAGGTATTTACTTAGTGCTTAGTTGCATGAGCCCCTTAGACCAGCAAAACTCGAGACAAACGTCCTCTTGCTCCATCCACAGTCTGACCCAAAGGTGATGCAATGGATCATCACATCTGTGCCGTGGCCTTTGGACCATATTAAAATACCTTTGAATGATTTAAATTTTCCATTTATTGCAATGGTCCTAACACTATTTCAAAAAAATTCAACAGCTGAATATTGCTGCGAATACTGTATTGGAAAAGTTAAAACATTTATTCCGGTAAAACGAGAATAAGAAGAATAATAAATCTTTCAGCCCCTTCAAGCTAATTCTACCATAAGATTAGATTGTGGCTGATCCCTATCTTAACTCTATCTACCCCATTGTTTCATAACCCTTATTGCCCTGGCCTAACAAAAAAAAACATCTTTCAATTGAATCCCAAAACATTGCTTAGGCTGTGTGACAGTTTCAGATTTTCACCACTGTTTGTGTGAAGGAGGTGCTTCCTAACTTCACAGCGAAATAAAGCAGCTCTAATTTTAAAGGTCATGATCTCGTGTGCATTCATCCGAAGGGTGTTTACAGACAGGCCTGGTCCTGCTCACCCCCAAAGTCCAGACGCATTGTGCAGCAGGCTAGTGGTCAGCAGTGGACAATCTGGTTGGCTTCAGGTAACCTCCCCTCACCACCACTTCTCCTTCTCCAAAGTCAAGGTACACAGAAGAAAATCTTGGCACCTCAACTGTCACACTGAGGTACGTACAAAGCAGAGATTGAACCGGGAACAATCCTAGTTACGCACTGGAAGCCACTGGGGTTTGGTGGGGGGTGGCAGTGAAGAGTTTTAGTGCAGACTACAAGTGGCAAAAGAAGAAAACTGGATGGTCGAACAGGCATAAACCGGCCCTGATAAGGAAAGTTCTTCAAGTGGCATTCACTGGCAGTAGAATTACTTTGGCTGCTATTTCTCCATAGAGAGATACAAAGATAACAGAAAAATACTGTGCCGCATTACTGTCAGTGCAAAACCAAGGTACAAAGTGCAGGCGGCACACACACACACACTCGGCAAAAGTCTAATCACGAGAACATCTTAATTTTGATAACTGTAGTGTGGAGTTTTGTGTACAGAGTAAAGGTTTACTCTCGGGAATATTCTGCAATACCCTCTGAAATCTGTAGGGCTAGATGAGAGCTGATTTCAACGGCAAACATCCAAGGACAACAAATTATGGCTGAACTTTGCTCGGCTGAAAGAGGAGTTTTGGGGGCGGGCAGAGGGGGAAAGTTGGTTGAGAACGGGAAGTAGGCATTTGAAGATTAAACCTCTGCTCAAGTTTTTACTTGAAATGCAACAAACACAGAATAATCCACTTGCACTCCCCCACCATAATATTACTCGCTCATTGCACACCTGCTCTTTAAAGGGTTGTGCCACATTATAACCTCGTTGATCTTTAACTATGGTGGGCAACAGGGTGAGATGGTTTTAGGGAGGTGTATATTTGACTAAGATCAGCTCTTCCCAATGCAGATAAAGAAAAGCGTAACGGGATTGCAGAATGTACATGCCCCCCCGTGCTCAGGATGCACTTCCAGTGGACACCTAGATGTTAGTCACACCTAGGAACCCTGGGATGCTTCCAGTTTTCTGCTGCTTGTTCCCCACTCAGCCTGTGCCTCTTGAGAACAACAGGTTAGCCAAGGTTGAAAGCATGAAAATTGTTGATGGCTTATCAGTCATGCAGCCAGAAACAGCCAAAAGCTCACTGCTGATCGCATGAATTCAAACGCTAATGGACTGTACAATACAGGTCAGACACACAGCCCTCACAGGCTATAGTAAGCTACAATAGGGAATTATATATTTCACTGACTTGAGACACCAGAAAGGCACTAAAAAAGGTTGATCTGAAATGCATCTTTTTTTTAAAATTCGCAATAATTTGGATAATAGGAATTGGGCGATAACTTGCAGTGGGAACTGGTTGATGCCAGAGGTTTGCGAGAAATGCATGTTCTTCACTGAATTCACACGCCCCCTCAATAAACTGGACATTGCCTCGCCCTCAAGTCTGCCAGAATGGAGACTAGTCCAAGCCCAATCTCTTCCCCTCCAATACCCAATGCAGAAGGTGGTAGATGGAGCCGGGGTGTTATTGTTCTACGAATGGCAGCCCTCACGTACTTTGCACGGTGTGAGCGTTGACAAGTTAGTTAACTTATTTGAAAGGCTTCGCCGCCCAGCCCAATTGTGTCTGCCGCTCACACCCACAGACAATCCAGCAGGATAGCGAGTGGGGGTTCGGTCTCGATTTTCCCCCTTGTTCAGCCCTGACTAAGATCAGCAGACTCGGGGAAGAGCAGGACCAAAGCTGGGAGGCCTTGTGGTCTGAATGGCCTAGCAGCTTCCTTTACCCAGAAAGAGTGACGTACATGAGAAAACTGTTAAAAAGATAGAAATCCTCTGCTTCAAGTTCCGGAAAGGCAGTCTGATCACCGATCTTGTGTGTGCGCACGTGAGACCATGCTTTAACCTTTCCTCGTTTCTGCAAATGACCAATTTGAAATATAACAAAAGAAATTCCGTGATAATTCTGCAGCTGGGAAATCCAATGGTCAGAGCTAGGAGGACACAGTTACTGGAGAAACACTTCACACTCCGTGAGAATGCCCACGGCCTGGCCTGACTGACTGACACATGGGAAAGCATGCCCCACAGAATGGAAGGCTGTTCTTTTGTTTTTCCTCTTTCCGCCCCATCATGTATTCTTCCTCTCTCTCTCTCTGAGGCAAACGGCTCAAGTTCGGCTGCACTGCTTTAGATTGTGAAGAGTAATATCAGCACCACGACCAGGATGGCAAGTAAAACGATGATTCCACACCACTGACGCCGATCTGAGGGAGGAAAGAAAAGTCAATGTAAAAAAAGACATTTGAATGCATTATTAATCTTCCTCACAACACCTCTGCAGGCCTTCAAAAGGGAGCTGGGAGGACTGTGTACCGGACATTATAGAAGACCAGACAGGGCTTGTTAAGGGCAGGCAGCTGGGGGCCAATGTTAGAAGGCTGCTCAATGTGATTATGATGCCCCCGGGAGGTAGGGAAGTTGAAGTGGTGGTTGCGATGGACGCGGAAAAAGTGTTCAACCGGGTCGAGTGGGATTACATACGGGAGGTGCTGGAGCGGATCAGGTTTGGGAGGGGCGTTGTTGACTGGGTTAGGCTGCTGTACCGGGCGCCAGTAGCTAGCGTATAGACAAATAGGACGACGTTGGAATATTTCAGATTATACCGGGGGACGAGACAGGGATGTCCCCTCTCCCCACTGCTGTTTGGGCTGGCAATAGAGCCACTGGCAATTGCTTGAGGGCCTCAAGCGGCTGGAAGGGGCTGGTCCGGGTGGGGGGGGGGGGGGCGGTGAGGAACACAGAGTCTCGTTGTATGCGGATGACTTGCTGTTGTATGTCTCAGACCCAATGGAGGGGATGGGGGAAATTATGGGAACCCTAAGGGAATTCGGCCGGTTTTTGGGTTACAAGCTCAATATGGGGAAGAGCGAGCTGTTTGTGGTGTAGGCGAAGGGTCAGGAGAGGTGATTGAGGGAACTACCGTTCAGAGTGGTGGAGGACAATTTTAAATACTTGGGTATTCAGGTGGCGAGGGATTGGGATAGGCTACACAAATTGAACCTGGCCTGGTAGGTGGACCAGATGAAGGAGGATTTCCGGAGATGGGACGCGCTCCCGCTGTCTCTGGCGGGTAGGGGGCGCAGTCGTTAAAAATGATGGTCCTCTCGAGGTGTCCCTTTGTTTTCCATGTGCCTCCCAATTTTCATCCCTCGTTCCTTTTTCAAGCAGATTAATAAGATTATCGTGGACTTTGTGTGTGTGTGTGGGGGGGGGGGGGGGGGGGGGCAAGCCCCCGCGGGTGAAGAGGGCAATGCTGGAATGGAACCGGGGAGATGGCGTGCTGGCGCTGCCGAATTTCAGTAATTACTATTGGGCGGGCAACATAGCCGTGGTGAGGAGGTGGCTGGTGGAGGGGGGGGGCACTGGTGATGGCGCCCCTGCCGTTCCCGCCAGTGCGGTACTCCATCAGTCCAGTGGTGGTGACGGCCCTGAGAGTCTGGGGGCAGTAGGAGGAGGCATGTGGGGGCAGAGGGAGCATCGGTCTGGTCCCCAATCTGCGACAATCATAGGTTTGCCCCGGGGGAGGATGGATGGGGGGTTCCGTATTTGGTGGAGAGCGGGAATAGAGAGGATGGGGGACTTGTTCATAGAAGGAAGCTTCCCGAGTATGAGGGCGCTGGAGGAGACGTTTGCGCTGGCTGGAGGGAATGATCTCCGGTATTTACAGGTCCGGGACTTTTGGCGGAGGCAAGTGCCAAACTTCCCACTCCTGCCGTTGAGGGGGATTCAGGATAGGGTGGTTTCTAGAGGGTGGATAGGGGAGGGGAGGGTCTTGGACATATATAAAGAGCTTATGGGGTCAGAGGAGACGTAGACAGAGGAGCTGAAGCTTAAGTGGGAGGATGAGCTGGGGGGGTGAGATGGAGGAGGGTCTGTGGGCGGACGCGCTAGGAAGGGTCAATGCTACTGCAACATGTGCCAGGCTCGGCCTGATTCAATTTAAGGTTGTTCACCGAGCTCACGTGACGGTGGCCCGGATGAGCAGATTCTTTGGGGTGGAGGACAGATATGCGAAATGTGCGGGGGGGGGGGGGGGGGGGGGGGGGGCCAGCGAACCATGTCCACATGTTTTGGGCATGTCCAAAACTGAGGGGATTTTGGCAGGGGTTTGCCGACACCATGTCCACGGTATTAAATACGAGGGTTGAAATGAGTCCGGAGGTGGCGATTTTTGGGGTACTGCAGGACCCGGGAATCCAGGAGGAGAAAGAGGCAGATGTTCTGGCCTTTGCTTCCCTGGTAGCCTCCGTAGGTGCATATTGCTGGCGTGGAGGGACTCAAAGCCCCCAAAATCGGAGACCTGGCTTTCAGACATGGCAGGCTTCCTCTGTCTAGAAAAAAATTAAGTTCGCTATGTCTCTGTTACGGTTCGCTCGGAGGTGGCAACCATTCATCGACTTCCTCGCAGAGAATTAAATGTCAGCAGAAAGGGGGGGGGGGTGTGTTAGGTTAGTGTAGTGTAGGGGTTTACGTAATGGCAGGACCTGTGGGAGAGAGTGGCGGAATTTGCACTATGTATATATTTTTTTTCTTTTCTTATTTATATTGTGGATTTTGTTGCTGTTAAACTGCCAAAGAAAATACCTCAATAAAACATGTATTTAAAAAAAAGGGAGCTGGGCTGGTATCTTACTGCGCCAGAGATCACATCGTATATACCCTAAGACAACATTTATGTTATCTCCTGAACTCACTTCCCCTCCGTAGCCACTGCACCAGGTCCCCGTTTTTGTCGAGGAGTACTAAACGACACCTGCGTGACTTCCTGGGAGTCCACTGCATTCGACTTCAATCTCGTTAATGAGATTGAAATGAATGTAAATTAGGCTTAATGACCTTCTCGCCATTTTTGGGTGAGATCTGGAATAGCCATTGGGAGTGGGCCGAGTAAATTGCAAAATGGTTTGCACCCGGCCCGAATCTCAATTTTGGCCTCTCCTGTGATTCACCAGGTGTGCCCAGATTTGCGCCAGTTGCAACACAGTGGTAGAATTGCACCTATTATCTCTAATGTAACTGACTATTTAGACAGAATGAAGTTATCAATATTCATGTTCTATGATTTTTTATGTAGTAAAATTCTTTTGATTTATAAAGTGAACTTTGTGGCCTCATTCTTTGGGTTTTTGGATTCTAAAATAATATATAAACATATTCCTGTTTCTTCCCAAGATTATAACATTTGCTTCTGCCCTGCAATTCCTATATTCAAAAGGGAAATAGAACAAGTGCATTCTATGCATTAATTAACATCAGGAGTGGGAGGCACGGTGGCACAGTGGTTAACACTGCTGCCTCATGGTGCCGAGGACCTGGGTTCGATCCCAGTCCCGGGTCACTGCCAATATAGAGTTTGCACATTCTCTCTGTGTCAGCATAGGTCTCACCCCACAACCCAAAGATGTGCCGGGTAGGTAAATTGGCCGCACTAATTTGCCCCTTAGTTGGAAAAACAGAATTGGATACTCTGAATTTTTTTTTTAAAACAACAGTAGTGGAAATGATAATGAAACACTTTCTCAAAGAGGTAACAGAAAAACACCCAGAAACAATATAATAAAACAAGTATTCTCAACCAGGACTTCAAAGAGGATTCAGGCCTCGGCTGCTACCTCATGCCCAACCCCCCGATTGGCTGATTGGCAGTCATCGCACCTGTTATGTGACACCTGACCTCTCACCTCACATGAACTGAATTTTTCATCTCAAAGATTTTAGGGTGGCATGGTGGCTAGAGCTGCTGCCTCACAGCGCAATGGACCTGGGTTCAATTTTCTGGCCTTGGGTGACTGTGGGGCAACCCGGCCGGAAAAGCAGCAAAAATGAGGAGAGAGAAACCTCAGCCTCGGAGCAGGGAAGCCCGCATGGCGACACAGAACCAGCGACTGCCATCCCCATGGAATTTCCAGCTCAGACGCAGGAGCTGATGGAAAAAATGATGAGTTTCGTCCTCCAAGTTCCAGAAACACAGGGAGGCAATGAAGGAGGACCTCATGGCAGCCTTGGGGGCGGCAGTGGAGGCTTCGACGGCCCCCATTAATGAGGCCATGGGCAAGTTGGAGCGAAGGCTTGCGGCCTAAGAGGTGACAACGCGAGACCACTAGAAAGCTGCCATAGATCAGGGTAATCGAATTGCATCATCCAAAGCCAAGGTGACGAGGCTGGTCAGGACTCAGGAAGGACTGAGGGAAAAAGTAGATGACCAGGAAAATGGATCATGTCAGCAAAACCTGCGGATCATGGTGCTACCAGAGAGCATGGAGTGGAGGAAGATGCTCGGGAAGCTGGTTGGTGAGGAGGGCTTTGCCAAGCCCCCGGAGGTAAACCGCACCCACAGGCCGCTCTGGCAGCGGCCCAAGGCTGGGGAATCACCTTAGGCGATGATTGCGAGTCTCCACAGATACCAGGATATGGAGCGGATCCTGAGGTGGGCAAAAAGAGCAAAAGCGTGCAAAAGGGAAGGACAGTCCATCCGCTTGTACCAGGACATTGGAGCAGACCTGGCCAAACACCAGGCAGAATTTAACTGTGCCAAATTCGAGCTGGATAAAAGCAAGGTACGGTTTGGCATGCTCTACCCTGTGGATTGCCTATCAGGACAAGGACTACTTTGATGCCCCAGAGGGGGCCAACAAGTTTATGAAGAAAAATGAACTGGGGAAACGGCAGTAGAAGGCAATGATCGTAGCGTGGACTTTAGGGAATTAAAATGGACCGGGATCACATGCAGGTGGGTGAAGGAGGAAGGGGGAGAGAAGCAGGCGGGGTTAAATTGGGGAATTTGATCATTGAGGCGAGCTGCTACTCTGGCAAACAGGCTGGTGTATGAAGGTACGGCAATGGAGGAGGCCGCGGTGCATCTCCTGGGAGGGAGGGGAAAACAGATGTCCAGGGCAAACAAAGAGCAAGGGAGGACACAGGTGGGGATTTTGGGGGGGGTCTAGAGCCAAGGAGGGCAGGTGACAACGAGGGGAAGCACATGAGTAGAGGGGGCCAGGGGGTTAGCAGGGGGATGGGCAGAGAGGGGTGGGGGGGGGGGGGGGGGGGGAGAAGGGGAGAGGGTTACATCGGGTAGCATCTGATAGTGACCATTTTGAATGAACCAAGAGCGAGGACATGGGTATAATTTTTCATTTTATTACACAGTACTTTATTCATCATGGGGCAAAGGGGATTGATGAAATCGGAAAATAGGAGATCGAACTCCATAGACGGAGGGGCAGGAACGGGAGGCTCTCCTCTTCCACTTCCTCAACCTGAGGGTCTGTACAAGTATGGCGAGGATCGCAATCACTAGCAGTGATTCAATCACGTATGACATGGAGTACCATGTCATAAATTTTGTGCACCAGGTCTGAACCTCACTGATCAGAGCTGAGCACTGGGGAGTTGCTGTGCCACCTAAAATGGACGCTGAGCTGCAAAGTAAGCCAAGCGCTAAGACTGCAGGGAAAAAGGCAGTTTAGCCAAGACAGCAGTCTGCAAAGAGAGCATTTTGCATTCTGCAAGTAGCAGAAACCAGTTTGGGCTCAGGTGAGAAGACCTTAGCTAGGTGCAAATGGCAAAACGCTTTGCATACTAATGAGGCAATCAGACCTGAACACCCACACAATAGAAACATTTGACTCTGAATGGACACATTTGAACCAAGGCCCAGACATCGAGGCACCAGAAACCTCCAAACAAAAGGGTATAAGAAACGCCCCCCCCATCACGGAGACCCCCTCGCATTGGGGAATTCAAACAGTATCGATGAGGAATTGACCCAATAGATAACCAAAGGTAAAGCCCGCCCAAGAAGAGGGAAGGACATTGGGGACCCCTATAAATATAGACCCCCACACATGGTCCTGTCTGTTGTTTCGTGCTCCGGCCCTGACCAAGAACTTGAACCTGTATCCTGACTCCAGCCGTTGAGCACCAGCCGCCGAACCGTAAGTGCCAGTACGACGCTCGCTACGCGAACTAAGCCCGCTAGACCCCCAGTGACCAGCACGCTTTCTGAAGGTTGCAGCCCAAGACCGGGACGAAGGCCTCGCTCCCTGACCTTGCCTGTTCCTGTGTAGTTAAGTATTCTGTGTGCTTAGTTTAGTCATAGCTTAGTCCCTTAGTGTGTGCATGCGTATTTATTATAATTGTATAATAAATATTGATCGTTTGGAACTTACTAATCGGTGTATCGTTTTATTACTTTGAACTTGACCTTGGAATATATGTGAGTTGTCTATATGGCAACTGGCGACTCCTGAGCTGAAAAATACATAAGACAGAGCCTAGTGGTGTTAAGCACACGGCCTTTAACACAGGCAAGTTAATACACCCCAATAAACGCGTTTTGCGCCCATAGCAAAACGTGCAACATTTAGTGGCGACTCTGGTGGGACACGGTTACAAGAGGTACCCCCACTCCGTCGAGGACCCTGAAATTTGAATTGGAAATCTGGTAAAGAAAACGGAAAGAAATCACAAATATTCAAGGTGTTCAAAGCAATAAGCGTAATTCGGAAGTGTGTTTAGTGCATGCGTACTAACAGGGTTGTAAGGAAAACCTGAAAGCATTTTTGTTGCGACAAACTTTCGGTAGTTTTGTGAACGGAACATAGCGTAAGCCTTACCCGTTTCGTGAGACATAACCTCAACACCCCCTGTTCCTAAATTTAAAAGTGAGTCAGAGAAAATGGCCATGCAGGCAATGGAACGCCTCATGAACCCAGAACGGTTTGTGGTCGCAGTGACCAGCAGCAGTAGCCGAGTAGGTCAGTGTCCCATGTGGGAGCTGGAACTCCGCAAATATCTGCAAGGAAAGGGATGGCCCCTTTGGAAAGAGTTTTGTTTGAATGAGGAGACAGGTCCCGGAAGTATAGGACATACTTGGTGGGAGAACCTCTCTCAAATTCACAAGAAAAACATGAGTAAAGCACGTAAGCCGATGGCGATTGTGTCCTGTTTGGCACAATTGCGAGGCACAGAGGAGGTCGTTCAGACGCTCCGGGCAGAATTAGAAGAATGGAATAGAATGAGTAAAGTGGATGTCAGGGACATCGAAAAGGAAAACATGGATCTAAGAGGGAAGTTGGCAGAGAAAGGTAGAGAGGTGGATGATGCCAAGAGGGCACATTAGTCTTGTCTAGCCCATCTCAGCAGTTCCCAGACCCAGTACGAAAAGGCCTATCAGGACGTGCAACGTGCCGTCCTGATAAGAGAAGAATCAGAGAAGCAGGTAGAGGCTTTGCAGAGGCAATGCTCTGACCTTAAAACAGCTTTGAGAGCACTCCATGCTGCAACCACAGAACAAAGGCAAAGTACAGTAGATCACGCGAAATGCAGGAAACAGATTGCAGAGCTGCAATCGCTGCTTTCGGTGCAAAATGGGTTTCAAAGCACCTTTGGAACCCAGTTAGATGAGGAGAATGCCCCAGACTGGAAAGAGTTAAGTGAGACAGCGCAGCGTTATGTTCAGGGAACATGTGCGCCAGCAGCGCAGCAGAAAAGGCAAGCACCCCAACCCCTCACAGATCAGCTCGTCACCATTCCAATGAATCCAGTCACCACCCAGAGAAAAGCGACCACAGAAGGCGCACCCGATATAACTTACACCCCCTTAACTGTAACCCAACTAAGGGACGCGTGTGAGAAGATCACTCCGTTTCTCCCCACCGCAGACCCCCACCAGTTTTTCGCTAAGGTAAAGCAACAGGCTACCATGTACGGCCTGGACGAGAGAGAGCAGGTCAAACTCACAGTTCTGAGTTTGGACCAATCGGTTGTAGCAGCCCTCCCCGACCCACAGAATGTTGGCGGAGGAACCCTAGAGGAAATGCACACCTCCATTTTAGATGCCATAGGGTATAATCGAGGTGACCCCGTAGAAGGACTTAATAAGTGCCGGCAGAAGAAATCCGAGCACCCCACAGCATTCGCCGGAAGGCTGTGGATCCATTTTAATGCAGTATTTGGCGATTTAAATAGAGCCCATTTGAACCGTGAAAACATGGTTAAATGGACGCGCACCATAATTTCACATGCAACAGAAGCAGGACAGAGCGCTTGCAACAGCTATGACCCCCTCAGAGGAAGCCCATAATGAGAAGTGGGTCCTGAAAAGATTGTCCCGCGCTTGGGAGCAATCAGTTCAGGGCAAGAGTAGAGTTCAATCCCCAGAAGAAGCTCAGGCTGCAGCAGACATACAGGCAGTGAGAGAGCACCAAAAACCCGCATGGGTGAATGAAGGAAAGAGCAGCCCTCCACAGAAGTCGCAGGAATGCTACAACTGTGGACAGTTAGGGCATTGGGCAAAAGAATGTAATGGACCCCAGAGATCACAGAGAGGCCAGCAGACAGGCACTCTGAATCGGAATAAAACAAAACCGATCCATAGTATAGGGATACAGTCAGGACAGACCGATATGGAAGGAACGGACTGACGGTGTTCGGGCTCCCCCACTTGGGTCTGTGACACACTATGGGATCCATCAGGAAGACCGGTAGTCACGGCAAAGTTAAGAGGGAAGCCCATAGAGTTACTTTGGGACACAGGAGGCTCCCGCACCACAATTAACTCCACCACCACGGCACACACAGACACGTGGCCGACCACCTCCACCATCACACTTAGCGGGTTCACCGGACACTCGCAGCAGGGACACATTACAGCACCCGTAGCAATCCAGCTAGGGAACATTTCCACCAAACACCCCGTTGTTCTAGTAAATCTTCCCCGGACAGCAGAACACATCCTAGGGATAGACTTTATGAATGCCCATAGCCTGTCGTTCGACCCAGTGAACCAGTGTGTCTGGCGAATGGCAAGATCGGACAGAGCACCCGCTACTCTCACAGTAGGAGAGTACGCTAACAGGATTAGTGCAGTAGGAGAATACTCATTTGACCCGACTACACTAAACACGGACAGACAAGTTAAGGCAGTACTGAATAAACACAGGACAGCATTTGCCAGTCACCGGCATGACTGCGGCAGAATGGCTGGACAAATTCACGTTACCGGACCTGACCCCAGACCACAAAAACAATATAGATTTCCCCTAGAAGCAGAGGTAGAAATAGAGAAAGTGATAGGTAGCTTATTGGAGCAAGGTGTGCTTAGAACAGTAGCCTCGACCAATAATGCTCCTATTTGGCCAGTGAGAAAGCCCGACGGATCATGGCGTCTGACCATTGATTATCGGGAACTCAATAAAGTAACCCCAGCAGTAGCCCCCACGGTAGCAACAAGTCCCGAGACCATGCTCAAACAGGGACTCAACTCCAAATATTTCACGGTTTTGGACATTAGCAATGGCTTCTGGTCAATCCCATTGGCAAAGGCGTGCCAGTACAAATTTGCCTTCACTTTTAAAGCTCAACAGTATACGTGGACATGCCTTCCACAAGGATTCCACAATTCCCCCTCCATTTTCCACCGACAGTTGGCGAATGGCTTAAAAAAAATTTCCCGCCCCGAATGTCTGGTACAGTATGTAGACGACCTACTACTGCAGACAGACACAAAGGCAGAGCACATTACGCTTCTGGCCGAACTCCTGGAACTTTTAACCGAGATTGGATGTAAAGTTAACCCAAGAAAGGCCCAGATTTTGGAAAGTAAAGTGATGTATTTGGGAACAGTCATCACACACGGCAAACGCGAGATCGAATTCAAAAGAATTGATTCGATTGTCAAATTGCCCCTTCCCCAGAATGTTTCAGCCCTCCGGTCGTTTTTAGGACTGGTTGGTTATTGTCGGAACCACATCGACGGATTCGCGACAAAAGCCGCCCCACTCTCAGACCTCCTTAAGAAAGGAGCCCCCTGGGAATGGCTTCCGCAGCATACAGAGGCTGTGGAAGAGTTAAAGAAAGCCCTTAGCGCAGCACCCGCGCTACAAGTCCCAGACCAACTTTCCCCCTATGCGATAGAGGTAGCGAGCACAGATCTGACCCTCTCGGCCGTGTTACTTCAGGAACGGCACGAGCAGCTAAGACCAGTGGCTTATGCCTCCCGACTGTTAGACCCAGTTGAACAAGGATTTTCAGCCTGCGAGAGGCACCTCCTTGCTGTCTTCTGGGCAGTGCAATATTTTTCGTACATTACCGGACTCAACCCCACCACCATTTTGACCGAGCACACCCCCACACAGTTACTCCTAGACGGTCGACTGAAGGACGGTTCAGTTAGCCAGATTAGGGCAGCTAGGTGGACACTACTTTTACAAGGACGGGACATTACAGTAAAACGGACCCGCACACACACATTTTTAGCCGACAACCTCCAATACCCAGGACAGCCCCATGAATGTGAAATTGTAGCCCCCTTACATAACACAGGACCCTTTATAGCAAAGACACCCCCCAGGAAGATAGGGAACCCAAGACAAAGTCCCCAACCCACAGACACGTGTGGACCACTGAGGATTTACGTAGACGGTTCATCCACAGTTTTAGAAGGTGAGCGTATCACAGGATGCGGCATCTATGTCGAGGACGCGCAGGGGCGCGCTCTCGAAGAGATAGCTTTAAAGTTACCGGGACACTTAGGCGCGCAGGCAGCAGAGCTCGCGGCCATAGCTTATATAGTGGACCACCCCGATTCTTTCCCCAGCCCAGCGGACATATATTCGGACAGTTTATATGTCTGCAATAGTTTAACCGATTTTCTGCCCTTGTGGAGGACACGAGGTTTTGTCTCCGCAGATGGGAAACCCCTTCCATCAGCCCCTTTACTCAAGCACATTTTGGAGAAAGCGAAGGACAGGACCTTCGGCATCATCAAAGTAAGAAGCCACCATAGGTCATCCCCCCCTGGGAATGTAAAAGCCGACGCACTGGCTAAGGCAGGTTCCAGGCGAGGACACTTATGGACACCCCCAGCTAGCGCACCAGCTAGCGCCCCTGTGAGCGCAGTCCAAGTCTCACAGACCAGTATTAAAGATTTAGTAGACGCACAAAAGCAGGATGAGGATCTCAGGGAGATTTTCAAAGGCAACTTTGTGCCACAGTATGATAAATTCAGACACGCACTGACCACACATGAGGGTGTGATCATAAAGGATCAGCTCTATGTGGTCCCGCAGCAGGACAGAAATGAAATGATTGCTTTGTTCCATGATGGACACGGGCACCAAGGGACCGACGCAACCACGAGGCACCTCAGGCAGCTCTGTTGGTGGCCTAACCTAAGGACAGATGTAGGTCACTACATCGAGAATTGCCTTATTTGCGCCCAGAATAACCCGGAGAGGTATTCTAAAAAGGCACAACTTCGGCATACTCGACCAGTTAATGGCCCCTGGACAAACCTCCAGATCGACTTTATAGGACCATTGCCCCCTTGTAGGAATGGCTATAAATACGTTCTGGTGGTCATCGATACCTTTACCAAATGGGTAGAGGCATTCCCCTCGAGAACGAATACAGCTAAGACAGCTGCAAAGATCCTGACCCACCACATCTTCACGAGATGGGGTTTACCCCGTAGCATTGATTCGGACCAGGGATCTCACTTTACAGGACGGGTCATGAAGAACGTCCTGACAATATTTGGAATAAAACAAAATTTTCATATTGCGTATCACCCACAGTCCAGCGGGATTGTAGAGCGCCTGAATCGGACCCTAAAATCTACGCTTAGAAAAATGGTTCAAGAGAACAACTCCACATGGGATTCAGTGCTCCCATTTGCATTAATGTTCATCCGAAATACAGTTTCCACTTCCACAGGATACACACCACACACACTCATGACCGGACGCCCTATGAAAGGTACAGAATTCCTTTTAGGACTGGACATGACTAGCCCCGAAGTGACGGCCCTCACACACGAAAAGGCAGTTAAAGACTTGGTTGAGACTGTGAGATCTGCACAGATTGCAGCCGCAGTTCAGCTAGGGAAACGCCGTAAACAACGCACAGCATTCTTTAATAAGACCGTACACCCCACAGAATTCCAGGTTGGGCAACAGGTAATGTTATCTGTATACAACCCCAGCAGTTTTTTGGCACCAAAATATTCTGGCCCATACTCAATTTCGGATAAAATTAGCCCCTCAGTTTATAGGATAAAATATCCTAATGGTAAGACCGCGTGGTTCCATATCAACCAGTTAAAGGCATATGGAACACAGGCCAACCATGCACACCATGTCCTGCTAGACGCAGCAGAACACCTCACCCCACCCACTAGAGACACGTTTCCACCATCCCCCTCACAGACCAGTTCTTCATCGGACTCGCCCACGACTCCGCCCACTGACCACGACAGACCACGCCCCGAAACGCCCACAAGCTGCCGCGGCAGAGACAGCGAGACAGACACTGACTCTGAGGACAGCCACAGCACACCACACTACAGCCCACATAGCAGCGACTATGACCCCGACTACAGTGACCCAATGGAAGTCACTTACATTAAAAACCCAGACCCACCACCCGACCCCGACGACCCCGACAATACCCATTCACTTTTGGACCCAACACTCTGGCACAGGGACAATTCGTACCGACTTGTCCGCAATGACGAACGTGACCCCCAGTCACACAATTCAAAGATATCATGCCTGATCCACACAAGGGTGTGGGATCCGGGAGAGCAGGACGACACGGTGTCTGAATCCCGATACGGCAACCCCTTTGTGACCCTGTTCACAGAGACAGAGGAAAAGTGAGGTGTCCAGATGATGTAAAATAGGAATCGTTTGAGGGAAACGATGTCCTTTCTGATGGAACCTGCACGTATGTTTGTCTACCGTTTTATGTTTGTTTGTCTTTCAGGAATGTAAAGGGTTCAGTTGGAGGATGGACATCTTCTTTTCAGCTGAAAAGATTGTGACCACCTCACACACCCGTTAGTTTGTCCGCAAATACCTTTGAGAACTTCAGTTCCCAAACCCGTTTGATTGGAGATCTTTTCAAGTTGTAAGGCTTGTGACCGCCTTACACACACAATAGTTTATCTGCAGATACGTCTGAGAACTTCTATGGTGAGCAGCTCACCGTATCGGCTACAATATCT
Organism: Scyliorhinus canicula; assembly: GCF_902713615.1. Taxonomy (NCBI): domain Eukaryota; kingdom Metazoa; phylum Chordata; class Chondrichthyes; order Carcharhiniformes; family Scyliorhinidae; genus Scyliorhinus; species Scyliorhinus canicula. The sequence goes on along the minus strand of NC_052149.1, from coordinate 123,867,836 downwards.
GAAGCCCAGCTCAATTTTCCGACGGAGCATCTTGGCTCCTCCATTGTTTTTAGGTGCCCCTCTATTCGGCGAATAGAGGCTGCAAGTCACGGTGACCACATTCTTACCCGTTTACTCCAGGTTACTCAGGCAGTGGACAAACGGCACTGAGGACCCGCCCTGTCTGAGAACCCACTTTGGTCAGCCAAGCTCGGGTATGGCACAGCACGCCCTACCCGGGGATCCCATCCAACTCGTACCCGTAGCGGCCCATACGCAACCCATTCGACCTTTCATTTCCAAGTTGTTTTCATTTTTCGTTAGGCAGCCCTTAGGCCGCCATCCCACATGCTATTTACATCCAGGAACATTCGGATGGTAAATGAGCAAAGCCTGCGAGACGGCTCGCAGGAGGAGAGTTGTTAGTTGTATTGTGTTCATTAAATTCGCTTTTGAAAAAAAAAAAATGAGGGGAGTCACAGGGTGTGACTTGGCCAGTCATTTGTAATGGGTCAATTGGAATTGAAAGACAGATACACTAACAAGTACGGATATTAAGCTGTATTGACAGATACTGTGCTTGATCCCATAGCTTTCGAAGGACGAAACAGGGACCACAGCAAGGATTGTCCATACAGGAGGAAGAAAGAAGGAAGAACAAGTTGAAGATGATGGAAGCTCACCTATTGCTTTTAAATGTTATATTTGTATGTGTGGAAGCAAGACACGTTTCCCCCACAACCCCCACCGTAAATGTTTCACTTACAGCAACTCCCCAGTGCTCAGCTCTGATCAGTGAGGTTCAGACCTGGTGCACAAAATTTATGACATGGTACTCCATGTCATACGTGATTGAATCACTGCTAGTGATTGCGATCCTCGCCATACTTGTACAGACCCTCAGGTTGAGGAAGTGGAAGAGGAGAGCCTCCCGTTCCTGCCCCTCCGTCTATGGAGTTCGATCTCCTATTTTCCGATTTCATCAATCCCCTTTGCCCCATGATGAATAAAGTACTGTGTAATAAAATGAAAAATTATACCCATGTATTATATTGTCCTGAACTCGACTGCCGAGTCAGGAAATGTTATGTGATGTGGTATGAATGGATGAGGTTTAGTCTGTAAGGAAATGTTTAAGTTAAGTTAAGGATAATCGTGATAGGTAGAGGTTCCCGTTTGTGGTAATGCATGTCCCCTTTGACATAGCGCCAAGTAGAGATGTAAGGTAAAAATGTTTTTCTTCCCATAATTGAGGACAGAGTAGACGCTCAGGAGCTTGCCGAGGTCAGGGAACACAAAGAAGGAAACCCAGATGCACTCAAGGCAACGTACATAGGTGATCCTTCACAATATTTTGATTGTGAGGATCACAAGGAGGGAATGTAGCCACCTAAAATGGACGCTGAGCTGCAAAGTAAGCCAAGCGCTAAGACTGCAGGGAAAAAGGCAGTTTAGCCAAGACAGCAGTCTGCAAAGAGAGCATTTTGCATTCTGCAAGTAGCAGAAACCAGTTTGGGCTCAGGTGAGAAGACCTTAGTTAGGTGCAAATGGCAAAACGCTTTGCATACTAATGAGGCAATCAGACCTGAACACCCACACAATAGAAACATTTGACTCTGAATGGACACATTTGAACCAAGGCCCAGACATCGAGGCACCAGAAACCTCCAAACAAAAGGGCATAAGAAACGCCCCCCCCCCCCCCATCACGGAGACCCCCTCGCATTGGGGAATTCAAACAGTATCGATGAGGAATTGACCCAATAGATAACCAAAGGTAAAGCCCGCCCAAGAAGAGGGAAGGACATTGGGGACCCCTATAAATATAGACCCCCACACATGGTCCTGTCTGTTGTTTCGTGCTCCGGCCCTGACCAAGAACTTGAACCTGTATCCTGACTCCAGCCGTTGAGCACCAGCCGCCGAACCGTAAGTGCCAGTACGACGCTCGCTACGCGAACTAAGCCCGCTAGACCCCCAGTGACCAGCACGCTTTCTGAAGGTTGCAGCCCAAGACCGGGACGAAGGCCTCGCTCCCTGACCTTGCCTGTTCCTGTGTAGTTAAGTATTCTGTGTGCTTAGTTTAGTCATAGCTTAGTCCCTTAGTGTGTGCATGCGTATTTATTATAATTGTATAATAAATATTGATCGTTTGGAACTTACTAATCGGTGTATCGTTTTATTACTTTGAACTTGACCTTGGAATATATGTGAGTTGTCTATATGGCAACTGGCGACTCCTGAGCTGAAAAATACATAAGACAGAGCCTAGTGGTGTTAAGCACACGGCCTTTAACACAGGCAAGTTAATACACCCCAATAAACGCGTTTTGCGCCCATAGCAAAACGTGCAACAGAGGGGTGGGGGGGGGAGAAGGGGAGAGGGTTACATCGGGTAGCATCTGATAGTGACCATTTTGAATGAACCGAGAGCGAGGGCAGGCCGGGACGAATAGGGACAGGGCTATAGGGTGAGTATGGCTGACTCCCCATCCTCCATTCATACATAATTACACGGAACATGAGCGGCCTGAACAGGACAATGAAAAGATCCAGAGTCCCAGCCTATCTCAAAAGTCAAAGGGTGGATGTAGCCTTCTTACAAGAGACGCCCTAAGAGAGAGGGACCGATTGCAGGTAAGGAAAGACTGGATGGGACAAACACTGCATGCATGCTTCAACATTAGGACAAGAGGGGTGGTTACACTAATTAACAGGACAGTTTCATTCATGGCGATGAATACGTTTCTGGACCCAGGGGGTGATTCGTTATGGTCAGTGGGACCCTGGAAGGGGCCACGGTAGTTCAGGTAAATATTTATGCCCCAAACTGGGATGTCTCAGAGTTAGTCAAGAAAACTATGCCCGAAATCCCGAACCTAGACACCCAACGACTCATCATGGGGGTGGCTTCAATTGTGTGCAGGACCCAAAAATGGACAGATCTGCTCCTTTATGGAGCAGATGGGGGAAGGGGGGAGGGGAGAGCCATGGAGGTTCAATCACCCGAGGGAAAATAATTCTCCTTCTTATCCCACATACACAAGGTCTACACTCGTATAGATTTCTTCATCGTAGGGAAAATGGTGCTTCCAGGGCTAGTAAGGGCAGAATACAAGGGCGATCGTAATCTCCGACCACGCGCCGCACTACATGCACATGAGGTTGGAGAAGGGCTGAGCTCAGTGTTCCCCATGGAGGCTGGATACAGCCCTCCTCGCCGATAAGGAATTCTGTACAAACCATCGATGGTTACGTAGCCAGCAACCAGAATGGGGTGGTCTCACCCTCCACGTTCTGGGAGGCACAGAAGGCGATGACCAGGGGGGAAATAATAGCTTATCGGGCCCTCAGGGAAAAGAGGAGGATACCCAGGCAGCGGCTGATCGACTCCATACTGGACGTGGATTGGCGGTACTCCACAACCCCAATCGTGGAACTACTGGCAGAGAGGAAAAAGCTGCTTTTGGAATTTCTTCTGCTCTCCACGGGGAAAGCAGTCCACCAGCTCCGCCAGTCACAGGGGGCCGTTTACAAACATAGAGACAAGGCCAGCCGCATGCGGGCGCACCAACTAAGGAAGCAGGCTGCTGCGAAAGAAATAGTGTAAGTCAGGGACAGAAATGGAAGAATGGGTGCGGCCCTGAACTAAGGTTAATGAGGCCTTTGCAAACTTTTACCGAGGCCTGACACCTCCAAGCTCCCGGAGGGGGACTCGGAGATGAAACAATTCCTTGATGGACTGGATATACCAGTGGTGGGAGGACAAGAAGCAAAGGCTGGAATCACTGCTAGGGTTCAATGAAATCATGGAGTGCATTAAATCCATGCAGTCAGGGAAGGCGCTAGGACCAAATGGGTTCCCAGTGGATTTTTACAAAATTTTGCAACAGCTTTGGCCCACATTTCCGGGAGATGTTTAACGGTTCACTGTCGAACGGGGCCCTGCCGCCCACAGGCCTTGATCTCACTTATCCCCAAAAAAGACAAGGACCCAACAGAGTGTGGGTCATACAGACCTATCTCTCTTTTAAACACTGATGCTAAAGTCCTGGCGAAGCACTGGCGAGGTGACTGGACAGTTGCCTGCCAGAAGAGATTGCAGATGATCAGACTGGGTTTGTCAAGGGCAGCCAGCTAACAGCAAATATCAGTCACCTTGAAAATAATAATGACCCCATCTGAGGAGGAGACACCAGAAGTGATCATTTCCCTGGACGTGGAGAAAACGATTGAGTAGAATGGAAGTACACCACCGGCCTCCCCGAACAGGCGTCGAAATGTGTCTACTCAGGGCTTTTCACAGTAACTTCATTGAAGCCTACTTGTGACAATAAGCGATTATTATTATTACATGGAGGTGCTTGAATGGTTTGATTTGGAGCAGGGTTCACCACGGGAGTGAAACTTCTGTACAGCTCTCCCATGTATTTTCAGCTGCACAGGGGAACAAGGCAGGGGTGCCCATTATCCCCGCTCCTCTTCGCACTGGCAATTGAGCAACTGGCAATCACCCTGAGATCGGCAGAGTGGTGGACCAGCATTCAGAGAGGAAGCAGGGAGTTTCACTCTATGCAGATGACCTGTTCCTCTATGTGTCAAAGCCCCTGGAAAGCATGGGCAAGATAATGGAACTCCTTGGGGAGTTCGGCGCCTTCTCAGGTTACAAACTCAACCTGGGGAAAAGCAAAATCTTCCCAGTGAATCCCTGAGGGGGAGGAGCGGAGCGAGAGGAAGTACTGTTTTTAAAATGGCCCAAGCCAAGTTCAGGACTGGGTCCAAATGCAGGAGGTCTCCTGCAACAGAGACGTCTCTCCGGGCGTTGGCCACCGCCTCATTCCCGGCCTCCCAGCACATATGCACTAGGATTATGGGTGGCACGGTGGCACAGTGGGGTGGTTGGCGCTGTTGCCTCACAGCGCCAGGGATCCGGGTTCAATTTGAGCTTCGGTACTTGCAGCTGTGCCATTTGCTCCGCAAAGAGACAAAACGTTCCCCCAGCCAGCCAGACACACACTCTCAGACACAATGGTAGGGCTGGACTGGCTGGGGTGGGGACAAATGTGGCGACATGTACGGACAACTCGTGGAAAAGTTCAGCATCCCATTGGGTGAAATGTGAGGGAAATGGGGGGGAGCAGCTGGGAATGGAGATGGGGGAGGGCTCTGGATCGAGGCACTGCACAGGATCAACTCCACCTCATCTGCAGGACTAAACCTGGTGCAGCTCAAGGTGGTTCACAGAGCACACCTAACCAAGAAAAGGAGGAGTGGATTCTTCCCGGAGGTGGGGGGACAAGTGTGAGCGGTATCAGAGGGGCCCAACCAACCACAGCCACATGTCCTGCCCCAAACTCAATGGATTCTGAACAGCCTTCTTCGAGGCCATGTCCAGGGTTGTGGTGGTTAAGATGGAGCCAGGTCTTCAGGGTGTCAGAACATCCAGAGCTCTTCACAGGGAAAGGAGAGGACACCCTGGCATTTGCCTTTCTGATCGCCCGGCGGAGACTTCTGTTAGGATGGAGGTCGGAAGCATCAGGCAGAGCCGCAGAATGGCTCTCAGGTCTGGCTGAATTCGTCAAGCTAAAAAAAATCAAATTCCCAATCGGGGTTCCGAGGAGATAGTCCATGACACATGGAGACGGTTTATCAAACGTTTTGAGGACCTGTTCGTAATCAGGAACTGGGAAGGGAAATACACGCCCGACACAGTGGTGAGACGGGGAGTGGGGCCCTACGCCTGGATGGTCACAAGCCCTTTCCGAGTGTAAAGAACCAAGGAAGCAGAACATCCTATTCATCCTCAAAAATCAATGGTTTGACATGACTCTTCCCGTCATCGTAAATGTTAATAAAATGTTGCCTTTGTAACTCTGTACACCATTGTAAACAGGGAAACATGCTTATGAAGCCTATGGTCAAAGACGCGGTGACAACCTGGGGTATAGATGTTGTTCATGTGGTTGATGTTCTTGTTCTGTTTTCTTTTTTTATTTTTGTGTCATGTGAATTTTGATATTAAATTTTAAAATTCCAACAAACATACATACTTTTCAAAAAATAAATTGCCCCTTAGTGTCCAAATGTTAGGTGGGGTGACGGGGACAGGGTAGGGGCTGAGGTGGGGTGTGCTTTCAGAGAGTCCATGCAGACTCGATGGGGTGAATGACCTCCTTCTGTACTGTAGGGATTCAATGATTCTATGAATCCTGGCAGGTTAGGCTATGGTGAGTGGGCAGGGGAGTGGGCCTAGGTAGGGTGTTCTTTCAGGGGCTCAATGCAGACATGATGGGCTGAATGGCCTACTTCTGATTGTGAGAATTCTATGGATTCAATGAAAATTTCAACATCAAACCTAGACAGCTGTCAGTTTTGAAATTACATTTCCCACTGCACCATGTCGAAACAATATTATTCCATGATGTAGGTGGCCATCCTCACCAATACTCTGGAAGAAAAAGCCGACTAAAGAGGGAACCTATCAACCACCAGAGAGCTCCAATAATGAAAATAACAGACTCGATCCTCACTATAGTGTTTATATTAAAATTACAGACTGGATCCTCACTGTAGTGTTTATACTGAGATTACAAACACAGACTGTATCCTCACTATAGTGTTTATACTGAGATTACAAACACAGAGTGAATCCTCACTATAGTGTTTATACTGAGATTACAAACACATACTGGATCCTCATTATAGTGTTTATACTGAGATTACAAACACAGACTGTATCCTCACTATAGTGTTTATACTGAGATTACAAACACAGACTGGATCCTCACTATAGTGTTTATACTGAGATTACAAACACAGACTGTATCCTCACTATAGTGTTTATACTGAGATTACAAACACAGATTGGATCCTCACCATGTGTTTATACTGAGATTACAAACACAGACTGGGTCCTCACTATACTGTAGTGTTTATACTGAGATTACAAACACAGACTGGATCCTCACTATAGTGTTTATACTGAGATTACAACACAGACTGGGTCCTCACTATAGTGTTTATACTGAGATTACAAACACAGACTGTATCCTCACTATAGTGTTTATACTGAGATTACAAACACAGACTGTATCCTCACTATAGTGTTTATACTGAGATTACAAACACAGACTGAATCCTCACTATAGTGTTTATACTGAGATTACAAACACAGACTGGATCCTCACTATGTGTTTATACTGAGATTACAAACACAGAGTGAATCCTCACTATAGTGTTTATACTGAGATTACAAACACAGACTGGATCCTCACTATGTGTTTATACTGAGATTACAAACACAGACTGGGTCCTCACTATACTGTAGTGTTTATACTGAGATTACAAACACAGACTGGATCCTCACTATAGTGTTTATACTGAGATTACAAACACAGACTGGGTCCTCACTATAGTGTTTATACTGAGATTACAAACACAGACTGTATCCTCACTATAGTGTTTATACTGAGATTACAAACACAGACTGAATCCTCACTATAGTGTTTATACTGAGATTACAAACACAGACTGAATCCTCACCACAGTGTTTATACTGAGATTACAAACACAGACTGTATCCTCACTATAGTGTTTATACTGAGATTACAAACACAGACTGAATCCTCACTATAGTGTTTATACTGAGATTACAAACACAGACTGAATCCTCACCACAGTGTTTATACTGAGATTACAAACACAGACTGTATCCTCACTATAGTGTTTATACTGAGATTACAAACACAGACTGGACCCTCACTATAGTGTTTATACTGAGATTACAAACACAGACTGAATCCTCACCACAGTGTTTATACTGAGATTACAAACACAGACTGAATCCTCTCTATGTGTTTATACTGAGATTACAAACACAGACTGGATCCTCACTATAGTGTTTATACTGAGATTACAAACACAGACTGTATCCTCACTATAGTGTTTATACTGAGATTACAAACACAGACTGTATCCTCACTATAGTGTTTATACTGAGATTACAAACACAGACTGGGTCCTCACTACAGTGTTTATACTGAGATTACAAACACAGACTGGACCCTCACTGTAGTGTTTATACTGAGATTACAACACAGACTGGGTCCTCACTGTAGTGTTTATACTGAGATTACAAACACAGACTGAATCCTCACTGTAGTGTTGATACCGAGATTACAAACACAGACTGGGTCCTCACTGTAGTGTTTATACTGAGATTACAAACACAGACTGAATCCTCACTATAGTGTTTATACTGAGATTACAAACACAGACTGGGTCCTCACTGTAGTGTTTATACTGAGATTACAAACACAGACTGGATCCTCACTGTAGTGTTTATACTGAGATTACAAACACAGACTGGATTCTCACTATAGTGTTTATACTGAGATTACAAACACATACTGGATCCTCATTATAGTGTTTATACGAGATTACAAACACATACTGGATCCTCATTATAGTGTTTATACTGAGATTACAAACACAGACTGAATCCTCACCACAATGTTTATACTGAGATTACAAACACATACTGGATCCTCATTATAGTGTTTATACTGAGATTACAAACACAGACTGGGTCCTCACTATAGTGTTTATACTGAGATTACAAAGACAGACTGAATCCTCACTGTAGTGTTTATACTGAGATTACAAACACAGACTGGGTCCTCACTACAGTGTTTATACTGAGATTACAAACACAGACTGTATCCTCACTATAGTGTTTATACTGAGATTACAAACACAGACTGTATCCTCACTATAGTGTTTCTACTGAGATTACAAACACGGACTGGATCCTCACTATAGTGTTTCTACTGAGATTACAAACACAGAGTGAATCCTCACTATAGTGTTTATACTGAGATTACAAACACAGAGTGAATCCTCACTATAGTGTTTATACTGAGATTACAAACACAGAGTGAATCCTCACTATAGTGTTTATACTGAGATTACAAACACATACTGGATCCTCACTATAGTGTTTATACTGAGATTACAAACACAGAGTGAATCCTCACTATAGTGTTTATACTGAGATTACAACACAGACTGGACCCTCACTATAGTCTTTATATTGAGATTACAAACAGTGAGATTTGACACTGTCGTGTTCTTATTTTTCCCTCTAATCTTTTAAATTTTTCCTTTGAGATGTCTATTCCTTTCCAGGGAACAGTTTTAGCTGATGCCAGTGGATCTTCGCTGCCTCAAGTTTAATTCCCTCACTGCCTTCACTGAAGTGTGATCTCCTGCTGGGGTAACAGTTCCATAGTTGCTGGCGGGACATCACTGCCTTGCAGAAAACGCTAGTTTTCACACAGTAACCCCACAGTTACCTGGCAGCAGGCAATGCAACCAATGTGGAGACAGAGCTGCACTTTTCTTCATACAATGCAAAGTTGCATCTTTCCAGCAGGATTCCCCAGCGATCAGGAACAGATGTAGCAGGCCCTGCACCGTACGATATCACATGCTGTCTTTGTGCCCCATTGGTCCAGAAAAGGACAAGAAAATGAGAGTAACCCAATCCCAAATCTTGATCAATCCTCATCATAGCACCAGAGCCTGTGTCTGTACTGTCAGTTGGTATATTTTGCAATGACACCACTGCTTGCTGCAAGTTTCTCAGACAGAGACTTATGCCTACTTATGTGTTGTAAATAATATTGCCAATTGTACAGAGTTGCTGCTGTTGAGCTGGTGCGCAATACCTTACCAGTTACTTTATTTTATTTATTTTTTATTATTACTTTCTTTTTGTATGTTTGTGTGTTTTTCTATATATATATATATATATATATCTTATTCTGTGTACATAAGGGTAAATATACTTTGTTCAAAAACCCAATAAAAAACATTTATAAAAAAAAACTATGAGTCAACGACCAAGCTGAAAACAAACCACATACGCCCCGGTGTCACTTCCTGGAAAATTCCCCCGTCACATTTCCTGTTCCATTCCACAACTTCCTGCTGTCTGTGGTTCAATTCTCTGAATCAAAACCAGCACCATATTAGGGGAATTTCCAAGCAGCAGCCTACACATTCCTGGTGTCTGAGCAGACACTGCGTAGCAACTCCCCTCTTTCAGAAGTTTGAGCCAGACCTGATGAACGCAGAAACCACATTAATGTGAAACATTTGACAGTCAATCTTATTGACATCAACTTCTCACAGCAAAACAAGCAAACCAGTTTCCTTTTTTTTCCCATTGTGAGTTTAAATACAACATTACTGGTTTAAGAAGTAGTTTTAATTGGAGGGAAGCGCTGCTTCTTTCTCGGTAATAACCAACAGTCTTTTATTTCTCCTTTTCAATCTGCTTCCTTCCTCTCCTGAAGGCCACAAGACCAGAGAGGCCAGCATGTTCTTCCCTACCTCACTGAAGACAGAGAGGTGAGGGCCGGGATTCTCCGTTGCGAGTCCGCCTCACTATTGCTGCTGGCAAGGACGGAAAATTTGGCGCTCAGCCAAATCTGCCATTCACTGCGCGGGACCGGAGAATCCCGTTGCCATGAACGGATGGAGAATCCCACCAAAGATTAAGAATTGTATAGAGACTAAAATAACAATTGTGTTGCTCTCACTATCCTCAGCCTGCTACACTGTTCCAACACTGATTTCAAATATTTATCATGACCTCGCTCCCAGCTTTTCAGCTGATGTGTCTGCTGTTGTCATTGACACTTTGTTGGACCCTTCTCTTGTTTCTTTCCTTGTCCCATTGCCATCTCCTCTTGCACCATCATCCTTCTGTCATTGAAATACTCCTGTCAAGAACTCCAATACAGACCTTCCCTTTGCTCTTTCCTCTCCCACTTCTCCACCCGGGCTCTCATTTAATCTCCAACTTCTTACAGTTCTGACAGGAGCACATCCACATGAAATGATAACGGTGTTACTTTCTCCACAGATGCTGTGTGACCTGTTCAGATTTTTGTTTTAATTCTAACACGTATTTCTAGTCTAGCTTAATCCTTTCTTAGAGCTGAGCCTCAAAAAAACTCTTGTATTGTGTGACTCAGCACACTCATGTTAGCACCAACATGCCTATCATGGCATTGCATCAATGGCAAACTTGGATGCATTACTCTGTGACTTTGTCCAAGTCATTTATATTATAAATAGCTGAAGCCTCAGCACTGATCCTTGTACCATCCCATCTTTCAAAGTCTGCCAACTTGAAAAGAACCTGTTTCTCCCTACTCACTCTTTTTTCCTGTCCATTAACAAATTCTTGCTGATAAATTAGTCACAACTCCACGAGCCCTTATTTTGCACTTTTGGATATCCAGATATAGTACATCTACGGGTTCCCCTTTATCTACCTTGCTGGTAACGTCCTCAAAAAAAAACACAATAAATTTGTCAACACGATTTTGTTATTGCGAAACCATGTTGATTCTGCCTGATCATACTATGATGATCCATGTGCATGGTTATAACATCCTTAATAATAGATTCTGGCATTTTTCCAATGAATGATGTCAGGATAACTGGTCTGTACATCTCTGCTTTCTTCCGTTCCCGTTTCTTTAACAGCCGTGTTACATTTGCTAACTTCCAGACTCTGCGGACCGTTATAGTACCTTGGGAATTTTGGAAAATCATAACTAGTGCATCATAACTGTCTATTTTGTCTTGGATATAAGCCATTAAGTCCTGGGGAGCTGTTAGTCCCTTATGTTTCCCCAATACTTTTTCTCTGCTGACACTAAGTTGCCCATTCCCCAAGTCGGTCGTGGCTCAGTTGGGAATACTCTCACCTCTTAAGTTACAAGGCTCCAGGTTCAAGTCCCACTCCAGGGCCTGAGTGAAAATATTAAAGCTGACACTCCAGTAAATGGCAACGGTGTGCTGCACAGTTGGAGGTGTCAACTTTCAGATGAGACGTTAAACTGAGTGCCCAATCGCTTGCACAGGTAAATGCAAAAGGTCCCATGCACTATTCTGAAGAGCGGGGGCTATCTGCAATGTCCTAGCTAACATGTGTCCCTCCATCAACATCACAAAAACAGATTGTCTGGCCATAATCATATTGTTGCTCGTGGGAGTTTGCTGAGTGTACATGAGCTGCCTACATTGTACAGTGATCGCACTTTTTAAAAGTATTTTGTGGACTGTAAAGCACTTCGAGATATGCGGTGGTTGAGAAAAATGCTACATAAATTAAAATATTTCTTTTCTTTCCATTCTTATTAACTCCTCGATTACCCTCTATTTCTGGGATGTAATTTGTGTCTTCTACTGTAAAGACAGACAAAATATTTGTCCGGCATCTCTGCCATTTCCTCATTCCCCATAATTTCTCCTGTCTCTAAAGGACCAAAATTTAACTTAGCTACTCTCTCTCCTTTAAGTACTTGTAATCAGTTTTTACATTCCTGGTTGGTTCATTCTCATACTTTATTTTTCCTCTTTTAATCAGCTTTGAGGTTGCCTTTTGCTGGGTCTCGAAAATTCCCAATTCTCAAGCTCACTACCAACAGGTGGCAAGGTAGCACAGTGGTTAGCACTGCTGCTTCACAGCGCCAAGGACCCGTGTCGATTCCCAGTTTGGGTCACTGTCTGTGCGGAGTCTCACGTTCTCCCCGTGTCTGTGTGGGTTTCCTCCGGGCGCTCCGGTTTCCTCCCACATGTCCCGAAAGACGTGCTATTAGGTAATTTTGACATTCTGAATTCTCCGTCTGTGTGCCCGAACAGGCATCGGAATGTGGCGACTAGGGGATTTTCACAGTAACTTCATTGTAGTGTTAATATAAGTCTACTTGTGACAATAAAGATTATCATTATTTCTTGCAATAGTATAAATTTCTTTTTTAAATCTACTACTGTCCTTAACTTCCTGAAGATGGATATTTCTTGCTGAGTTTTTGTTTTTAAATGACCTTATTTTTGTTCAACATTTTGAATAATTTCTCCAAGTGTTTTCCACTGTCTATTGCTCACCATACATTGGGTCTATTCACCCAATCAACCTTAGCCAGTCTCTCTTCATGGCCACAATTCTCTGGCCATTCGCTGGCAGCTCGATTCTCTGGTGCCGCCAGCAGCGCATCATTTTCCGTGGGTTTTCCAGTGGCGTGGGGTCATTTCAATGGGGAATTCCATTGACAAGCGACGGGAGTAGAGAATGGCACGGCCAAATTCTCCATCCTCGCTTGGCAGCGGACTCACAACGGAGAGTCCAGCACCATATCTATGCAATTGGCTTTGTTTAAGTTTGAGATTCTTGTTTTGGACTCGAGTATGTCGCTCTAAAGCTTAATATGGACGGCAATTAATTCAATTGTAGTATGATCACTTTTTCCTCAGATGGCAAATCAACCCTGCCTCATCACAAAATATTACACCTAAAGCAGCTTTATGCCTAGTTGTTCCAGGAAACTGTCGCAAAAGCATTCTGCAAATTCATCTTCCAGACTATCTTCTACTAACTTGATTTGTCCAGTCCATATGAAGATTAAAATCTCTTGTGATTATTACATTGCCTTTGTTTCAATCTCCAATTATTTCTTGTATAATGTTCTGCCCACAGTATGGACACAATGGGCCGAGCAATCTCTTTGTGTGGTAACATTTATATGATGTTCTATGTTTGGAGGCCTATAAACTACTCTCACCAGAGATCTGTAACCCTTATTTTCCTAATCTCAACAATACATTCTACTTGCTGATCTTCTGATACTTTCTTATTACTGTCCTTATGTTATCATTAACTGTCGGGTTACTCCTCCTCCTATCCCATTCTATCTTATTGAAATAGCTAAACTGGAGTGATTACATTTTTAAAATTCACTCAAGGGTTGTGGGCATCATTGGCCAGGCCAGCATTTATTGTCCTCCTTAGTTGCCCTTCAGAAGGTGTTAGTGAGCTGCCTTCTTGAACTGCTGCAGTCCCTGAGGTGTCGGTCGGGAGTTCAAGGGTTTTGACACAGTGACAGTGACGAACAGCATTATATTTCGAAGTCAGATTGGTGAGTGACTTGGAGGGGAACTTCCAGGAGGTGGTGTTCCCAATTATCTGCTGTTCTTGACCTTCTAGATGCTAGCGGTCATGGGTTTGTAAGGTGCTTCCCAATGCTGGTCACTGTCTCCACAATGGCAATCAATATCATAACTTGAGTTGCTAGTTCCTCTATCTTTAACTGAATGCATTTGTAATCAGAGCATTTAATTTTATTTTATAACCGCCATTCTATGCACGGGCCACATCTGCTGACAGGATTCTCCGTCCTGTCGCACCTGTTTTCTGGTCTTCTTTACTGCCTCAAATTTACTCTTTACATTTCTAAATCATCCTTCACCTCACTGCTCCCAAACCACCCCAAGCCTATCCACAATCAAGTTGTACAATTTTCCAGGATGCTAGTTAGTATTAGGCTTGTTTTAAATGGAGCCCGTTCCTTTTTCTCCCATATGATATCAACAAATTAAAACCCTGGGCTGGATTCTCCAATTTGGAGACGATGTCCCACGCTGCGTGGGGACGGTGAAAACTGGTGTAAAGTGTCCACCGATTCCCCGTTTTGCTGGGGGCTAGCAGGAAGCCAGTGTAGAGCACCCAGCTCTAGCTGCAGAAACAGCCTGGAGAATTGCCGGGTCCGTGGCCACGCATGCGCATGGCGGCGGCCTGCAGTGGCCTGCCCGCGAAATAGTCCCCCCCTTGGGCCGGCACACACACCCCGGACCGCCCCACCACAGTGCCCCCAGCCCCGAATAATGTTCCCCCCCCCCCCCCGCCCCTCCGCATGCGGATCGGCCCTCCCCCGGCTGTGACGGTGCTGGACTGAGTCCCCAGCCGCCAAACCCCGAGTTCCCGACGGGTGAGACCATGCGAGATCCACGCTGTCGGGAACCCGGCTGGTCGGGGGCGGAGCATCAGGGGGCGGGCCTGAGGCAATGGCCAGAGGCCGTGGATACGTGGCAAGTACATCGCTTTGCAGGGACGGAGCATCACGGAATCGCCGCCCATCGATTCTGTCGGGAATTTGGGTTCTCCGGCCCGTCGCCAAACACGATATCGGCATCGCCGACCGGAGAATCCAGCCCCCTGTCTTTCCACAACTTTCAGCCACGTGTTTGCTTCTCTAATCCGCTTATTCCTATTTGTGTGGGGCTCAGGTGTTAATCTTATTTATTTTTTAAAACATATTCATTTTCCAAACATATTCAAACGTACAAAAACATGAATTTAAAAAGAATTATCAACACCCACACAGTTCACAGTTTGTGCAAATTTTTCCCCCTTTCACCCCCTTCTCCCCGACAAACAATTCCTCAAACACGGTCATGAACAGCCCCCGCCGTGTTCCAAAGCCCTCCGCTAATCCCCTCAATTTGAACTTGATCATTTCCAGTCGGAGAATGTCGTACAGGTCCCCCAGCCAGGCCGCCACCCCCGGCGGCGTTGCCAATCACCAGTACAACAATATCCTTCGGCAGGCAATAAGGGAGGCGAAGGCCAAAACATCAGCTCTCCTCCACTCCATCAGCCCACGCATTTCCGATGCCCCAAAAATTGCCACCATTGGGTCCGGCCTGACCTCTACCCCCACTACGACCCGAATACCGACTCCAGGTATCTCTCCAATTTCTCGCAGCCCTAGAACATATGCGTGTGATTTGCTGGTCCTCGCGCACACTTCTCATATGAATCTGCCACTCCCGAGAAGAACCCATCATCCTCACCCGAGTCATATGCACCCTATGCACCACTTTAAATTGGATGAAACTCACCCTCGCACACAAGGAGGTTGAGATCGAAGTTACCCTGCGCATCGCCTCACTCCACTCTCCCCATCCTATCTCCCCCCAACCCCCCCCCCCCCCTCCCCCCCCAGCTCCACATCCCATTTATTCTTAATCCTGACCACCTGCGCTCCCCCGTATATATAACCAATCCTCGCCTCCCCTTTTACATCCAGGAGCAGCAACCGCTCCAACAGGGAATTCTCCGTCAGCTTGGGAAACCCTCTCCATTCCTTCCACTCAAAGTCCCTCATATACCTGAACTCGCTTCCATTCGGCAGCTCCACCCTCTCTAGCAGCTCCTTCAGACCTGAAAACCTCTCCTCCAGATGCAGATCCCTCGCCCTCACCAGCCCTACCTCCCTCCACTTCCTATCCATGCCATCTGTCTCCCTCGGCTTAAACTCATGGTTCCCACACAACCATGTCAGCACCGATATCCTCTACATCCTAAAGTGTCGCCTCAGCTGGTTCCACACCCTGATCGTGGACTGTATCACTGGGCTTACTGTGTACCTCCTCTGTGCTAGTGGAAGTGACTCCGTCGCTATGGCCCTCAGTCTGGACCCTCTACAGGACTTCTTCTCCGTCCAAACCCACTCTACCCATCTCCTTCCCACCACTGCCTCACCTTCTCCGCATTGCCCGCCCAGTAGTAATGCAACAGGTTTGGTTGCGCCAATCCCCCTTTCTGCCTCTGCATTTGTAGCAGGGGCCTCTTCACCCTAGGTACCTTCCCCGCCCATATAAACTCTGAAATCGCTGCATCCAGTTTCCAGAAGAAGGCCTTCAGGATGAAGATCGGGAGGGTCTGGAATAAAAACAGGAACCTCAGCAGGACGTTCATTTTAACCACCTGGATCCTCCCCACCAATGTCAGTTGTAACGTTACCCATCTCCTAAAATACCCCCTAACCTCCTCCACCAACGTTGTCAGGTTCCACTTGTGTATGGCCGACCACTCCCCTGTCACCTGGACACCCATGTACCTGAACCTGTCCTTGGCAACCCTAAATGGCAACACCCTCCCAGATTGGATCCCAGACCTGCCACATTCACCGGAAACACCTCACTCTTTCCAACATTCAACATACTCGAGAAGGCCCCAAATCTCTCCAGTATGTCCATAATCCTCCCCATACTATCCAATGGATCCGACACAAACAGCAGCAGGTCGTCTGCGTATAGAGACACCCTGCATTCCCTACTCACCCGTGCAATCCCTGGGCAACTTTAAACTCCATCTCATCTCATTTGTCTGTACACTCACCACCGAGGCCACGTACAACAGATGCACCCATGGCAGAAACTTCGGGCTAAACCCGAACCCCCCTCAGAATCTCACACAGGTACCACCACTCCACCTGGTCGAAAGCCTTCTCCGCATCCATAGAAACCACTACCTCTGGTACCCGCCCCATCGACAGAGTCATGAGCATGTTTAATAGCCTCCTGATGTTACTGGAAAGCTGCCTTCCCTTTACGAAACCCGTTTGGTCCTCTGCGATCATCCCCGGAATGCATCCTTCCATCCTCCCCGCCACTAACATTCATTGGCCAATACTTTCACATCCATGTTAGCAGTGAAATGGGCCTAGGTGACCCATACTCCAACAGGTCGTTCCCCTTCTTCGGAATTAGCGGCATCGAGACCTGGATCTGTGTCTCTGGTATGTCCCCCTTCTCCAGCGCCTCGCTAAACATCCCCACTAAATGTGGCGCCAACTCTGTCGCAAACTTCTTATAGAATTCCGCCGTGTAGCCGTCTGGCCCCGGAGTGTTAAAGTTGCAAAATTGTGAAGGGCAAATTGGTTGAGGTGGATTGGGAAAGTGCATTATCGTCTAACAGAGGCGACAGAAGAGGATTCTGGGAGAAGTCAACTCAGTCACCTCGACTGTACTTTGGGCAGCCGAAGAGTCAAAGAGCGGTTAAGCCTGAAATACTACATTAGTGTTTCCATCCCTCCCTCCTCCTCTAACCAAAAAAAAAGCACTGTGAGGAGGACAAGCAAGGATAAAGAAGGATATCACGGTCAGCAGATTGATTCTGGGAGAAGTCAACTCAATCACCTCGACCAGCAGGTAGGTGATTGGCAAGTAGTTTTTCCTTTCATTTTTCTCTTGCATTTTAAGGTTTAGTACACAAAATTATTTATTGTGCAGGTACTGCAATGTGCAGAACATGTTGATGAGGGCCGGCTCCACCACCGTGCCTTATTTTATTTGTGCTCCCCCCCACCCCCGCCGCCATCATCTCTCCCTCCCTCCTTGCCACATTCTTCAGGAGGGAAAGGCCTAGGACCAACAAACTTTCTGACGTCATTTCTTTAATTCCTGGGAACAACATGAGAGTTAAGCAAGTGCCTTACGATGAAGGATGTTGCTGTATGTGGCGGACCGGGGGGGGATGCAGGAGGTGATGAGGATTCTTAGTGAATTCGGGAGTTTCTCTGGGTATAAGTTGAACCTGGGCAAGAGTGAGTTGTTTGTGGTGCATCCGGGGATCAAGAGGAGGGGATTGGTCGGCTCCCACTGAAGCAGGCAGGGAAGAGCTTCAGGTACCTAGGGGTCCAGGTGGCTGGGAGTTGGGGGGCCCTGCACAAGCTCAACCTCACAAGGTTGGTGGAGCAGATGGAGGAGGAGTTTAAGAGGTGGGATATGTTACCGCTGTCACTGGCGGGGAGGGTGCAGTCCGTTAAGATGACGGTGCTCCCGAGGTTTTTGTTCCTGTTCCAGTGCCTCCCTATCCTTATCCCGAAGGCCTTTTTTTTGAGGGTCAACAGGAGTATTACGGGATTTGTGTGGGCGCATGGGACTCCGAGGGTGAGAAGGGTGTTCCTGGAACGGGGCAGGGATAGGGGGGGGGCTGGCGTTGCCCAACCTCTGTGGGTACTATTGGGCTGCCAACGCAGCGATGGTGCGTAAGTGGGTAATGGACGGGGAAGGGGCAGCATGGAAGAGGATGGAGGTGGCGTCCTGTGTGGGCACGAGCCTGGAGGCGCTGGTAATGGCGCCGTTGCCGCTCCCTCCAACGAGGTATACCACGAGCCCGGTAGTGGCGGCTACCCTCAAAATTTGCGGGCAATGGAGACGACATAGGGGAGAAGTGGGGGGCTCGATGGAGGCCCCGATACGGGGGAACCATCGGTTTGTCTCAGGGAGCATTGATGGCGGATTTCTGGGCTGGCACAGGGCAGGGGTTAGGAGGTTGAGGGACCTGTTTGTGGAGGGGAGGTTCGCGAGTTTGGGAGAGTTAGAGGGGAAGTTTGGGCTCCCCCCGGGGAACATGTTTAGGTACATGCAGGTGAGGGCGTTTGCCAGGCAGCAGGTGGAGGGGTTCCCCTTGCTGCCCCCACGAGGGGTGCGGGATCGGTTGCTCTCAGGGGTGTGGGTTGGAGGAGGGAGGATTTCGGACATATACCGGGTAATGCAGGAGGTAGACGAGGCCTCGGTGGAGGAACTGAAGGGTAAATGGGAAGAGGAGCTGGGTGAGGAGATTGAGGAGGGGACGTGGGCGGATGCCCTGGAGAGAGTGAATTCCTCCTCTTCCTGTGCGAGTCTTAGCCTCATACAGTTCAAGGTGCTGCATAGGGCCCACATGACTGGGACGAGGATGAGTAGGTTTTTCGGGGGCGAAGACAGGTGTGCTAGGTGCTCGGGGAGCCCAGCGAACACGCCCATATGTTTTGGGCGTGCCCAGCGCTGGGGGAGTTTTGGAAGGGGGTAGCAAGGACGGTGTCGAGGGTGGTGGGATCCAGGGTCAAGCCAGGCTGGGGACTCGCAATTTTTGGGGTTGCAGTGGAGCCGGGAGTGCAGGAGGCGAAAGAGGCCGGTGTTCTGGCCTTTGCGTCCCTAGTAGCCCGGCGGAGGATCTTGCTCCAATGGAAGGATGCGAGGTCCCCAAGCGTGGAGACCTGGATCTCTGATATGGCGGGGTTCATTAAATTGGAGAAGGTGAAATTTGCCCTGAGGGGATCAGTACAAGGATTCTTTAGGCGGTGGCAGCCTTTCCTGGACTTCCTGGCGGAACGGTAGGGAAATAGGCCGGCAGCAGCAGCAACCCGGGGGGGAGGGAGGGAGGGGGGGTTTGGATCGGTGGGAGGGGGAACTGTGTACATGGGTTTGTGGGATGTGGCAGGTGTTATCTCTTTCCCTTTTGTTGTTTGGGTGTTCTTTTGTTTTTTTCTTTTGTTTGTAGTTGCTTTTGAAGTTGGGTGGGTATTGTTCTTGGGGTGTTACCACGGTTGTTTTGTTAATAGAGTTGAGATGTTTATATTTTGTAAAAATTTCAATAAAAATTATTATTTTTTTAAAAACTTACGATGAAGGCTCAGTCATCTCCAACTTACCACTGGTCATGTGAGATACCGTGGCCAGCTTCTTCATTACATTATCCAGCCGTGACTGGGCACTATCCAACTCGTAGGAGAACTCATCAAGCATACTGTGGGAGAACAGAAGATACACAAGCTGAAACACAAAACTGAGGAGCAGGCTCCAATTTCACCCTTCATACGCGCTGCATTATTTAGAGAACTTGCTCTCGGCTCCAATTTGTATTTAATTTTTCTTCTTTCACTCAGATAAGAAACCTAGTTACTATGCTTCTCCTAGGGCCACTTTACAATAAAGTAAGACCTCCCTTCCAAAACTCTCACACATACTCAGAAATAGGGCGCAATTTAACTGAAAAGTTTCTAAGGACGCGATTCCCGGAAAGTTGTAGCGAGCGGGAAATGCCGCGAGCTTCCCGGCGCCTGGCCCAGCAAGGCCGGCAACGCTATTCAACGTTAATTGGCCCACTTAACGAGGCAGCACGGGCTCCTCGCCGCAAACGAAGGCTCGCCAGCTGACTCCGTGGCACCGCGCTCGCCCAGCAGCCCCTGCTAACGAGGTCGAGCAACACTTTTAAAAAAATTTACAGTACCTAATTCCTTTTTTCAATTAAGAGGCAATTTAGCCTGGCCAATTCACCTACCCTGCACATCTTTGGGTTGTGAGGGTGAGATCCACGCAGACAGGGGGATAATTTGCAAGCTCCACAAGGACAGTGACCTGGGGCCGGGATCAATCCCAGGTCCTCGCCGCTTGTGAAGCAGCACTTGCTCAGCCACCTCTCAACAATGGCGCCCAGGAGACCAGTCCCAAGATTCGGGGATGCAGATCTAGGGAGGCTGCCAGATGCAGTGGGGGCCAGGAGGGATGTCCTCTTCCCCCGAGGGTCCCGGAGGGTCAGCCAGTACTACCTGGGACAAAGTGGCGGCGGCTATGCGCGCTGGGAGTGTGACCAGGAGGACTGGCGTGCAGTACAGGAAAAAGGTCAATGACGTACACCGGGCAGCACAAGTGAGTAGACACAGGAACTCCCATACAAGACAGCAGTCAGAGGTCTGTTAGATCCCAAGACCCAGCTGGGTCCCAGCCTGATGCTGAGCCTATGGAACATGCTATCCCGGAGACGTTAGGGAGTGGCCGGGACATTCAGAGGGAAATGTCAGTGACACTCCAACAGATTCATAGCTGCTTGGCAGAGTCCCAGAGGCCACGGGCGAATGGGGATGTCACCAGCAGTGCATGACCAGCACTGCTAGGGTGGCAACAGTAGTGGAGAGCCTGGTGCACGATATCGGCACCATTAGTAAATGTGTCCAAGGTATTGCGCAGTCATGGCTGAGGGTCTTGGCAGAATATCTGACTCACTGGGGGATGTGACCAACAACCAGACTGACCTTGATGAGGTTCTGCGGGACATGTACTAACTCAGATGGGAATGGCCGAGGCGCTGCGGAGCTTATCCCAGTCACAGGTGGGCATTGTCAAATTGTTGCAGAGCATGTCCCAATCACTGAGGACCATTGCCGAGGGCGTCAACACAATGGTGCAGGGCTGGCAGAGGCTTGCACCAGCTGTCCCCCCCGTCCCAAGGTGAACCCCAGGGCCCTATGGGCACCAAGCGGGAGAAGGGGGTATTGGGTGCCAACAGGGACCCATCCTTTGGAGTGGTGACGGTGGTCACCAGCTCCTCGAATTCCACTCCTTTGATGAGGCCGCATCATCCGGGACAGGGCGGCACGGCTGTGCATGTGCAGCCGACAAGTGAGTTGGGGCCCTCCGGCCCAAGAGGACCACCACCAGGGGCATCGAAGGACATGGTAAGCAGCTGGCTGCCCCCATCCTGGGACACACCTGGATATGATGGTAGAGCTAGGAAGGCAAAGCACACTGATTATCACTGAGGGCACCTGGAGGAAGGTTGGGGTGCAGAAGGGGGTGAGCGGGGGGGTCACTATCAGGAGCGTGGGGAATTGTTACACTTAATAAACACCATCGTGCACAAATGGTATGATGCCTCTTGTCACATTCTTCCGCAATGCTGACCGACCTCTGAACACTTGGCCCATCTCTCCAGGCATCTCCCCCTCCCCGTGGCACTCACCCACCCTCCAGCCGTGGACATGTCCCCAAGCTGTGTCCCATCCCCTGGGGTTTCGGATGTTGGCTGCTGGGTGTGTGGTGTTGCGTCCCGCAGTGTTCAAGCACAGTGCCCAAGCATCAAGGTGTGATTGGGATAATAGACAATGAGCTGCACATGCTACATGGCCCGCCCACCCAAGGGAATCCACTTGGGTTGTGTGAAGTTCTCACTTAACCACGATTGCCAATTCCCTATTAGCAGTAGCTTTCAGCCGCATGGCCAGAGGCCTCAGCAGTCTGTGTGGATTATGGGTGGTCGATGGGGCAGAGGGGTAGGGACAAGGGTTGCCCTCTGAATGGGTACACACGATCCAGGGATTGGCATGCTGGTGCTGTGCGCAGTTGCCCCCCCAATCCCTCCCCATGGCCTACCCCTGTGGAGGGTCCCCCACCCCGCCAAGCACTGGAGTGACAAGCCCTGCACCTGTGGCCTATTTGCATGTGAGCAAAGATGGCTACTCACCACCTCGGCTCCCCACAGAAGGCCTTCCACCAGGTTCATGTTTCTCAAAAGGAATATTAAATCAGTGCCAGCATGACCACTTGCTGGGGAGGCCAATGAATGATGGGAAGCCATTGGATGAGGGGTGGCTCTCGTTAATTATATGCAAATAGTAAGTTGTGATAATTGTTTTCTTGCCACGCTATGGCGAGAGCCCGATTTTGCCGACGGAAGTGGGCCGTTTGCATCGCAAACTGTTTGGTGCCTGCCACGGTTCTCGTTTACGGCCTCTCCTGCTCTTCACGGCCTCGGTTTGCTTGAGCAAGAGTGCAACAAGGCCAAAGAATCACGCCCCAAGTCTCTGTCGGCCCCACTATTTCTAACTTTCCACCATTTTGGACCCTGTTCTACCTTTTGTTTCAAGGTCCAAAGTGGATGGCCTCACATTTGCCTACGCTGAGCAGAAATCCATTTTTCTATGGTTGTGTCCATACACTTAATCTATTAATATCACTTCCCTCTGCACTGCTCACAATACTGCCTATTTGGGTCATCACTAAATCAGAGATGCAACTTTCTTCCCATCATCTAGTTGTTAATACATACAGTGAATAGTTCAGATCACAACATAATCCTTGCAGGACACTACTCGTCACATCTGCCAATTACAGTTCCTGCCCATTATTGCTCCTCCCTATCTTGCTTCCTTGCAATTTCCTAACCAGGTCAATAATCTACCTTCAATTTTATGAGTTTAGCTAACAGAGGGACTTTATCAGATGCCTACCAGAAGTCCATATGCAAAACCATCCATGTGGAAAGGACGCTCCCTCTTGTGAGAGAATCTACAATTAGGGGCCATTGTTTAAAAATATGGGGTCGCCCATTTAAAACAGAGATGAGGAGAAACTTCTTCTCTGAGGGTCTTGAGTCTTTGGAACTCTCTTCCTCAAAAGGCAGTGGAAGCAGGGTCTTTGAATACTCTGAAGGCAGAGCGAGGCAGATTTGTGATAAGTAAAGGGGTGAAAGGTTAACGGGGACAGTTGGCAATGTGGGGTTGAGGTTACAATCAGATCAGCCATGATTTTACTGAATGGTGGTGCAGGCTCGAGCGGCTGAGTGGCCAACTCCTGTTCCTAATTTTATGTCCACATGTGCAGAAAATCCCTTAGTCACCTGTTCAAATCAAATTGTCAGGCGTAACTCATACTTTACAAATGCATGCTGGCTCTCTCTAATCATCTGAAAATGTTCACAGTGTTCAGTCACTCTATCCTTAATTACAGACCCTAATGCTTTCCCAACAACAGATATTGAGCTAACTGGTCTATATTTCCCTGGTTTCCATCTGTCGCCTTATTTAAATGCAATTTTCCAGGTTAAATGAACTATTCTTGAATCAAGAGATCGTTGGAAGATCATAGTTAGAGCCTCTGCAATGCTCTCACCTACTTCCTTTAAATACCTGACATGAAAACCATCTGTTCCTGGGGATGTCACTTTTAGTCCCATTATTTTTTGCATTACTGTTATTTTGTTTACGTTAACCGTGTTGAATCCCTGTCCCCAATTCAATACTAGTTTCCTTAGGATGTCTGCCAGGCGGACCTCTTCCTCTACTGTAAATACTGACACAAAGTAATTAATTATTCAGCGTATCCACCATTTCCTTATTTTCACCGATCACTCTATTTTTTCTGAATATCATTGTAAATGTTTTGAGAATTGATTTTAATAGCCCTCCTTGCAAGTTTATTTTCATTCTACTTTTTAGTATCTCTTATTAGCTGTTGTTATGGACAGGAGTGGGATTCATATAAACAGCACTAATTTATCCGTTCACTGTCCATCTGTAAACAGAAAGGCGCTTTGATTTATTGCCCCTTTATAAGCAGTGACATATTTCCCAACCCCTCGGTTTTGGTGCAATCCAATTTCTATTCATATTCCCACAGAAAACTTGAGGTAGGATGAACTCAAAGGATTAGTTGCTTTGTACACTCTCATATGTGGAAGGAGGGTCACAGTGTTTCTCCTTTGCATTCATACAGTGAAAGAGGGATAGAGAAAAGAAAGATTTACAGTGCAGGTACCACAGAGAAAATAAATATTGTTTAATATGGGTTCCAGAGTTCAGAATCAAAAACTAATGAAGTATTCCTTCATGGAGGTTAGTGGGCTGACAACCGAGGTTGATGGTGTTGACTTCACACAATGAGATAGGCATGCAGAGATGAATCAGTCTTGTAGACGATGACACAGAATTTCCAATAGATGAGGGCCATTGTTTCTGGGCAGAGCTCATTTTCGGTGAGTCTGCTTCGAGGTTGATAAACATCAGACTGAGTTACCAGTTCCACAAGACAATATTACTGGTTTCACAGCCGGGGTCTATATCACGATTCCCATCTCCTCACTCTAGCTTTAACAAATGGGGTGCATCCCTGGCCTCGGTCCCAGAGTTGGTCAAATATCTCAACCATTAAGAATTGAAAGGAAGGTTGCGGGGTCCTTTGTCCTAGCAGAAGAGTAGATTCTGGTTGGCCCACATGGGTTCTAAAATGCAGACGGTCTGTATAAAGCTCTCTTTGAATTTAATCTGTGCAGCCCAGTTAGTGTCTCTTCAGGGGTAACGAGATGCGCGTTTCTGCGATACTACCAGGTCATCCCTTTTGTTCGAGGGTCACAGACAAGCATAGTTTCAGCCATTTCAAAAAGGTCTTAGTCCAGGTTTTCTGAATTTTAGAAATAGCCACGAGGGTATCATCTATTGTATAAAATATACACAGGGTGAGGTCCCCTTGCTCAATTTTGTCATCTTCTGCTGCTCTTTCTATCTTTCCCATTCACTGCAACTTGTGCAATTGTTTGCATTTTTGTATGTTTTTTCTTTAATGTTGTCCCTTTCCCTGCTTGTCACCTTGGCTGCTGGTTTGACAAGTATAACTCTTGCCCTTTATGGGTAGGAATTGTTTTTTTTAAAGTATTTTTATTAAGGTTTTGCAGAATTTTTCATAATAAAACAGTAGTAACAATAATAACAAAACAAACTAGAGTGAATGTTAACATAGTGTAAAAAGAGAATATACAATAATTAAATAGACATTACCCCCCACGACCCAGTCTTCCCACACCATCCCAATGAAGCACTCACCCCACCCACGGATTGCTGCTGCTGCTAACATTTAAATATTCCAGAGAAAGTCGACGAACGGCTGCCACCTCCGAGAGAACCCTAGCGTAGACAATCTTAAGGCAAACTTTATTTTTTCGAGGCTGAGAAACCCAGCCATGTCACTAACCCAAGTCTCTACACTCGGGGGCTTCGAGTCCCTCCACATTAATAAAATCTGTCTCTGGGCTACTAGGGAGGCAAAGGCAAAGATGTCAGCCTCTTTCGCCCCCTGAACTCCCGGGCCTTCTGACACTCCAAAGATCGTTATCTTTGGACTCGGCACCACCCGTGTGTTAAGCATCTTGGACATTGCCCTCGCGAACCCTTGCCAGAACTCTCTAAGCTCCGTGCATGCCCAAAACATGTGGACATGGTTTGCAGGGCTGCCCTTGCATCTCATACAACTGTCCTCTACCCAAAAAAACTTGCTCATTCTCGCTGCCGTCATGTGTGCCCGGTAGACCACCTTAAATTGAATTAGACTGAGCCTGGCACATGGATGAGGAGGAATTAACCCTGCCCAGGACCTCTGCCCACAGACCCGCTTCCAACTCACCTAGCTCCTCCTCCCACTTGCCCATGAGCTCCTCCACCGGGGTTTCCTCCGCCTCCTGTAGTTCCTGGTAGATATCCAGCACCCTCCCCTCCCCCACCCAGGTGCCGAGACCACCCTGTCCTGTATCCTCAGTGGCGGCAGCGTCGGAAAGGCCACTACCTGTTTTTTCAGGAAGGCTCGTACTTGCAGATATTTAAAGGCGTTTCCTGGCTGCAGATTAAATTTGTCCTCTAGCTCCTTCAAACTGGGAAAGCTTCTGTCTATGAACAGATCTCCCATCCTTCCGATGCCTGCCCTCTGCCAGCTCTGGAACCCACTATCAATCCTACCCGGAACAAACCTGTGATTGTTGCATATCGGGGTCCAGACCGACGCTCCCTCCACCTTCTTGTACCTCCTCCACTGTCCCCAGATCCACAGTGTCGACACCACCACCGGACAAGTGGAGTAACAGGTCGGCGGGAACGGCAAAGGAGCTGTTATCAAAGCTCCCAGACTAGTACCTTTACATGACGCCGCCTCCAGCTGCTCCCACGCACTCCCCCCCCAATCAGCCACTTCCTAATCATAGCTATATTGGCCGCCCAGTAGTAATTGTGCAAGTTCGGCAGCGCCAACCCACACACCCCGCGACTGCACTCCAACAGCGATCTCCTTACTCGCGAGGTCTTATTCGCCCACACAAAGCCCGTAATGATCCTTCTCACCCGCTTAAAAAAGGCATTAGGGATGAAGATGGGGAGGCACTGAAAGACAAACAAAAATCTGGGGAGGACAGTCATTTTCACGGTCTGCACCCTCCCTGCCAGTGACAGCGGGAGCATGTCACACCTTTTAAAGTCCCCTTCCATTTGCTCCACCAACCGGGTCAGGATGAGCCTGTGCAGGGCATCCCATTTCCTGGCCACCTGTATACCCAGGTAACAAAAACTTTTCTCTACCATCCTGAGTGGCAGCTCTTTCAGTCTTTCCTCCTGCCCCTTGGCCTGGATCACAAATAACTCGCTCTTTCCCATGTTCAGTTTGTACCCTGAAAAACTATCAAAATCCCTCAGGATCCGCAGGACCTCCCCCATCCCCTCCACAGGGTCAGAAATGTACATGAGCAAATCATCTGCTTATAGCGAGACCTGATGTTCCACCCCCACCCCGAACCAGTCCCCCCCAGTTCCTCAAGGCTCTCAGCGCCATAGCTAGTGGTTCTACAGCTAGGGCAAGTAGTAACGGGGAGAGGGGACACCCTGCCTCGTTCCCTGATGAAGCTCGAAGTACCCTGACCTCAGCTGGTTTGTCCATACACTTGCTACAGGCGCCTGGTACAGCAATTTCACCCCGCCAGTAAAGCCGTCACCAAACTTGAACCTCCCCAGTGCTTCCCACAGGTACTCCCACTCCACCCGGTCAAAGGCTTTCTCTGCGTCCATCGCTGTTACCAGGTCCGCCTCCCCTCCCTCTAAGGGCATCATAATAATATTCAAAAGTCTCCGGACATTGGTATTGAGTTGCCTGCCTTTAACAAACCCAGTCTGGTCTTCCTCTATCACCCCTGGAACGCAGTCCTCAATTCTTGTGGCCAGAATGTTAGCTAGCAATTTGGCGTCCACGTTTAAAAGCAAAATCAGCCTGTATGACCCGCAATGTTGAAAATGAAAATCGCTTATTGTCACGAGTAGGCTTCAATGAAGTTACTGTGAAAAGCCACTAGTCGCCATATTCCGGCGCCTGACCGGGGAGGCTGGTACGGGAATCGAACCGTGCTGCTGGCCTGCTTGGTCTGCTTTAAAAGCCAGTGATTTAGCCGAGTGAGCTAAACCAGCCCCTGTTCCGGGTCCTTCTCTCGTTTAAGAATGAGTGAGATCAAGGCCTGTGACATTGTTGGGGGAAGGGTTCCTTTCTCTCTGACCTCATTGAAGGTCCTCATCAGGAGTGGGCTCAATATTTCCAAAAATTTCTTATGGAATTCTACCTGGTAACCGTCCGGCCCTATGGGTAGGAATTGTACGTGCATCAAGTTAAATTCGTTTTAAGCACCACCCATTGATCTTCTGTAATTTTCTGTCAGTCTCTGTCTCGCCTTACTGAAATCAGCCGTACCTAAATCTAGTATCTTACTAGCTTAGGAGGATATTAATTATATCTGACTCAATACAAAATTTAATGTATCCATCTACCGAGGGGTAGAATTAAGCACAAGAAATTCACAATTTTTCTGACATGTGCTTGTCTGTTTATTTCAATCTATACGAAAGCCAAAATCCCTCATTAAAACCCACTTTAATCTCGGCATTTATATAAGCTACCTCTTCACAGCAACCTCCATGTAATGAATGGTATTGGTAACTGCTGTAACTGTACCTTGCCTTTAATACATTGGCCCTTTAAGACTGGGCTTGGAACCCTGGGGGACTCCGCCTCTGGCTCCGCCCCCAGGAAACGGTATATAAGGTGATGCTCACTGGGCAGCATGCTGTGACCACATTTCTCAGCAGCTGTCCGGTTCTCTGGTAATTAAAGCCTTTGAATTACCAATCTGCTCTCCTGTGTCGTAATTGAGGGTATCTCAATCTCAGTGTTGAAAGTTTCCAGTCACCCGACCCCCGAGGGAGGGTTCTCGATTGCCACTACCCTTTTTGTGAAGAAATATTTCCTGTCTGTATGAATAGATTCACCCGCATCCTGCCTGTGTCACAGAAATCCTCATCTGTATCTCCCTCACCTCACATTTGATACTAATGCTCTCTTCGTTGGCCTTACAACTTATACCCTCGTAAAACTATAAACTTTTTCAAAGTTTCTTGTCGCCTGCATCCAATTTAAAATTTCCTCCCAAATGCACCGCATCCAGTGTTCCATATATTCCTCCTGTCCCCTCAGGCCTTCACTGGAGGCAGTAGTTAGAACCCATTTGGGCCTACTCCCTAGAAATGGTGCTCTGAGCCTCCATGCTTCCAAACAGAACCCACACAAAGCCTTTCAGTCACCCCTCTTCAGCTTTCACCACGTAGCTCACCATCACTTTCCTTATACAGTAACCGTACGGCACCTTGGGATGTCTCTCTATATTAAAGACACCTTCCAGAACCTCTATTGAAAAGCGCGCGTGTTGGCGAATGCAATGAATGAGAATAGGGTAAGATTGGGGTGTGCTGGTCAAATAGCCTGCCAACACTTGCTATTTAGAGTGCTGTATGATCAGTGGGCAGCTAAGAGTTGTGAAATTAAACTCCAACCCACATCGGTCAATCACTCAGTCCCTTCAGGCAAAAGGGGGAGAAAATTAGGTTCAAGGGAGGGACAATTTTCACTCCGGGCAAAACCCATTTCTTGAGGGAATAAGAGTGGAACATAAAGCAAGAGAACGGTTGAAACGAGACTCACACTGCTTGTTCGTCCAGCTCATTGCCAATCTTCTGCGTCATGTTCTTCAACACGCCAATACTGCCCGATACCAGCTCCAGCTGATCATCTTGCTGCTCTGTGATCAACTGTATGAGGACAGGAGACAGGGGTCATACCATAGAACTACAGAAAAGTAATGATGCAGAAGGAGGCCATTCAGCCCATCGTGTCTGCGCCAACTAAAAAAGGGAAAAAAGAAAGTAGCCGCTCATTTTAATCCCACTTTCCAGCAGCTGATCTGTAGCCTTGCAGGTCACGGCACTTCCAGATGCAGATCCAAGTACCTTTTAAATGAGTTGAGCATTTCAGCCTCAACCACCACCCTCTGGGTTTAAAAGGTTTTCCTCCTTTTCTCTCTAATCCTGCCAATTACCTTAAATCTATACCTCCTGATTATTAACCACTCAGCTAGGGGAAACAAGTCTTTCCTGACTACCCCTGTCTAGGTCCCTCATAATCTTGTACACCTCGATTATTTCACCCCTCAGTGCTAAGAAAATCAGCCCTACCCTAACCAATCTTTCCTAATAGTTGCAATTTTCAAGCCCTAGCAACATTCGGATAAATCTCCACTGCACTCTCTCCAGAGCAATTATGTCTAGAATCTCTACAGTGCAGAAGGAGGCCATTCAGCCCGTCGAGCCTGCATTGACCCTTCGAAAGAGCACCCTACCTCAGCCCACGGCCCGACCCTATCCCCGTAACCCATAACCTTACCTAACTAACCCTTTGGGCACGAAAGGGCAATTCATCATGGCCAATCCATCTCACCTCCACATATTTCGACTTGGGAGGAAACCAGAGTACCCGGAGGAAACCCACCCAAACACGGGAAGAATGTGCAAACTCCACACAGGCAGTTAATCGAGGCCGTAATTGAACCCGGGTCCCTGACACTGTGAGGCAGCAGCGCTAACCACTGTGTCACCATCCTTCCTGTAATGTGGTGACCAGAACTGTACATAAAACTCCAGCTGTGGCCTAACCAGTATTTTATCCTGTTCCATCATTACATTTGTATTCAATACTCCACCCAATAAATGAAAGTATTTCATATGCTTTCTTGACCACCTGTCCTGCCACCGTTAAGGACCCGTGGACATGCACTCCAAGGTCTCTCACATCCTCAGCCCCTCTCACTATCTTCCTGTTTATTGAGTATTCCCTTGCTTTGTTTGCTCTCCCCAAATGCATTACCTCACACTTTTCCCGATTAAGTCCTATTTGCCACTTCTCTGCCCATTCCACCAAACTATTGATATAACTGTGGGATCAACAGCTATCCTCTTCACTACCTACTTACACGGCCAATCTTTGTGTAAACTGTAAATTTCACAATTATGCCACCCATATTAAATCCAAATCATTAACAATTACAACAAACAGCAAGGGCCCCAACACTGAGCCCTATGGAACACCACTGGAAACCATTCGCAAAAACACCCATCGACCGTTACCCTTTGGTTCCTGTCAATGAGTCAATTCTGGGTCCAACCTGTCACCTTTCACTGTGCCCCATGAGATTTCACTTTTCTGACCAATCTGCCCTCCCAGTACCTGCACTGACCTCACCCAGGCTGCTGACTCCTCTATTCCTGTCTTCTGCCCAGCTCTCAGTTTGCAGACACACTGCTCATTCCCTGTCCAGGTACCTGCTGCTGGATGTGCTGGTCCTCGATGAATTGCGAATTCACTGCCTGCAGCTCTTGGTCCAGCCTGTTGTATTTGTCTGAAGTGGAGTTCAGTCCCTGGCTTCCCTTGGTGCTCAGCAGCGTCTGCACACAGACATCCAAAATCAAATTAAAATCATTCAATGGACAATATGGGCCTTGGATGTCACTGGCAAGAAGAAAAAAGCTTGTACTTATGAAACCACAGTTAACTCTCTCAAGGCATTCTACACGCTGTGAATCATGATCAGGTGAACTAATTTGCTGTCGATATTTTCCACGCAAATAGATCCTTCATTACAATGAGAAGAGCTTGCATTTATACAGTGCTGCTTGGCTTGGATTTTGTTTATTGTCACGTCTACTGAGGTACAGTGAAAAGTATTTTTCTGCGAGCAGCTCTGAGTACATGAAAAGAAAAGAAATTACACAATAGGGCAATACAAGCTTGCAACATTAGGATAGGCCAAAGTATTTTACAGCCAATGAAGTACTTCCGATAGTCATTGTGTCACATACGGCAAATTGGCAGCCAACACAGTAAGGTTCCAAATAGCTACTTTGCATTGAAATAGCAGCCGGAATTCTCTGGCCGTTCATTGGCGGTAGGATTCTCTGGTCCCACCAGCAGCACACCCCCACTTGTGGGTTTCCCGGCGGCATGGGGTGGCTTCAATGAGAATTCACAGAGGCGGGAATAGAGAATCCCGCCGCCAGCGAATGGCGCGCCACCTCCTGCTGCCGGGAAACACACGGCTGGAAGGCTGGCGAAACCTGCCCAATAGCTGAGAATCTTTTATATCCAGTTATAATAATAATCTTTATTGTCACAGGTAGGCTTACTTTAACACTGCAATGAAGTTACTGTGAAAATTCCCTAGTCACCACATTCCGGGGCCTGTTCGGGTACACAGAGGGAGAATTCAGAACGTCCAAATTACCTAACAGGACGTCTTTCGGGACTTGTGGGAGGAAACCGGAGCACCCGGAGGAAACCCACTCAGACACAGGGAGAATGTGCAGACTCCACACAGACAGTGACCCAAGCCGGGAATCGAACTGGGACCCTGGCGCTGTGAAGCAACAGTGCTAACCACTGTGCTACCGTGCTGCTCATGTATGTGAGGGGGGAGGGGGGGGGGTGTTATCAGTAATAATTCCTAAAGCACTAGCAACAGCGCCGCTCCCGATAGCACTGTGGAAGTACTCAGGGAGTCCGGTAATAATAGCTTCATTGAGAATTTGGAGGCAGTTTCACCAACATTTCAGGTTGGGGGCAGGGTCAAAGGAAATGCCGCTTCGGGGGAACCACAGATTTGAGCCAGGGAGGTGGGATGGAAGTTTTCGGAAATGGGAGGAGAAGGGGATTAAGACACTGAAAGATTTATTTCTTAGGGGTCGGTTTGCAGGATTGAAGGAGCTGGAAGCGAAGTATGGGCTGGAGCAGGGGGAAATGTTTAGATACATGCAGGTTTGAGATTTTCCCAGAAAGGAGATACAGAACTTTCTGGAGGAGCCGGCCTCCACATTGCTGGAGTAGGTGATGAAGACAGGGAGACTGGAGAAGGGGGTAGTGTCAGCGGTTTACGGAGCTATTTTGCAAAAGGAGAAGGCACCACTGGAAGGGATCAAAGCAAAGTGGGAGGAAGAGTTGGGAGAGGATTTGGAGGAGGGGTTCTGGTGTGAGGTGCTCCGGAGAGTGAATGCCTCCACCTCGTGTGCGAGGTTGGGGCTGATACAGCTGAAGGTGGTATACAGAGCACACCTCACGAGGGCGAGGATGAGCCGATTCTTTGAAGGAGTAGAAGATGTATGTGAGCGTTGCGCCGGGGGGGCCCCGCTAATCACTTTCATATGTTTTGGTCCTGTCCAAAGCTAGAGGATTACTGGAAGGAGGGTTTTAGGGAAATTTCTAAAGTGGTGCACGTGAAACTGGACCCTGGCCCCCAGGAGGCCATGTTCGGTGTGTTGGACCAGCCAGGGTTGGAAACAAGTGAAGAGGCAGATATTGTCGCCTTCGCCTCGTTGATCGCCCGAAGGCGGATCCTGAAGGGTTGGAGAGCAACCTCTCAACCCCTGTACCCTGGCGAGGCCGGGGGGGGGGATCTGTTGGAATCCTTGACTCTTGAGAAGGTTAAGTTTGAACTGAGGCGAAGGATAGAAGGGTTCTACAATTCATGGCATTATTCATTATGCACGTTCAAGAATTGGATAACATCAAACATTAGTTGGGGGGGAGGAGGGGGCGATGGGTGTTAATGGTGGCTATGGGTGATTCCTGATTCCTTTTTGTCATTTGTTTGTGTGAACATGTGGGCGAATATTTTGGGTTTGGTGGGAGGATGGGATCATTATTATTGATATGGGGATTGCCATATTTGTTACTGATTATTGTTTATTGTTGGTGGGTGTAAATTTGGGAGAAAATGTGAAAAAGGAGGAGGATAAAGAAATATTTTTTAAAAACAGTAATAATTCCTCCTCTCACCACCCAGTCACAAACAGAAAGGTGTTTTTGATTTGTTTATAAGTGATGGAGTGTTTCCCAACCTCTCAGTTTTGGTGCGATTCATCTCTATATTCATGACCCCTCAGCAAACTTGAGAAAGGTCAGTTTATTTTATCAAAATGCAAAAGGAAGGTCACAATCCTCCACACTCAGACAGTAAAGACAGGGAGTAGAGAAAATAAAGATTTACAGTGCAGAGCACAGAGAAAATAAATATTGTTTCCTGTGGCTTCCAGAATCCAGAATCAAAATCCAATGATGTATTCATTCACAGAAACCGATGGGCTAAAATCCAATGCTGGATAATTCACTTTTCCAGGGATGTTGGTGTCACACGATGAGAGAGGCCTGCCGAGATGAGTCATTCTTGTACGAGATAATGGAAGAGAATTTCCAGCAGAAGGAACATAGATGGGGACAAGGGTTCAACGTGGGGCAGAGCTCCTTTTCTGTCAGGCTGCCAGCAACTGGTAGACAGCAGACTGAGCTTTTCCGTTCTGCATGGCACTGGGTGGTATTCTCCAATGCCCCCACTGGTGGGTTCAAAGAGGGGCTGGGCGAGTGAATTTGGCGCGAGTGCAAAAATCAGTTTCATGCCAATGTGAATTTCCCACAGCAACTTCCCTTGGTGACTGCCATGGCAGATCAGGAAACCCGCTGGAGGTCGGCGTGAAACTGATTTACATCCCGCCTTTGCCAGATTCTCCATAGTACCAGAAGGCAAACATGCCAGTGCAAAACACATCTAGAACAACATGGCATGCAAGTGTCAGGGCTCACCTGAACAACAATGGGCACGATTCTCCGCTCCCACGCCGGGTGGGAGAATCGCGGGAGGGCCGCTCTAGCACTCCCCCGTGATTCTCCCACCCCCCCCCCCAAATGGCGTGTCGCGTTTTGTGACACGCCGCACGCAGGATCGCAGGCCGCCGTTTTTCACGGCAACCCGCGATTCTCCAACCTGGATGGGCCGAGCGGCCGGCCGTTCCCGACGGGTTCACGCCGGCGGCAACCACACCTGGACGCTGCCGGCGTGAACATGGCACCAGCAGCTGTTTTGTGGCTTGTGGGGGGCGGAGAGGGGAGTGAGAACCACGACCGTGCTCGGGAGGGGACTGGCCCGCGATCGGTGCCCACCGATCATCGGGCCGGCGTCTCAACGGGACGCACTCTTTCCCCTCTGCCGCCCTGCAAGATCAAGCCGCCACGTCTTGCGGGGCAGCGGAGGGGAAGACGGCAACCACGCATGCGCGGTTTTGAGCCGTCAGCCGTCATGACGTCAGCCGCGCATGTGCGGGTTGGAGCCGGCCAACCGGCGCATGCGCGGCTGACGTCATTAGGCACGCCGGCCGTGTCATTCTCGGCGCGCCGGGCCTTGACGCCTGCGACAAGGCCCCGCGGCCGAGATTTACGGCACGGCCCTCCTAGCCCCCCCGGGGGGGGGATAGTGGGCCAGGAGCGGCCTCCGACGCCGTTGTGAACCTCTCCGGGTTTCACGACGGCGTCAGGCCTTGTGGGGAATTCCACCCAATGTCTTTGCCTCAGCGGTGAAGAAGCTGTTTTTGAATTTATTGGTGCGTGTTCTCAGACTTTTGTATCTCCTGCCCGATGGAAGAGGTTGGAGGAGACAATAGCCCATGTGGGAGGTGTCTTTGAATATACTGCCCACTTGCCCAAGATAGCGGGAGGTGTAGACAAAGTCAATGGATGGGAGGTAGGTTCGCGTGATGGACTGAGCTGTTTCATAACTGGGGTGGGAAGGAGGCTACCACCTGTCGCTGTACACCAGGCCTGGGCAAAGGAGGCAGAGACTGTGAGAGCCATGGCCCCACTGCCAGGAATGGACAGCAGTGCAGGAAGAAATTGCAGAACCTCCTCGGGGCGGCTAGGCTGAGTAGCCAACACCGTGCCCGAGGAGGCACGGTAGCATTGTGGTTACCACAACTGCTTCACAGCTCCAGGGTCTCAGGTTCAATTCCCTGCTGGGTCACTGTCTGTGCGGAGTCTGCACATCCTCCCCGTGTCTGCGTGGGTTTCCTCCGGGTGCTCCGGTTTCCTCCCACAGTCCAAAGATGTGCAGGTTAGGTGGATTGGCCATGCTAAATTGCCCTTAGTGTCCAAAATTGCCCTCAGTGTTGGGTGGGGTTACTGGGTTATGGGGATAGGGTGGAGGTGTGGGCTTGGGTAGGATGCTCTTTCCAAGAGCCGGTGCAGGCTCGATGGGCTGAATGGCCTCCTCCTGCACTGTAAATGCTATGAAACTATGAAAGGTGGAAGGTATCGGCCATGAGTCAGGATGTCCAAGGCTTGGGACACTCTGAGTGGGTGGTGGCTGAGGCACAGGACGAGGTTACCCTGTCGCAGGCAGCTATGTACCAGGGCCACTTGGACATTGAACATCATCCCAGAGTTTGGCCCTGTCACAATGTCTTATGGCTCAGAGAAGGTCGTCATCATCCTCGATCCGATGGACCAGACCCAATGTCACTGCCAACCCGCACCCCGGAGTGAGGTAGTTAGGAATCAAGGAGGAAGTTGCGGCAGCACTTCGCCCCTCTGCTGTGCAATCTTGTGGAGGACGCAGCAGACCACCACAATGTGGGAGACTCTCCGAGTGATATACTGGAGACCCCCTCCAGAGTGGTCCAGGCACCTAAAACGCATCTTCAAGATGCCGAAACACTGCTCAATCACGCCCCTGGCCATTGCATGGGCATCGTAGTAGCGGATCTTTGCATGGGTCTGTCGCCTCCGTATAGGTATCATCAGCCACGACCGTAGCGGATAACCCGTCGCCCAGGAGCCAACCCCTCACCCGGGGGTGCGCTTCAAAGGTGTCAGGAACCGTCGAGTGTGTCAGGTTGAAGGCGTCGTGCTCACTGCCCGGGTATTGGGCACAGACATGCACGATGTGCATCTCATGGTGACATACCAGCTGCAAGTTCATCGAGTGGAACCCGTTTCGGTTTGTGAAAACCGGTCCATCGTGTGCCGGTGCTCATAGGGTGACATGTGTCCCTGGACCTGGGGCATCTTGGCGATGGCAGCGAACCCCGCTGCCCGGGCATCCTGGTGAGCTCGGTCCACATGGCATTTGATCTATTGTGCTGACCGGGCACATAGGGCTTCTGTGACAGCGCAGATGTACCTGTGCATCAAGGAATGTGAGATTGCAGGCAGGTTCCCATTCGACGACCGGCAGGACCCTGTAGTGTAAAGGCTCAAGGGAACCTCTGCGTTGGCGGACATTGGGAGCGGTTGTCCTCCCCGTACCACCACGATGCGCCATGATCTGACAGATGTGCCACCCAGTCCCCCTGCTCAGCCAGAGTCTCAACAGCATATCCGATCCTCCAGGTCCTCAAATGACAGATGCTGCCGGTACAGATGAGGCCTGATGTGTCACCTCCCTCCCATCTCCTTCTTGGGCCTGTTGGGCGGCCGGCTCTCCAACCTCACCGGCTGGCTCTTGTTCCCCTGGGGCAAGCTCTGCTGCTGCAGGTTCCTGCCCAAGCAGTTCCTGCTCGTACGGCCTCAGTGCGTCCCCAGGGCTGCGACGGCCAGGATGAAGGCCACCAGGCAGACAGGTTAGCATGGTGCGTACCCCGGTGCCCAACCAGGTACAACGGGCTATACGGTAGCCCCGGCTTGAATGCAGCTGTGCCCCAGCATGTACAACTCCACCACACCACTCCCCTCCTCCTTCATCCCACCCACCCCCAGCCATTCCTCCGGCACTCCGTCCTCAGCACCGCACACTTGGCCCCATCGGGGCCCGGCGTCGCACAGGCCACTGGCCCCAGCACCTGTCCCTGCTGGAAGGGTATCAGTGGATGGCCCTACCCATGTAAGAGGTACACTTGTGGCCCCTGTCTTTGCACCCTCCTGTAGAGGCTACTGTTGCCTTTGCCCTTGGGTGGGCCCGTTTCTGTAAGGGGGGGGGGGGAATAGTGCAGTTAGGGCACCAGACGACTGATGTAATAGAACATAGAACATACAGTGCAGAAGGAGGCCATTCGGCCCAAAGAGTCTGCACCGACTCACTTAAGCCCCCACTTCCACCCTATCCCCGTAACCCAACAACCCCTCCAAACCTTTTTTGGTCACCAAGGGCAATTTATCATGGCCAATCCACCTAACCTGCACGTCTTTGGACTGTGGGAGGAAACCGGAGTACCCGGAGGAAACCCATGCAGACACGGGGAGAACATGCAGACTCCGCACAGACAGTGATCCAGCAGGGAATCGAACCTGGGACCCTGGCGCTGTGAAGCCACAGTGCTATCCACTTGTGCTACCGTGCTGCCCCTGTGCAACCACAGGCCATGGTGGGTGGTCATGGTCCATCGTCAGGTTGCCCCCCCCCCCCCCGCTACTCCACCCTCCCCGCCGACCTCGGCATACATCCATCCGGTCTCCCCCCACCGCCCCTCCTCCCGTCCCCCAAGCCAGCCCGGCCAGCAGCTGCACCGGCAGCTCACGGTCGTGCCTCTGGGAACATGCCCCACCTCCTCTCTCTCCCTCAGAAGCCAAGATGCCTGTTTCCAGGTTTTTAAAACCACAAGTGAACCTCGCTGTCAGCGGGAGCCCTGGAGAATACCAGGCTGGGCCGGTTAATGATACGCCAACGGCGTTTACTGTACGTGTGCAGTAGAATGCATTGATGTCGCTGTCAAAGCCCCGGAGTATGGCTTTCCTTTGGGCGCCTGGCGCCGGCCACAATTTTTCCACTCATGTTTTGCAATTCCGGCATCGCTGGACTGGGAATCCCGTTCCTAGTCTAACATCTCACCTGTAGATGGCACCTCTGAAACTTTTTTTAAAAATTTAAAATGCCCAATTATTTTTTTTTCCAATTAAGGGGCAATTTAGCGTGGCCAATCCATCCATCCTGCAGATCTTTGCGTTGTTGGGGTGAGACCCAAGCAGACACGGGGAGAATGTGCAAACTCCACACGGACAGTGACCCGGGACTGGGATCGTACCCGGGCCCTCGGTGTTGTGAGGCACTAACCACTACGCCACCATGCTCAGTGCTGGAGTGCTTCAGCCTTGGATTATATGCTGAGGTCCCTGGAGTGGGAGCTGAACTTCCTGAGACAGGTGTCAGTGCTACCTCCCGTGCCATGACCGACATATTTTTTAAAAAAAATAATTGTTATTGAAAAGTTTTGTATTTATATAACAACAACAAACCGCAATAAAATACCAACAATAACAATAATGATAACAGTCATAAACATTCGCCCATCCTCAATGAACAACAAAACATATTAACAACAACTTAAATTAACACAATATTAAGTTAAATAACCATAGACAAAAAAAATAGAAACAATAAAGAACACCCCCCCCCCGTGCTGCCATTGACCAAGATACCTATCTTTGAGCCAGAAAGTCCAGAAAAGGCTGGCATCGTTTATAGGACCCTTGTACTGATCCTCTCAGGGCAAATTTAACTCTCTCCAATTTTATAAATCCCGCCATGTCACTGGTCCAGGTCTCCACACTTGGGGGCCTCACATCCTTCCACTGCAGCAAGATCCTCCGCCGGGCTACTAGGGACGCAAAGGCCAGGACACCGGCCTCTTTCGCCTCCTGCACTCCCGGCTCCGCCGCAACTCCAAAAATCGCGAGTCCGACCCTGAATCCAACCACCCTTGACACCGTCCCCGCCACCCCCTTCCAGAATTCTTCCAGTGCCGGGCATGCCCAGAACATATGGGTATGGTTCGCTGGACTCCCCGAACACATGGTGCACCTGTCCTCACCCCCAAAGAACCTACTCATCTGAGTCACAGACATGTGGGCCCGATGCAGCACCTTAAATTGGATGAGACTAAGCCTCGCATATGAAGAGGAAGAGTTAACCCTCTCCAAGGCATCCGCCCAAGTCCCGTCCTCTATCTGCTCCCCTAGTTCCCCCTCCCATTTAGTCTCCAGCTCCTCCACTGACGACTCCTCCACCTCCTGCATTACCTTATAAATGTCAGACACCTTCCCCTCTCCGACCCACACCCCCGAAAGCACTCTGTCCATCGCCCCCCGCGAGGGCAGCAGAGGGAATCCCTCTACCTGTCGCCTAGCAAACGCCTTTATCTGCAAGTATCTGAACATGTTCCCTTGGGGAAGGCCAAATTTATCTTCCAGTTCCCCCAGGCCCGCAAACCTCCCGCCAATAAACAGGTCCCTCAATTTACTGATGCCCACCCTATACCACCCCCAAAATCCCCCATCAGTGTTCCCCGGGATGAACCGATGATTTCCACCT
The DNA here is from genome assembly GCF_902713615.1 of Scyliorhinus canicula. Taxonomy (NCBI): domain Eukaryota; kingdom Metazoa; phylum Chordata; class Chondrichthyes; order Carcharhiniformes; family Scyliorhinidae; genus Scyliorhinus; species Scyliorhinus canicula. The sequence goes on along the minus strand of NC_052149.1, from coordinate 123,827,593 downwards.
AATAGAGCCTCCATCGAGCCCCCTGTTTCCCCCCTATGCCGTCTCCACTGTCCCCAGATTCTTAGGGTCGCCGCCACCACCGGGCTCGTGGTATACCTCTTAGGAGAGAGCGGCAACAGCGCCGTTACCAGGGCACCCAGGCTCATACCTCTCCAAGACGCCATCTCCATTCTTCCCCCCCCCCCCCCCCCCCCCCCCATCACCCATTTACGCACTATTGACACATTGGCCGCCCAATAGTACCCCAAAAGGTTGGGCAGCGCCAGCCCGCCTCTATCCCTCCCTCGCTCCAGGAAAACCCTCTTCACTCTCGGAGTCCCATGCGCCCACACAAAGCTCAAATAACTGCTAGTCACCCTCCTAAAGAAGGCCCTGGGGATGAAGATGGGCAGGCACTGAAACAGGAACAAGAACCTCGGAAGCACCGTCATTTTGACGGACTGCACCCTCCCCGCCAACGACAATGGCAGCATGTCCCACCTCTTGAACTCCTCCTCCATCTGATCCACAAGCCTGGTGAAATTATGTTTGTGAAGAGTCCCCCAGTCCCTGGCCACCTGCACCCCCAGGTACCTAAAACTCTCCCCTGCCCTCCTAAGCGGGAGCCTACCAATTCCCTCCTCCTGGTCCCCAGGGTGCACCACAAACACCTCACTCTTGCCTAGATTTAATTTATAGCCTGAAAAGGTCCCAAACTCAGCTAGCAGCTCCATCACCCCCGGCATCCCTCCCACCGGGTCCGCCACATACAGTAGCAGGTCATCGGCATACGACACCCTATGTTCCTCCCCACCCCGCACCAAACCCCTCCACCTTCCTGAATCCCTCAACGCCATCGCCAACGGTTCGATTATGACCGACATATTAATGACCAAACAATCTGGTTTTAGTGGCACTGGCTTGAGGAAATAATGCCCAACACGTGACAGGAAGTGGACAGTCGAGGCTCACCAGATTTCTGTGCCACACCATTTCAAGCAGGGGTCACCCCGCTGGCAATCAGCAGCAAGAAAACCCACCGCATTTTCCCCACTCGAGCACCTAACCGCTGCCCAGTTGAAATCTGCCAACTCGCCCAAGGGATCGAATCTGCAACATTTCTGGTATCTTGATACCACACCAGCCTGTGCTGGACCATCAAAGGAGTTCCTCAAGTCTGAGTGCCTCTCAAAGAAAAACACAGTGGAGTGAAGAATGGCATGTCGATGAAATTTCTAGTATGGTTAACTTTGCTAAATAGGTTAAAGTTGCTCAGTGATCTGCAAAGTAAGTGCGAGTCTACCCGAGTTTCAACGTGGGGGTGGGGTGGGTATGTGTGTGTGTCTGAAGGAATGCCCTTTCTTCAAATCTTTAACACACTGCGAAACATTTATTTTCCAAACTTAGTGAATGGAGATCTTAGCCAATCTGTGTATTACTGATGGTAATGTTGACAGTATCCACAAATATCCAGTTTGGAAAACCGATTGAAAGGCCATGGTCGGCATTTGTCCCACTGAGATATCTTATCATCTGCAAAAGTCCATGAGAAATGCTGGCTACGCTGACCAGTCCTCGTGAATTTTCATAGTTTGCCCCTGTGATGCTAAGTGGCACTGGTTGGTGATAAGAGTTAAAAGCAGATCACTCACCTGTCTGTTCTTCTGTTCCGCCAATGCCTGCACTGAGTAACTGGACATGTGATCCTTCATATCCTGCAATTACAGGTTTGGTATTCACTCTAACAGACAATGGAAACATTCATCAGAAAGGAATATGAACAACTGCAGTGGGCCAGCCTCTCACTCTCACGGTCTAGGGCTTACATCTCCATGTCTTGAACCAGCAGCCACACACTCAGCCCCATTTATAAAATTATTACATTTTCCTTTTAAACTCCCCTTCATAAAAAAAGAATACCGTACATACTTTCCATACTCTGCGCTGCCCCATCAAACATTCCCAGGGCAGGTGCAGCACGGGGTTAGATACAGAGTAAATATCACTCTACACTCTCCCCATCAAACACTCCCAGGACAGGAACAGCACGAGGTTAGATACAGGGTAAAGCTTCCTACACTGTCCCCGTCAAACACTCCCAGCACAGTTACAGCACAGGGTTAGATACAGAGTAAAGCTCCCTCTACACTATCCCATCAAACACTCCCAGGACAGGTACATCACGGGGTTAGATACAGAGTAAAGCTCCCTCTACACTGTCCCCGTCAAACACTCCCAGGACAGTTACAGCACAGGGTTAGATACAGAGTAAAGCTCCCTCTACACTGTCCCCATCAACCACTCCCAGGACAGGAACAGCACGAGGTTAGATACAGAGTAAAGCTCCCTCTACACTGTCCCCGTCAAACACTCCCAGCACAGTTACAGCACAGGGTTAGATACAGAGTAAAGCTCCCTCTACACTGTCCCCATCAACCACTCCCAGGACAGGAACAGCACGAGGTTAGATACAGAGTAAAGCTCCCTCTACACTGTCCCCGTCAAACACTCCCAGCACAGTTACAGCACAGGGTTAGATACAGAGTAAAGCTCCCTCTACACTGTCCCATCAAACACTCCCAGGACAGGAACAGCACGAGGTTAGATATACAGTAAGGCTCTTTTTACACTCTTTCAGAAACATGCAGCACAACAATGGGGTAGATTCTCCAATGCCCAACGATAGTGTCGGGATTTCCGATCACCCAAAAAAACAGGATCGCGCCAGGATCTCCTTCTGGCAGCAGCAGCGAGCTACCCACCCACCATCGATGCCACTGTGCAAAACCGTGATTCTGCATGTATTTAAACCTGATTAATGGGCTGGAAGCACAATTCTCCACGCCCCCCCCCCCTCCCCTGTGATGCTCCACCCCTCACAGCCAGGAGTCACGGGGCGAGGGTGATTTGGTGCAATGATTTACAAGGGCAGACAGTGGCATAATGGCATTGTCATTGCACTAATAATCCAGACACCCGAGTAATGCTCTGGGGTCCCAGGTTTAAACTCCACTATTGCAGATGGTGAAATTTAAGTTCAATAAAAATCTGGAATTAGAAGTCGAATGATGACCATAAAACCATTATCGATTGTTGCAGAAACCCATCTGGTTCACCAATGCCCTTTAGGGAAGGAAATCAGCCGCCCTAACCTGGTCTGGTCTCCTTGTGACTTCAGTCATGATGATAATAATAATAATAATGATGATAATAATAATCTTTAGTGTCACAAGTAGACTTGCATTAACACTGCAATGAAGTTACTGTGAAAAGCCCCTAGTCACCACATTCCGGCGCCTGTTCAGGTCACTGAGGGAGAATTCAGAATGTCCAATTCACCTAACAAACACGTCTTTTGGGACTTACAGCAATGTGGTTGACTCTCAACTGCCCCGTCAAGGGTAATTAAGGATAGGCAATTAGTGTTAGCCAAGTCAGCAACATCCACATCCCTTGAACGAATAAAAGAAAGTGGGGCCCAGGCGCCATGGCAGGTGAGGGGGAAGCAAGGAGGTAAGCAAACCATTTAACCTGTTGGGGCTTACTGGAAGATGTAAGCCTGGACCTCAGGGGAATGATGGGGTAAATGTGTGGACTCAGGGTATTCCCCTCAGGACTGAGGTGTCCTGACGAGGACCCTCATTGCTGCATAATTTCATTTAAACCCCCCTGCAACTCACACCCATCTGTAAGGCCTGTCTACACACAGGTTTCTGAGCTTTGAGCCGCATGCCTGCACAGTATGAAGGTCTCCAACATACAACCAGTTGCCACCCTTCTGGTGGGAGAGCACAAGGCTCACAGGTGGCGAGACCCACTGTAGACCACACTGGGAATAACAGGACAAGGGCCACAAAGCCTATCGCCAACAGCAGTTGTGGCAGCCACTGGTACCCCAAAGGGACAGGTGGTGAGGATAGAGGCTCCCCACATCACAGACTGGGTGCCAGTCACTGATGGAGACAGGGACACAGTGAGGACTGCATCATCTCGAAGGAGCTGGGGGTTGGGGGGGGGGGGGGGGGGGGGGGGGGGGGGGGGGGAGGAGAGAGAGAGAGAGAGAGAGAGAGAGAGAGATATATGTTGAGGGTGGCGCAACAGTACAACTTAGGATGACCATGAAACCTGGTGGCATTGGATGGTCAAGTGAATCCTCATCTTTCTGATATTCTCTGTCTCTCCCCTCTTCACCCGTGGAGACATGGGTTTTAGAGTACAGCCAGCAATGGTAGCTATCTACCTGGTCGCTGCTGCTGTCGTGGCTGCACGGTGACGAGAGCACCAGGACCAGCCCAGAGGTGACCCTGTACGAGAGGAGCCAGGTGGTGAGGCTCAAGTGCCAGCCATCTATCTTGTCGAGGAAGAGGTGCAACAGCGGTGCTGCATCAGATCATGTGTATACCACTGGCGCCTGTCCATTGAGGAGCTGCTAGACCGCATTTGTCGCCAAGACTCCGGCTCCCCAAGGAGACCTGTGCCAGATGGTGGCGCACCCCATCCCCACTTCAACACCCACCCCAGTCCAAATCTCCCTGAGCCTCTCAACCCTTTGCTCCCTTCGACCTTCCACCCCATCTCTTCCCCCAAGCCATCCACTCTTTCCCATTACCACAGCTCCCCCTCTCCCCTCCGAAGGTCAAATCAGGATCATCACAGGTTAATGGCCCTGGGTTGGCTTGATCGGTGTCTTGTCCACAGAGGAAGGATGATGACTACTCGCTGCAAGATGAGCTCTGGTACTCTCTGTGTCTGACATAGTCTGACTCCTCTCTTCAAGATAACATACCACTGTCTGGTCGGATGATCCCAGTGAGGGCTCACCCACTAGAATACTGTCATACAAGATGGGCTCACACTGCTGCCGACATGCCCTGCTACTTCTCAGTGAGGGTATAACCAAGTGGGACGTGTTGTGCTTCCACCCTCTGTTGGCCAGGGCGCAACACACTGCCTCAGCCCGTCCTTCACTCCCGTGAGACAAAGGCACCTCGGACTGGTAGAGAAAGTGTTTAATCGTGAGTATTTACAATAAGTGTTCCCTTCCCCACTTACTATCTATTACACCGTGCCAACTTAGATGTCATCTATCTTTCATGGCCCACCGCTTCTTCTGCATAATTCCCCAGGTAGAACATCAGGAGTGGTGGCAGCCTGCTGCATGTCTCCCTTTCTGCCCTGTGATGGTCTTGCCGTTTATCCTCTGGAGTGCCTGGGGCTGAATGGGCCGGGCCGACTTTTGGGTGTCACAGGTGACGATGTGTCAGTCTGTTCAGCCCGCTGCCCAACAGATGGGCCAATGTCAGGTGGGAGGAATTCGGAAGGGTTGAGGTGTTCCAGAGATGGGCCCATCACAGGGGCAGCACAGTAACATTGTGGATAGCACAATTGCTTCACAGCTCCAGGGTCCCAGGTTCGATTCCGGCTTGGGTCACTGTCTGTGCGGAGTCTGCACATCCTCCCCGTGTGTGCGTGGGTTTCCTCCGGGTGCTCCGTTTTCCTCTCACAGTCCAAAGATGTGCAGGTTAGGTGGATTGGCCATGATAAATTGCCCTTAGTGTCCAAAATTGCATTTAGTGTTGGGTGGGGTTACTGGGTTATGGGGATAGGGTGGAGATGTTAATCTTGGGTAGGGTGCTTTTTCCAAGAGCTGGTGCATACTCGATGGGCCGAATGGCCTCCTTCTGCACAGTAAATTCTATGATAATCTATGACTTCCTCCTTCTTTGGGGTGTTTGATGGCCCGTGAGCTACTCCATGGAATGAAGGGAGTAAGTTCCGGAGGTCCCACTGCCACCTGGCGCTGCCAGTACTGGAGGCCCGCCGTCGTCTGAACCATGGTGTCGACGTCTTCAGCCATGGCGCACTGAGACAGGGACATGTCCCTCAGTGAGTGAGCCATATCCTTCACTGCCTTTATCAAGTCCCCCTATGACTGGCTAATGTCAGTCAGCACCCAGCCAATGCTCTCAATGCCCTTTGCGAATAGGCCAAGCTCTGGAGTCCCACACCTGAGTCCAGACATGTGCGCAAGCGACAGGGCAAACTGACCTGCGCCTCAGCCGTGGACAGCACAGTGTGTCCCAAGCTTTGGGTGTCTCTGACCCTTTCAGTGTTGGTCTGAGTGCCACACATTGTTGGCACCATCTCCTGCGCCTGAAGGTGAGTGAACTCCTTCAGTTGGACTTGCAGGCGCTGGAAAGTTGCTGACACCCCTTCCTGTAAATTCTGCCTCTGCTTCTGTATCTGCACCAGTGATGGGATCATCTTTTCCAGAAGCATGACACCTGTATGGACGACAGCTGTTCCCTGGGATCAGGCAGCCATACAACCGTCCCTTCCTTCGGGAATGCCTGCCTCCATCTGATGTGCTGCAGCATATCTGTGATGCTCATCAGAAAGTAACCCAGGAGCCTGATCACTAACATTACCCAGCAAGGTGATAGTCTCTGCAATGATGGATGGTGCAGGGGAAAGCTTTGGAGTCATGCTCTGGGGATTTCTGAGGGTCTAGATGCGGGGCAACAACCCCAGATGGCCCGGTCTCGTCTGAGTGGGATCGTGAAAGACAAAAGAAATGGGGTAAGGACTGGTCTGTGGGCGAGGATGACTCACTTGATATAGGGACTGCGTTGCAACAGACTCTCACTTGTTTGGTGCATGTCAAACTCCATTCCAAACACAGCCCCCTCCTCAACCTCCCTGACGAGTTGCAGAGCCCTTTCCTCAGAGAGGGTTTGGACCTGCATATCTGGGGTGCCATCTTCTGGTGCTCCCGGTGATTATGGCCTACTTTATCCTTGGGGACACAGAAAGGAAATAGCGAGTCGTTGGGAGGCGGGGGTTATGGGGGGTTTGTTGCTGGTGGCATGTGTGTGCAAGGTTCCTGGCCAATGAGGACATTTGTTGGGAGTTTGTGGAGGGTGGATTGTAAGGGGGCAAGCAGGTGGGGTGTTACTGGCCTCTAAGGGATTGGGGGTAGATGTGAGGAGTGAGGAACAGGAGTAATGCCGGGGAACAGAGAAACAGTGCGGAGCGAGGCGGACCCGGTGAGTTAAAACAGCGGGGGAAGGGAGAGGAGCTTCAGAGCGAGAAACAGCACAGAGAGAGGCAGTCCCGGTGAATCTGAACAGCGGGGAAAGGGGGAAGAGAACGGTCGACACGCTGCCACAGTGGTTAGTATTGTTGCCTTGCAGTGCCAGGGACCCCAGTTCAATTCCGATCTCGGGTGACTGTCTGTGTCAAGTTTGCAGTTTCTCCCCGTGTCTGCGAGGGTTTCCTCCGGGTGCTCCAGTTCCCTCCCACAGTCCAAAGATATGCGGGTTAGGTGGATTAACCATGCTAAATTGCCCCGTAGTGTCCAAAGTTTAGATGGGGTTACAGGATTACGGGGCTAGAGCGTGAGAATGGGCCTAGGTAGTCTGCTCTTTCAGAAGGTCGGTGCAGACTCTACAGGCCGAATGGCCTCCTTCCGCACTATAACAATTCTATGATTCTATGACGAGCGTCAGAGCGAGAAACAATATGGAGAGAGACAGACCATTCCAGTTAAAACTGAGGGGAAAGAGAGAGCAGATTCAGAGTGCGAAACAGCGGGGAGAAACGCAAGCCAGGTGAGTTTAAACAGCGGGGAAAGGGAGAGCAGCTTCAGAGTGAGAGCAGCGCAGAGCAAGTAACGGCTAATTTCAATTACCTATTCTAAATTGCTTTCAATTTCAGATTATAGGTAAAAAGGAGAAACATTTTACAGATTAAAAAACTAAAGACCTATCAGAAATTAGACAAAAGCCAACTAAAATTAATTAAAATAATGCAGGGCCAGGCGGTGTGTTGTACCTACATGATGTAGGGGCTGGTGGACTCCATTGTGCTTCCCAGTGAACACATCTGTAGCAAGTGTTGGTTGCTCAGATTGATGAGCTGGAGTCTGAGCTTCAGACATTGCAACATATCAGGGAGGGGGAGTTACCTGGGCGCTGTGTTGCAGAAGACAGTCACACCCCCTAGAATAACTACCTTGAATTCGGCCAGTTGTCAGAGACAGAAGGGTGTGACTACGAGTGAGGCAGGTAGAAGGATCCAGGTCGGGCTGCAGGAGCCTCAGCCCTTATCCTTGTCCAACAGGTTTGAGATTCTTGCTCCCTGTGTGAACGAGAGCAAAGACTATGAGGAGGATGAGCAAACTAACCTCAGCACCGTGGTACAGGGAGCCATTCAAGAAGAAGGAGAAAAGAAATGTAGTTGGAATTGGGGATAGTATAGTTAGGCGCATGGACACTATTCTCTGACCAGGATCGAGAATCCCAAAGGTCGTGTTGCCTACCTGGTACCAGGATTCAGGATATCTCATCTGGGCTACAGAGGAACCTGGAGTGGGAGGGCAAAGATCCAGTTGTCATGGTCCACATAGGTACAAACGACATAGGTAGAACAAGGATAGAGGTTCTGCTGAGGAAATATGAGTGGCTAGGGGTTCAATTAAAAAGCATAACCAAATAGGGTACTAATCTCTGGATTACTACCTGAACCATGAGCTAATTGGCACAAGGTTAATACGATTAAAGAGGTAAACTCAAAGGTTGGTGTGGGAGAAATGGGTTTGAATTCATGGGACATTGGCACCAGTACTGGGGTAGGAGGGAGCTGTTCCGATGGGGTGGTCTTCACCTGAATCATGCTGGAACCAGAGTCCTGAGAATTGCATAACTGGGGCTGTAGATAGGGCTTGAAACAAAATAGTGGTTGGGAGGGTCCAGTTGCATGGAAAATTAGAAAATCAAAGTTAAAGGAGAAGGTAGGAGTGCACATTTGTGATGAGGTGGATTGTTACCAAAAAATAAAATGAAAAGAAAGAATGTACGAAAATAATATTTCACCGAGGAATCATGCAAGAGTAAGGAAATTTGATAATGGAACAGACTTAAAGACTTTGTATCTGAATGCATGAAGCATTCAAAATAAAATCAATGAGTTAATAGCGCAAATAGAGACAAAGTAGCATGATTTGGAGCCGATCACTGAGACATGGTTACAAGGAAACCAGGTCTGGGAGCTGAATATCCAAGGGTATGCAGTATTTTGGAAGGATAGACCGAAAGATAAGGAGGGTGGTGTAGCTTTGCTGGTAAAGAAAGGGGTCAGTGCAGTAGTGAGAAATGACATAGGCACTAGGGATCAAGAAGTGTAATCAGTCTGGGTAGGAATAAGAAATAGCAAGGGAAAGAATTCCCAGGTGGGAATAATCTATAGGTCACCAAGCAGTAGGTCCACAGTAGGGCTCAGTATAAATCAGGAAATACTGGGGGCTTGTGAGAAAGATACGGCAATAGTCATGGGTGATTTTAATATGGATATTGACTGGATTAATCAAATTGGTAAGGTAGCCTCGAGGGAGAGCTCATTGAATGCATCAGAGATTGTTTCTTGGAACAATATGGTACAGAATCAACCAGGGAGCATGCTGTTCAGGATTTGGTACTATGTAATGAGGAGGGATTAATTAATTACCCCATAGTTAAAGATCCTCGAGGGAAGAATGATCATAACATGTTAGAATGTCAAATTCAGTTTGAGGGTTGGAAACTGGAGTCCCACATTCGCATTCTGAAGTTAAACAAAGGTAATTACATTGGCATAAGGACAGATTTGGACCTAGTGGACTGGGCAGGAAGACTAAAAGGTAGGACAGCTGATGAACAATTACAGTTGTTTTAGGAGATATTCAACTCCTCCCAACTTGAGGGCAGCACGGTAGCATAGTGGCTAGCACAGTTGTTTCACAGCTCCAGGGTCCCAGGTTCGATTCCCTGCTTGGGTCAATGTCTGTATGGTGTCTGCACAATCTCCACGTGTGTGCGTAGGTTTCCTCCGGGTGCTCCAGTTTCCTCCCACAGTCCAAAGATGTGCAGGTTAGGTGGATTGGACACGCTAAATGGCCCTTGGGTTGGGTGGGGTTACTGGGTTACAGGCATGGGGTGGAGGTGTGGGCTTAAGTGGTTGCTCTTTGCAAGAGCCGGTGCAGACTCGATGGGCCGAATGGCCTCCATCTGCAGTGTAAATGCTATGATTCTATGAACTAAAATATATTCCAGAGAGGAAGAAAGGTTGTAAGAGGGGAAAAAATATCCATGGCTAAGCAAGGAAGTTAAAGATAACATAAAGACAAAAACTAAGGCATACAATATTGCAAAAACCAGTGGGGGGCTGGAAGATTAGGAAATGTTTAAAGATCAACAAAAGGTTACTAAAAATGCAATTAAAAAAGCAAAGGTAAATTAAGAACGAAAACTAGCGCAAAATATTTTTTTTAATTGAAAAAGCTTCTCTAAGTATGTAAAAGGGGGAGCAGGGCGGCCGCAGCAAGTAGAGCTCCCACCGGTGGCCACGATTTGTGGCGATTTCGGGGATTTCCCCGAGGCATTACTCCCCCCTCTCCCCCCCCCCCCCCCCCCCCCGGAGTATCGTCAGCCTTTGGGGCCGTCACGAGCAGCTAGTGGGGCCAGTTTAAAAACCGGTGAAGAACCCCGGGTGGGTGTCGGGCGGCGGGGGGTGAGGCACTGGGCCCAGCACGGCGTGGAGTTCGGAGCAGCGGGGGCAGAGCTACAAGGAGGCCATGGCGGCAGGCCCGAGGCCAGGGCACGATGTAGGTGGGGTGTCGCACATCGAGCGGCGTTTGGGCGAGTGAAGGCGGCACTGTACAAGAAGGGGATGTGATTTGCTATGGTGTTTTGCTATTTGCCCAGTGAAGCTGAGGGTAACGTATAATGCCAAAGACTTTTATTTTGAGACAGCGAAGGCGGCTGAGGCGTTCGTGAGGGCAGAAGGCTTGAGACAGACGTGAGGAGCGGAACTGGAAGAGAGACTGTGGACTGTGTTTGAACAGCTGGAAAATGTATAAATGCCAGAACTTTTTTTTACTGATGTGTATTGCAATTTACTTCTCTTTGCATTGTTATAGAGTTCCAGTTAATGATGGGTTGATTGGCGTTCTGTGTTGCGACGGTTAAATGTTATGTTGATGAATTGTATGGGTTGGATTGTTGGTTTTGTTTTTTTTCTTTCTCTGGGACTGGGTGGAAGGGGATGATAGTGAACGGAGGTGAGGAGGGCTGAGGGCGTTGGAGCCTGGATAGCTGGCTTCAATGGGCCTACGAGGCGAGTGAGAGGGTGGGGGAAGGGATTGATGTTGGGAGATGTTGTTTCAGGGGGAAATGTAGGCGGGGGTTCTTGGGAGGGGCGGGAAGGAGTTCGATGTTAACAATGGACAGGGGTGGGTTAAGCTTATGGGGCAGGGCTCGGTGTTATGATGATGGTGGATAAATAAGGTTGGGGGGGGGGGGGGGGGGGGGGGGGTGAGAGACCCCCAGTTAGGATAGTCACGTGGAACGTGAGAGGGCTAGGAGGTCTGGTCAAGAGGTCAAGGTGCTTGCGCATCTTAAAAGTTTGAAAGCCGATGTGGCAATGCTGCGGGAGACTCACTTGAGGGTGAAGGACAAGGTGAGACTTAAAAAGGACTGGGTTAGCCAAGTGTTTCACTCTGGATTTGATGGGAGGGCTCGAGGGGTAGTGGTGTTGGTCAGCAAAAGGGTACGCTTCCAGATGGAGAAGGTGGTGGCAGATCAGGGGGGTAGATATGTGATTGTGACAGGGGTGCTGGAGGGGAGATTAGTGACGCTGTTAAGTGTATACGGTCCCAATTGGGACGATGTGGGATTCGCGAAGAAGGTGTTTGGGGCCATTCCCGACTTGGACACACATAAGCTTATTGTGGGGAGTTGACTGAAACTTGATGCAGGAGCCACGGTTGGACAGATCACGGCCGCGCTGGCTGGTCCCATCGGTTGGGGGGGGGGGGAGAAGGCGCTGGCTGGGCTAATGGTGGAAATGGGAGGGGTGGTCCCTTGGAGGTTCCTGCACCCAAGGGAATGGGAGTACTCGTTTTTCTCAGCAGTCCATAAGGTATATCATAGAATTTACAGTACAGAAGGAGGCCATTCGGCCCATCGAGTCTGCACCAGCTCTTGGAAAGAGCACCCTACCCAAGGTCAACACCTCCACCCTATCCCCATAACCCAGTAACCCCACCCAACACTACGGGCAATTTTGGACATTAAGGGCAATTTAACATGGACAATCCACCTAACCTGCACATCTTTGGACTGTGGGAGGAAACCGGAGGACCCGGAGGAAACCCACGCACACACGGGGAGGACGTGCAGACTCCGCACAGACAGTGACCCAAGCTGGAATCGAACCTGGGACCCTGGAACTGTGAAGTAATTGTGCTATCCACAATGCTACCATGCTGCCCTCGCGGAATAACTTTTTTGTGGTGGCAAAGGCTTTGCTGGCTGGAGTCAAGGGGTCAGAATACTCTGCAATTGCAGTGTCAGTTCACATTCCACATTGGGTGGATATGGTGCTGGAGAAGGGGGTAGCGCAGAGGCCGGGGTGGAAACTGGATGTGGGGCTTTTGGGGAACCAAGTGTTCTGTGAGAAAATTGAAGCGGTAATTAAGGAATATGTAGGTTTCAACTGTACGGGTGAGGTGTCGAAGGCAGTTGTCTGGGAGGCTCTAAAGGCGGTGGTGAGGGGTGAGGCAATTTTGTTTAAGGCCAGGGTGGACAAAGAGGAGAGGTTGGAGCGGCAGAGGGTAATAGATGAGATGTTGGAGGTAGATAGGAGTTATGCAGAAGATGGGGACCCAGCGAAGCTGGAAAAGAGGAAGGAACTACAGGCGAGCTTCGACCGACTATCCACCAAGGAAGGCGGTGCGCCAACTGAGATGAGCAAGGGGTGCAGTTTATGAACATGGAGCTAAGGCAGGTTTGTTAGCAGGTATGCTCCGGAGGGAGGCAGCGGCAAGGGAAATTTTTCAGGTGAGGGATAGGGTAGGGAAGTTGGTGGTGGCTCCGGAGTGGATTAACAAGGTTTTTGAGGAGTTTTATGAGTGGTTGTACAGGTCAGAGCCACCCCGGGGAGACCGTGAGATGCAGGAATTTCTAGATGGGTTGGAGTACCCGAGGCTAGGGATGGGGACAGGGCTACATTAGAAGGAGCAATAGTGGAGCAGGTGATAAAGGATGCGATTGGGAGAATTCAGTCGGGGAAGGTGGCAGGGCCGGATGGGTTTCCGGTGGAATATTATAAAAAATTGAAGGATAAGTTGGGACCCTGATGGTGGGGATGTTTGAAGAAGCGATAGGGAAGGGGGTGCTGCCACAAACCTTGGGGCAGGCATCGATTTCACTGCTGCTAAAAAAAAGATAAGGATCCGACGGAGTGTGGGTCGTATAAGCCCATATCACTTCTGAATGTGGACGCAAAAGGTGAAGGTACTGGTGGGTAGGCTGGAGGAGTGCCTCCCGAAGGTGATAGGCGAGGTTCGTGAAAGGGAGGCAGCTGTTTTCGAACATTAGGAGGGTTTTGAACGTTGTTATGGCAACGACGGAAGGGAAGGAAACAGAGGTGGTTGTGGCATTGGACACCGAGAAGGCGTTTGACCAGGTAGAATGGGTGTACCTGATGGCAGTTCTGGAGCGGTTTGGGATTGGACCAAGATTTGTGAACTCGGTAAAGCTATTATACAAGGAGCCGAAGGCGAGTGTCCGCACAAACAATATCAGCTCAAGATACTTTTCTCTCCACCGTGGGACTAGGCAGGGATATCCTATCCCCGCTGCTGTTTGCACTTGCGATTGAGCCGTTGGCCATCGCATTAAGAGGTTCGGGAGCATGGAAGGAATAGTACGGGGGGGGGGGGGGAAATAGAGCATAGGGTGTCTTTATATGCCGACGACTTGCTGCTGTATGTGTCAGAACCGAGTGCGTCGATAGGAGGAATATTGGAGCAACTGCAAGTATTTGGGTCTTTCTTGGGGTACAAGCTGAACCTGGACAAGAGTGAGTATTTTGTGATGTCTCGGCCACCGGGTTGGGCCCGCAATGATACTCAAATGGTGCCTACTGGACGTGCAGAGTAAAACGCATTGACGCCGTTTTCGAGGTGATGGAGAATCGCGATTTGGCGTCAAATCGGCGCCTGCCGCGATTTCAGTTTCGGAACCAATTCTCCGCCCAAACGTCTTTCCCAATTTCGGCGCCGGCTAATAGAGAATCCCGCCCTTCATATATGGACAGATTTTTATTAGAAATGGGTTGAAGAGTTATAGAGAATGGGCAGGAAATTGGACTTGAGGCCAAGATGAAATCAGCCATGATCATATCAAATGTCGGAGCAGGCTCAAGGGCCTGAATTGCCTACTCCTTTACCGAGTTCATATGTTACTCACCTGAGCTGCTCCGGCTGCACGCCGGTCCCCTTGGTGAGGCTGCCAGCACTCAGCCTGTGCCTCTATTAGGATAGCGGGCTGGAGTTTCTGCCTCACCCCTAAGAGGGTGCCCCTCCGCTCTTCAACAGTGTCCAGCATATGTTCAATGTCAGGATCCAGGTACCTTGGCGCTGGTCTTTTAGCAGCCATCTTCTTGGCTGGAATGAGTCTGTGCTGAGTGGAGCGCTTAGAAGCTGCCCCAGCTTGTCAGGCTCTGAATGCGAATCCCGACCCCAGCGCATCAGCTGCCTGCGGGGCCGAGACTCCAACGGGCTGCATGTGGGCTAAGTGTTGGCGCATTTGCATCAGATGAACGTTTCTCTGCCAGCGTTCCTAGCGGCAGCACGCAGTTACCGTGTTTCTCCACCACCGGCAGCAGTCACCAGTACGGTGCCACCCAACATCTCTACCGCATTAATGACATTCTTGCATTTCACACAAGATCTTCCTGTGAAATGACCCAGGTGGCTAGCATTCCAATACTCATTCAACCTCTTCATAACAATTCCCAGAAACTTTGAATCAGGCACTTAGTGACATGCCCTCTGATTTTCATACCTTCTCTCTCTGCTCATTAATTTGCTGTCTGAAAGCTCAACCTCACGTTGTAAGACTAAATCATGGCTACAAACTCACATTCGATTGGTGTGATGCTCAGAAAAAAATGATATGAAATCCATGCAAACCCGACTGCAGAAGACATGACATCTGCTCAGGACTTTCCCAGCTATGTCTGTCTCCTGTAAGAAACATAAGAGTGAAGACACCCATACAACGTCAGGAAACTTGATCTTCCAACTTCACACAAAATTCATTTTTGGCTCTGTCTTGCAATTATTGCCCACCCCTAATTGCCTGATGGTTGACTGAAGTGGACAGCAAGATTGGGGCCGTTAAGAGTCTTCCACGACTGGAGACACAGCAAAGCTAGACTGGGTAAACACGGCAGATTCCCTTCATGGGAGGGAGTTAGTGAACCAGTTGGGGTTTTCAACAACTTTGTGGACATTTTTACTGATGCTAGTATCTTAGCTGCTAAAATGGGATTTGAGCGCACATGGATTGTTAGTCCAGCCTCTGGGTTGTTAATCTGGTAACATAAACACTACACTACCATTCTCCAAAGAAACTCCAGATACAAACATATAGGATTAAAAAAATAGATATAAATGAGACCACAAAAGCCTCCTGCCGTTCCACAAAAGCATTTGTGTCCTGCTCTGCATCTCCAACTTCCCCGTCCCCAGCAGTGAGAGGAACCAGAGCGAATATTCCCATAGCCCCAGTCCCTCGGCATCATTGCTTCTAGTTATCTTCACTTCCTTGTTTGCCTACAACACATCAGCAGGATTTACCTTTACAGTTTGTTTCGTACTTGTGATGAATGCTTTCCTTTTGCTCAGTTCTGCTGGATCGAGATTAAACTTCCGAGGATTCGTCTCCACAATACGTACACTGCAGTTAAGGCAAATTGTGTTTACAGTAGAATGGTGTACCGACAGTGGATAGCAATTTTATCCTCAATAATCTGCATTGAGAAAGCACCTTTATGTGGTAAAATGCCTCATAGAGGGGTGGTGCAGTGGTTAGCACTGCTGCCTCACAGCACTGGGGACCCGGGTTCCATCCTAGCTCGGATCACTGTCCGTGTGGAGTTTCCAATTTCTCCCCATGTCTACTTGGGTCTCCCCCCACAACCTAAAGATGTGCAGGGTAGGTTGATTTCCACGCTAAATTGCCCCTTAATTGGAAAAACAGAATTGGGTACTTTAAATTTATTTTTAAAAATGCCTCAAGGAGCTTAATCAGACCCAATAAAAAAATTATTACTTGGATAACTGCAGCACCTTGTACAATCCAAAACAAATTTTGCAATTTGGCACAACAGTGGCACTACCAAATGTGTGCACATACTTTTAACACAATCTTCCAACGCTGCTTTTCCCTTCCTCTTTCCGCACCACAAATCTTCCCAGTCAAGGGTGCAAGAGGTAACTTCTCTCAAGTTGTTTATCTCAAGACCTGTCCTTAGCTCGTACATAAGACGGTCCATTCCACACTCTAACCACTCTCTGAGTAAAGAACCTACCTCGGACATCCCTCCTATATCTCCCACCCCGAACCTTATAGTTATGCCCCCTTGTAACAGCTACATCCACCCGAGGAAATAGTCTCTGAGCTCTATCTATCTATCCCCCTCATCATCTTAATAACCTCTATTAAGTCGCCTCTCATCCTCCTCCGCTCCAAAGAGAAAAGCCCTAGCTCCCTCAATTCGTTGTGACTCGTTGATGACTCGCACCCCATAACCTCCTCAATGCCATGAGGGCACCAAAGATGGTGCAAAACCGCTTCCTGTAAAGATGGCAAACCTAATTTCACCTCTGTTATAACCACCATTACAGAAAATTAATTTGCTCTAACCATTGATTTTTTCCATCTGATAACCTGGTAAGAGATGCATTCTGTTCCCAAACTATACTGCAGTAACTCACTTCATGAGCACTATCAAGAAGCTCAATTTGAGGGTGGCGCAGTGGATAGCACTGCTGTCTCAAGGTGCCGAGGACCCAGGTTTGATCCCGGCCCCGGGTCACTGTCCTTGTCGAGTTTGCACATTCTTCCGTGTCTGCGTGGTCTCACCTCCACAACCCAAAGATGTGCAGGTTAGGTGGATTGGCCACGATAAATTGCCCCTTAATTGGAAAAATAAATAAATAAGAAGCTCAAGTACTTTTACAGTATTGTTGCAAGATCACATTTAATAGGAAAGTTGTCTAGTTCGAGGCTCTATTCTCGTCTACCAAGTATGAGCCATTAGAAACTCTAATGTTTGAGATGTATTCAGTTCCTTTGCTATAACTGCATGTTGCCACTTTCACTGTGTGCTGAAACTCACCTGCAGCTGGCTTCATAGACAAGTAAACACATGGCCTGACTTGCACTAACCGGCGTGGCAAATACAGCTATCTCTACGAGCCTCTTGTAACACCGCACAAAGATAGCTTTCAAAACTCTGGAGGTTTCATCAGACCACGGCACTCTGGCTTTATAGGCAACATGGCCTCTTAAAGTAGATCTGCTAAACTGGGCACGCATGTTTGATACAAACATTAGAAAACTCCAAATGGTAATTAGCAATTGCGA
Organism: Scyliorhinus canicula; assembly: GCF_902713615.1. Lineage (NCBI taxonomy): Eukaryota > Metazoa > Chordata > Chondrichthyes > Carcharhiniformes > Scyliorhinidae > Scyliorhinus > Scyliorhinus canicula. The sequence continues at coordinate 123,810,140 of NC_052149.1, read as the reverse complement.
TGTCACTGAGATAAAAATGTCACACTGCTGGGCTTTGAAGGAGGACCCCTCACAGTAAATTCATGGAAAGAGTCCTGAGGGATAGGATTAATGACCATTTGGAAAGAGCACAGTAAGAAGTCTTACAACACCAGGTTAAAGTCCCACATGTTTGTTTCAAACACTAGCTTTCGGAGCACTCAGGTGGGGAAGGAGGTCACCTGAGGAAGGAGCTGCGCTCCAAAAGCAAGTGTTTGAAACAAACATGTTGGACTTTAACCTGGTGTTGTAAAACTTCTTACTGTGCTCACCCCAGTCCAACGCCGGCATCTCCACATCATTTGGAAAGATGCAGCTTAATCCGGGATGGTCAACATGGATTTGTGAAGGCTAAGTCTTGCCTCACAAATTTGATTGAATTCTCTGAGAGGTAACTAAGAGCAGTTGATGTCGTATACATGGATTTCAGTAAGGCGTTTGATAAGGTTCCCCATGGTCGGCTCATGAGAAAGTAAGGAGGTGTGGGATAGAGGGAAATTTGGCCAGTTTGACAAGTAACGGCTATCACATAGAAGACAGAAGGTGGTGGGTGGATGGAAAATTTTCAGACTGGAGACCAGTTACCAGCGATGTACCACAGGGATCAGTGCTGGGTCCTCTGCTATTTGTGATTTTATAAATGCTATTTGTGATTTTTATAAATGACTTGGAGGAGATGGCTGAAGGGTGGGGTCAGTAAATTTGCTGATGACACCAAGATTGGTGGAGTAGTGGATGAGGTGGAGGGCTGTTGTAGGCTGCAAAGAGACATTGATAGGATGCAGAGCTGGGCTGAAATGGCAGATGGAGTTTAACCCTGATAAGTGCGAGGTGATTTATTTTGGTAGGACAAATTTGAATATGGATTACAGGGTTAACGGAAGGGTTCTGAGGAATGTGGAGGAACAGAGAGATCTTGGGGTTCATGTCCACAGATCTCTAAAGGTTGCCACTCAAGTGGATAGAGCCGTGAAGAAAGCCTATAGTGTGTTAGCGTTTATTAACAGGGGGTTTGAGTTAAGAGCCGTGGGGTTATGCTGCAACTGTACAGGACCTTGGTGAGACCACATTGGAGTATTGTGTGCAGTTTCTGGTGACCTCATTATAGAAGAATGTTGGAAGCATTGGAAAGGGTGCCAAGGAGATTTACCAGGATGCTGCCTGGATTGGAGGGTAGGTCTAGGAGGAAAGGTTGAGGGAGTTAGGGCTTTTCTCTTTGGAGCGGAGGAGGATGAGAGTCGACTTAATAGAGTTTATAAGATGATGGGGGATAGATAGAGTGGACGTTCCAGAGACTATTTCCTCGGGGTGGGTGAAGCGGTTACAAGGGGACATACTATAAGGTTCGGGGTGGGAGATATAGGAGGAATGTCCGAGGTAGGTTCTTTACTCAGAGAGTGGTTAGGGTGTGGCAATGGACTGCCTGCTGTGATAGTGGAGTCGGACACTTTAGGAACTTTCAAGCGATTATTGGATAGGCACATGGAAGCAACACCAGAATGACAGGGAGTGGAATAGCTTGATCTTGATTTCAGACAAAGCTCGGCACAACATCGAGGGCCGAAGGGCCTGTTCTGTGCTTTAACTGTTCCTTGTGCTCTGAACATCTGTAATTAAAAGATATTAATAGTCTCATCGAGGTCCTCCAGGTCCCACTCGATACTACGGAGGACTATTCCGAAGCTCATTAGTTGTCCAATCACAGTCCTCCTTGCTGGCCGAAGAGTGTTCAGCCAGGAGCTCGGTCCATCGCTGGTACAGTCCTTGAGAAGTGTTCACTGCTTCTTCTGCACTTCGCTGGAAGAAAGGGGACAGTGTGAAACTGATACATATTAGCTCCTAGTACAAATCTTGTGCTCATATCCTCATTATCTAACTTGTGCATTTTCAAGTAGCTGTGGTTTAGTGGATAATGTTTATTCCTCAGAATCGGAATGTTATGGTTTCAAGTCCAGAAATATGAGTATAAGCAGGCTGACACTTCAGTGCAGTATTGAGAGTGCTGCAGTATCAAATTGTCTTTCAGAGACAACATTAACCTGAGGTCCCGTCTCTCCTCTCAACCGGATGGTAAAGCACTCATTTAGGACCACTCTCGAGCTCCACATGTGCACAATCATAAAATACTTACTGCACAGAAGGAAAACCATTTGGACCTTTGTGTCCATACCATCACTTGAAAGAGCAATTCAGCTAGCTCCACTCGCCTGCTCTTTCCCCAATTCTTTTTCTTTAGATAATTATCCAATTCTCCCTTCAAAGCCATGATTCGGACCCTGTCGCCACCACTCTCAGGTAGTGCAGCCCAGATCCCAACTCACTCGCTTGCATATAAAGATTTCCTTCATGACTTGGGTGCTTTATATCATTCATTCTTTTTTTTCTTTATTCTCTTTACAATGGAATGTGGTGCACTCACTGGCAAGGCCCGCATTTGTTGCCCATCCCTAATTGCCCTGGCACTGAGAAGGGTTCGCTCGGCCAATTTGACGAGGGCAGTCCAGAGTGCCAGTCACATTGCTGTGAATCTGGCGTCCAAGGTAGGCAGACCAGGTAACGGCCGGCATGATTTCCTTCACCAAAGGGGCGTCAGTAGTGAACCAAATGTTTTTTTTATACAAACACTCAGTGGATAGTTTCATGGTCACCATTACGGGAGACTAGCTTTCAATTCCAGATTTATTAACTGAATTTAAATGCACCGGTGCCATGTGTGTAATTTGAAGCATTAGCCTGGACCTCTGGATTACTCGTCCAGTGACCATGCCCGCTACCCCACGGCATGGTGGCACAGTGGTTAGCGGTGCTGCTTCACAGCTCCACGGATCTTGGGTTCAATTCCGGCCTTGGGTGGCTGAATGTCTGTGTGGAGCTTGCACTTTCTCCCGTGTCTGCGTGGGTTCCCTCCGGGTGCTCCGTTTCCTCCCACAGTCCAAAGGTGTGCAGTTATGTGGATTGGCCATGCTAATTGCCCCTTAAGTGTCCAAAAGGATAGGTTGGGTTTCTGTGTTATGGGGATAGGGTGGAGGTGTGGGTTTAAGTAGGGTGCCCTTTCCAAGGGCCGGTGCAGACTCGGTGGGCCAAATGGCCTCCTTCTGCACTGTAAATTCTATGATCTATGATCTCATCTTAATTGGTGTCCCTCGATCCTGACACCAATGGGGCCAGTGTAGCCCTAGCCAAACGCCTGAACATTTTGAGCACCTTTATTAACTTCCTCTCACAATTACCCCAGTTTCTCAATATCCACGTAACAAAGTCCCTCATCCCTGGAACCATTCTCCTAAATCTTTTCACACCCTTCTAAAGTCTGTTGGAGGGCAAGTGGACCCCACACCAGCGTTCTTGAACTAAACAACGGTATGAGGACAGATTTGGTCTGAGTAGACTGGGCAGGAAGGGCTAAAAGGTAGGACAGCTGATGAGCAGTGGCAGATTGTTTAAGGTGATTCTTAATTCCTCAACAACTAAAATATATTCCAGAGAGTAAGAGGGGTAAAAGAAAATCCATGGTTAAAGCAGGAGGTTAAGGACAATATAAAGACAAAACTAAGGTATACCATGCTGCAAAGGCCAGTTTGCTACTGGAAGATTGGGAAACTTTCAAACATCAACAAAGGGAGATAGTGGATTCATTGGTTATAATATTCCAAAACAGGAATAGTTCCAGTGGATTGGAAAAATGCACTTATTCAAAAAAGGAGGCAGAAAGTAAGGAATTTACAGACCGATTAATTTAACATATTTGGTGGGAAATTGTTAGAATCCATTATTAAGGAATAATATCAGGACATATGGAAAAGTCAATCCATCAGTCAGCATAGTTTCATGAAGCTTAAATCATGTTTGACTAATTTTCCGAGCTCTTCAAAGATGCAACAAGCAAAGTGGATAATGGAGATCCTGTAGATGTAGTATATCTGGACTTCCAGAAGGTGCTTGATAAGGTGTCGCACAGAAGGTTAATTCACAAGGTTTAGATCACATGAGATTGGGAGTAATTTACCTAGCTGGATAGAAGACTGGCTGACGGTCAGAAGACAGAGAGTCGGGATAATGGGGTCTTGTTCTGGATGGCATGATGTACCTAGTGGGGTGCCACAGGTTTGGTCCTTGGCTCCAATTAATTAAATCTATATTATGACTTGGATACAGGAATAGAAGGATCTATAGCCAATTTCACAGACGACCTAAAGTAAATGGGCAGTAAGTTGCAATGAGGAAATAAGAACCTTACAAATGGGTTTAGATAGGTTAGGTGAGTAGGCCAAAATGTGGCAGATGGTGTTACGTGGATAAGTGGCGTGGTCATCCATTTTGGTGCGAAAAATGGAAAGGCAACTTATTATCTAAATGGGGAGAGACTTTGGGGTGCTCCATTGCAGAGGGATCTGAGTGTCTTTGTGCATGAGTCACAGAAAACTAGCATGCAGATACAGCAGGTAATAAAGAAAATTGAATGTTGGCATTTATAGCAAAAGGAACTGAGTATTACGGTAAGGAAGTGTTGTTGTAACTATACAAGGCATTGATGAGACCGCACCTGGAGTATTGTGTACAGTTTTGGTCCCCTTATTGAGGAAAGATGCAGTGGCATTGGAGGCAGTTCAGAGGAGGTTCACTAGATTGATTCCAGAGATGAGGATTTGTCTTATGAAGAGAGATTGAGCAGTTAAGGCTATAGTTTAGAAGAATAAGGGCAGATCAAATTGAGGTTACAAGATGATAAAAGCTATGAATAAAGTGGACGTGGAGTGGAGTGTTTCCTCTTGTGAAGTATTCTAGAACGAGAGGTCATAATCTTAGATGAGGAGTAGCAAATTTAAAGCAGAGATAAAATCACTTTTCTCAAGGGTTGTGAATCTGTGGAACTCGCTGCCCCAGAGTGCAGTGGATGCTGCGACAGTGAGGAGTTAGACAGACTTGTAATTAGTAATGGGTCGAAAGGTAACGGAGAAGAGGCAGCACGTCGGAAATAAGGCCATGATGAGATCAGCCATGATCGCATTGAATGTTGGAGCAGGCCCAAGAGGTTAAATTGCCTACTCCTGCTCCTAGTTCTTATGTTCTAAGAAATTTCTATTCTGCCTAATTCCACCTTCCAGCTCTGGGTCTGCAGCCCTGTAGGTAAGCACAAATCTGGTGTTCTTGATTAATTAAGGGGATTTCTTGATTCATAAGGGGATGAGGGGTTATGGGGAGAAGACAGGAGAATGGAGATGAGAACATAGCAGCCATGATTGAATGGTGTAGCAGATGCGATGGGCCGAATGGCCTAATTCTGCTCCTATATCTTATGGATGGTGACCAGAATTGGACATGATACACCAGTTGAGGTGAAAACAGTGTTGTATAAGGTTCCTCATAGCTTCCTTGCTTTTGTACTCTGTAACTACATATAAAGTCATGATTCTACTGTCCTGACTAATCACTGCCAGCCTACCACATTATCTTCAAAAACTCTCAGGTCCCTGCATCCTCTTTAGGAATTATATCCTTTATTTTATATTGTTTTACCTCATTCTTCCTACCAAAATGTATAATTTCACATTTATACTGCATTAAATTTAATTTGTTACATGGCAACCCTTCCACCATCCTATCGGTGTCCTCTTGAAGTCTATCACTATCCTCCTCATTGTTCATAGTACAATCGAGGTTTGTGTTATCTACAAGTTTTGAAAATGTGGCTGTACACCCAAGACTGGGTCATTAATATAGATCAAGATATGCAGTAGCCTTAATACTGCACACCTCCTTCAGTCTGAAGAACAGCCATTTCAATCACTATTTGTTTCCTGTCACTCAGCCAATCCCATGCTGCTGATGTCCCTTTTATTCCATTTCCATGGGCTTTAACTTTGCTGACAAGCCTGTTAGGTGGCACTTTGTGGACATCACATTAATTGCATTGCCCTCATCAACCTCTCCTGTTACCTCATCAAAAACTCAAGAAAGTTAGTTAAACACAATTGGGCCCTTAACAAATCTATGCTAGTTTTCTTTAATTAATCCACACTTGTTCCAATTGATGGTTAATTTTGTCCCAGATTATTGCTTCTAAAAGCTTTCCCACCGGCGAGCTTAGAAAGGCTGGCCTGTAGTTGTTGGGCTTATTCTTATGCCCTTTTAAACAAGGGTGTAACATTTGCCATTCTCCAGTCATCCTGATATCCGAACAGGATTAGAAAGATTGTCAGTGCCTCTGCAATTT